>NC_024319.1:20534013-20545777 GCF_000523025.1 Cynoglossus semilaevis | reverse complement strand
GACATTTCAAGACTGAGGTACACTGAGGTCTCCTCACAGCGTCTGACTGACAGGTTATTTCTCTCACAGGGAGAGGTGTTTACCTGACTGCATTTAAAAAAGAGGGTGAGGGGTGGAAGTGTGGGGTGGGGGGGTGGTGGGGTAAAACGAAAATCAGAGAAGGATTAATGAGGGGTGGAAGTGTGTGTGTGTGGGGGGGGTAAAACGAAAATCAGAGAAGGATTGTGGCGCAGACTTGATCTTTTCTCTGAGCTGAAGACAGAGCCACTGACCTGTGTCTCCGTGATGCGTCGCTTGGATTTACGGGTCTCTGCCCCCCCCACTCTCCTCTGACAGGTGGGTGACACTGTGCTGCAATAAACAAAGGACAATATTCAAAAATAAAATGTATACTTAAAATATATAATAAATACATAAATAAGTAAATAATTATACTATGAAATTAAATCAAGTTAATCAAATATATGAGCTCAAATATTTCTATTAACAAAGCAGCAGGAAACATGCCTATTCAATGTAATGTTATAACTGGAGCCATATAACAGGAATTCAAACATGAAGGAACGTTACGTTGAAAGAAAAGCAAACTCATAGACCATTATCATGATGACTTGTCTTGTATCTTTTACAGGATCAAAACTATTTTTTTCCCAGTAAATTGCATGCCACTCATTATGGGATATCTGGTGTACACAGCTAATGTTATGGCCTGAGGGCAGTTGTTTTGGATATAAAATACTTTTATTATATTTCCTACAATTTTCCAATCAGTTTTTTCATTTCTAACGGCCAGGACAATAGGTTTCATAATGTTGGACGCAAACAAACAAAAAGTCAATGTTATTATCGTTTTGTGTACGAAGATGGAAAATCTATGTTATTCGCTGGTGGAATGAAGGGCATAAAAAGTTCTTTAAACTAATATATCTGTAACTTCTGTGCATGTGTTCGAACAATGAAAATCAGGATCAGGACAGGTTCGAAAATTGAAGATGTAGGAGGCAAATCCACGGGTTATTTCAACTGTCACTTTAATAATCACTATTAAAATGTCTTACATACTACTACAGGTATTCTATACTACCTGTGTACATCTCTTTGAAAATTTGTAAAATTTACGACATTTATAATCATAATGACAGAACTGACCTTTTGCGATGTGCGATGTTGGTTGGCGGTTCGGTGATCAGCGGGGAGGAGTCAGTGATTAGAGGAGGTGGAGCTCGGACCTGCAGACCAAACAGACACTTCTTCTTTTTGATCTCCTTTCCGGAGACGAATCTGGGAAAACAGTGAGTACACAGCAGGTCAGTGCCAAGTTAAAGTGTGTCATTACTGATTGCCATTTGGTCGTCAGTAACAACTGTAAGTTTACTGTAAGCGAAGAGATGATTCTCTAAATGATTCATAATCATAATTCAATAGAAAAATCGGACTGTTGGCTTCTGCTGAGTCATCATCTGTTTTGAGCATATTGACGTCAGAGGTTTAGATGTTAGAGGGCAACAACAAATAATCCAAAAACTGCAGTGTTTGTGTGGCTCAAGGTCGACATTGTCAATTTTCAACCAGTTTTCTAAATGCATTTTCAAGGCAAATGATTTACCAAACAGAAATGAATCAGTTAGTCTTTGTTTTTTAAATGATATATTATTGGCCCAATATTAGTCATCATTATGTAATATCTAATAAGAATTTTTATCATTTTTTTCTTCCTATAATTAAAACCCCATAACGCAATAAAAACGGAAAAACGGCTGTATATGAAAGTGAAAGGCACTAGATGCAGCTCATTTTAATAATCTATTTTAATAATCGAGGGATTGCATGCAGAATGTTGGTGCCAGAAACTCATACAGTGTTTTGGACAGATAAATAAATTAATATTCCCAGACGCTCAATAGTATCTTAGGTGTAAAAAAACTTCTGTCCCCTAGGGGGTGCATGGCAGAAAATAATTCACAAGCACCTTAGTGCGCAGGCAACACTTAACTTCCACCACTGCCCCACTAAAATCAGAATCGGTTCATATCGAAATTGGAAATCAAGTGTTTGGACAATATCAACATATCATAGAAGGTCACAAAGTTAATGTCGGACATCCCTAGACTTCTCAGTTGGGAAACATATTTGCAGTTCTTCCTCTTCCTCTGCCAAACAATTAAATTCACAGTGTCTGTTTCTGTTGTGTCCTTCTGTACCAGAAATTACTTTTTTTCTGAACACCTCCTTCACATGGAGCACTAATCTTCAGTCCTCTCATGTGGGGTCAGAGGTCATTCTTCTCATCACTTACCTGTCCTTGTGGGAGTTCAGAGCGTTCAGGAGATTTTGACAGCGTTCCTGCTTCGGTGTGTCAGAGAGCTGGAAGGACAGCCAGAGAAAAGAAGAAGAAGAAATCAAAGCAGTGTTTACACGGGGAACAGCCATCACACAGTGGACCTCCAGTGAATATAATCATCTCCTCTGCAGCCTCAGACAGCAGTGATGTACTGTAGATATGGACAACAACTACTCGCTGTAGATACATGCTGTCGGAAGACGGAGCAAACAATGCATTTAAAGCAGCTTAAAGGAGAAGAGAAGAGGAAAGGCGCCGCACGTTCACTCTTCCATGTTTATTCACCGAGATACAACTTCTGACAGTAAACCAGATGCTATCGCAGCTTGGAACTTTATCACTCTGCTCCAAAGATTTATGAAACTGAATGTAGCAGTCATCGTGTCCAGGGACTCACAGGTACTGAAGGTTCATAATCAGATGGAGATTAGAAAATGCATCTGATTCATCTTTATTTGCTAAATAATTTTGTATGCATTTTAATATTTTGGATCACCTGAGAGGCTTCGTACCTGACGACTGTTTTATCACAACTCTTTCATGCTATTGGTCAGAATGTAATAATGTACCTGGAATCTAATCTTTTTAATATAGATTTTCCTTTTAGATCAATATAAAATAGTTTCAAAACTTCTATTCGAAGTGCGTATCTACTAAGATGTTACTAGAATTAATTTAGAGATAATCAGAAATTGACCACAGTTTGTGTCAATTGTGTGTTTGTTTCAATATTGAAATACAAAATAGTACTAGGTAAACAGATAAACTAAAACCGGGTACTGCAAATGATAAAAAAAAAAAGCTGTGTGCCTTTAACTGCGTGCAGTGACTTTACTTCGTATTTGGAGGTCATTCTTTTACCCGACACGGAAACGTAACTTAAACAGGGGTTAATGGGCTTTGTGTCTCAAAGGCACGATGAATGGAAGGATTGCACATCATTTCATCATTGAGCTCAGATGAGGAAAGACAAATACCGCTCCTAAAAGCAGAGAGTCCCAGTTCTCGTTGGTGAAGGACAGGATTTCATGGTCAAAATCAAAGTACTTCCTCTTGCAGCACAGAGAGAGATGGTAGAGAACTAAATGAGCCAAGTCCACCCTGTATGGAGATACATGAGAATATTAAACAGGTCATTATTAAACAGTGAAAACGTAACAAGACTGTAGTTCTCACAAATACATATATGGAGTATCATGCCATTTACTTTGGTCCTATTCTATAAAGAATTTACACAGAGCTAAAAAGGATCAATTAGGTTTGTCACAGTCACAAAAGAGTCAAACGTTTCTATTGGTGCAGGTGTAACTGACCAGGTTATGGGTAATCTCTGGACAGTCTCTGGTCCCTTGGTACATACTGAACACCGGAACTGATAAAACCTTAAAATACAAAACACAGCAGATAAGAAAAAGAGGAAATATTCTGTTTCTTAAAGAGCCGAAACATTACCTTTGTATTATTATTATTATTCTTTTTGACAGACTCTATTCCACCACATTCCTTTAATATCAAATCTGTAGAATGAAAATAATTTTTACCTTCCACAGAGTCTTTCAAGGTACTTCACTTTCTGGAAACGTCGACAGTCTTTGTGTTTTGTCTCTTTATATTTAACTGAAATGAATCAACCGGAACTGGAACAAAATTGGACAGGTGTGTCCAGCTGTTCCACCGTAATAATATATTCTGTGCCGACTGACCCTGAAGCTCACACATCGCTCTTTTTCTCTTTCCACAACAACAACAACAGCCCGGTGTGCATCTGTCCTTCTACATCCATACGCTTCCTCTGGAAGGTCACGGGCAGAGAGATAAAGCACAGACGGACGCACATGTTTGCTATTCCAACTGTGATCTCACACTTCTCTTTTTCCTCTGTCAAAACCGTTAACAGATGTAGTGACTCCTGGACTCACAGTCTCCCTGAGACACAGTCTTTACGGCTGTGGTAAAGTAAGATTTTGGACGTCTAGATGGAGATGGGAAAACAAAGATGTTTTTCTCAAAATTTTAACAATTAAGTTACAAAATACTCATCAGATTTGCAATTTAAAATTTGGCCAGGAGGTGGTAGTTAAAGTATAAATTGCATTTATACTGTGTGTGTGTATTTTTTTTCTGGATATGAATAATGGGGGTCCTCAACTTACATCAGAATTCCATTCCTTAATTTCCACAATTTACTGTACAGCAGTACCTGTGTCACTCACTTCCTCTAACACAGTGGTGACATCATAATCTAGGACAGGGGTGTCAAACATACGGCCTGCGGGCCAAAACTGGCCCACTACTGTGTTCAATCCGACCTGCTCGATGATTTTGAAAATAAAAAAAGGATGTTTTTTGTAAAATTATATTTCATTAAATGTAAATAATAATATTAAACATCTAATATACTTGTGCTTATTTGCATGAAAACAAAGGCACAAACATTGACATCTTGTCATTTATAGTTAATTAGGTTAAGATTGTACTGGTCCAGCCCACTTCACATCTGATTAGGTTTTATGCAGCCCGTGAACCAAAATGAGTTTGACACCCCTGGTCGAGGACATCAAAACATCAGAGGAGTCTGACTTACGCCTGAGAGCCATAACGAAGGGCAAAAAGTTCCCAAAAAAACAACACAAATAAAAGAAAGCGAATATAGCACAATCAAACATATGGCGTACAACCTGTGAATGTAAACAAAGCTGTCTTCGGCCTATAGCGCTACATGACAACGTAACTGTCCGTAGTGCTCGCCAACTAGTTCCTGTGCGAAATTTGTTTTAATGCAGATTAATGAGGATATGTAGTGAAACAGCTTGGTCTTTTTTCTACAGGTAAAGAAAGCATCATATCCCATGCTATCCTAACTGCTGTGGTAGAAGAGGAGCTGCTGGTGATGTCATAAGGCTTACTCTGAACACACACACTCTTGAGCACATTCAATTTCACCCTAGTTAATTAATTACCCTAATCAGAGTTAACAGGATAGCTAGCAGCTAATCAGACCGTGGGATGCTCAGTAACGCACCTGTCTCCGTACAGCAGCGGCTTGGTCAGACACTGAGTGCAGGCCTCGTGGAACCACTGGCAACAGCTTTTGCACTGCAGCATCTTCAGGTTCCACCTGTCGGTCAAAGAGAAGACACCGAGATGCTTTAAGAACACGACTGAATAATTGAACTTTTACTGCTAACATACAGCATGTCACCTGAGACGTCTGCATTTATGTATGTCTGAGGATGGCGACTGCTGCTGCCTTGGACTGTTTGTGTAACCAGGAAGTTGTTGTTGTCTGATCAAATGAATGATATCCAGAAATGTTGTTTTTGTTGAACTAAAAGAGTTGGTGTTATTGTTAAGGTAAGTTTGCTTACGCAGGATAATCAATGGTGCTTTTTAGTCTTACAGCGACGGGATGTTGTCTAAGATGCAGAAGAAGATTAGCAAGAAATGTGCTAAAAACCTAGGGAAACAAATGCACATACTAGCCGAAAGTTGGTAACTAAATACATAAATTCTAGGTAATAGAGTGAACAATACATCAAAAATGATATAATAATAATAATAAAATAATAATAATACATTAATTCGAATAAAATATGAATATTATATTAATATAATTGCTATTATTATTGTTGTTGTTGTTATCTGATTAGCTCATATTGGTTATATGAAATATACATTTAAATTAAATTATTAGGTCAATGGTTGCCAAGCAAACTAGGAAGCTAAAGATAATGAGTTAGACATAGTTCTAAAAGACATTTCTTCAGTCAGTATTACATTGTACTTTTTATGTTGGGTTTCAGTAAACATGATATGAAAGGAGACACTGTCAGATGTAAAAAAATAAATTAACAACTTGTTAAACAGAAACTGGAGTTTTTGCACCATTACTATCACCAGCTTCCAGTTACTCAGTTATTGATGGTTATATTCCATGTCCTTAACTGAGAAGGAACATTGGTTTACTCTCTAAGTCTTCAACTGTTCTGTTCAGTTGTCTGTACGGTAATAGAACTAATCTTACAGCAGACCTCGGCTCCCACTCCAGTCCTGATGTTGAACTACTGTACCTCCAAACTGCTGACACTGTTGAGATACTTTGATAAAGTAACACTAGTGGACAGTTCCACAACTGGTTGTAGTGAGAACAGTTACATTTATATGAAGTATCGAGCTTGATACTGATACTGGTATTGTTATATTCGATCAAATCAAATGCACAAATTGAGCACTTGTTCTTTCTACCATCTGATAAAGCTGCTGGACACGCAAATGTGAACTGAGAACCTTTTATTTATAGTGAAATGCAAATTTCAGCCTGGCCTTAGGTTTCAGTCTGTCACAGTGAAAGATGTTGTGTATATTTAAAGGACGCCAAGTTAAAACCTTCAGCAAATACTTTAGTATTAAAATTGAATGGCTGACAGTTTGAGAATAATCCAGCAGAGATCAGTCACACGTCAGTCTACGTTTCAAAAACAAAACAAACTCTGACAAATCCTTCTCATGCTGTTTGACACATCGCATCCACGTCGCTGCACGGGATTAGGAAATAATCCACAAGATGACACATCAGAGGGAGATAGAGGACATGTTGGCCATGTTCAACCATACTCCTCTCTCCCTCTCTCATTCCCTCCCACTCACACACACACACGAATACACACCAACATGGTCTGTTCACTTACTCCCCAGGTCCAGCACAGTAGCAGTAACACTGCTGCTGATTGGTCAGATGCTGTGAGTCCCAGTCCAGAGAGGTCAGCTGGTAAGGTAGTCTGAGTTTCATATACTGCATGAGCCTGGCAAACCGTCCCCGTTTGAGGGCCCCGCCCCTCTGTGAACACAGTTGGAGAACAGAAATGATTAGTTGTTGTTGACCTTGTAAATCACTGTGTCATCGGTAAAGCAATGTAGACAGATCACATTCCATTTGTCTGTCATTCGTCAAGATTCTTGCAGAATATTCCGGGACAATGAGATGCGGAGATGACAGAGTGATGATGAAGAGAGCGGTTTCTCATCTTAGCACATGTGATCAATTGACTTTAAATGTGTTCCGCTCAGGTCCATCATTCTTTTATAAGACTAATAATGATCCACTGCTAATTCAATAATACAATGCCGCCATTAGCTGCTACTGTATCGTCTGTCTCGAAGGTAAGGTAACTCAAAATTAAAACCACATCTTATTTCATATCATAGGAATCCTTATACTGTATATAATTTGTGTGTGTATATGTCTCTGAGTTTTTCAGAGTGCCGGAACGGATTCATTTTTTTATTTCTTATGGAAACAAATGATTCGAGATACGAGCACCTCGAGTCCTGGACCGGACTATGCTCGTATCTGAAAGTATTACTGTAATTACTTGGGCATAACATCCACACTGAAGTTGGTGCTGACAGACCTGGTCACCCTCAGTACACAGTGATGTAAGCTTGTTATATTTGACTGGGTTTTTCCAATATTTCATTGTAAATGTTTTTTCCTTTCCACTGCTGAGCATGAGATGCAGAGATTTGTGGTCTGACCTTGGTGGCAACAGCAAAGACACATTGCCGACATATCCACGAATCGCCGTCAGCTTCTGTTTCAATGGCCGGCGTGTGGCACTCTGGATGATAACCTGTGATGGAAAAAGAGAAGGAGCAAAAAGAGTCCAAGCTTTAAATTCCTGTTTACCTGACAGAACTGCCAGAGTGTAAATAAAGGCAGAGGAAAAACCATGTCTCAGTGTCTGACTGTTTTTTGTCCTGCCAACTGGGAAGAGGTAGAATAGAATAAATAACAATGAATATGATGCAGCCATTGTTTTCTGATTAACAAAATATCACATGAGTGAACAGGAAAGAAATACTCATTAAATTAATGTTTTTCTTGACCAATGGAGGTTGTTCCAAACATCTGGAAGAAAAAAAACTCTTCACTTCACTCAATATTAGTGAAAAAATGCAAAAGGTTTAGTTAACTACAAAACCCTTTAGAGAGCTTGTTGTTGTGTCCACATCAGTAACACTTATCTTCACTGTAGCTGAGACTATGAAGAATTCGTTTTGGAGAATTATTCCCTGATTTAACTTAGGCTGAAAAAAACATGATGATATATTTTGGTTTTAAAACACATTCCTCTCCGTATCTCTCTTGTATAGTTTTAGTATAAAACTCACTACACTGTGGATATAAGCTGTGATTATTAACTGGAGGCCTGCAGGCCAAATCTGGCACGCTGAACCGTCCAGACTGGGCCATGACTGGATTCCAAAATTGTGACAATTTTAGCCATAATATCACGTGGTCCCCAATATTAAAGCAACTTAAAAAAATCAAAATCAAAATCTGAGACTTAAATAACTTTCAGCAATCCCCACTATTTATATTCTGTTATACATAAATGTGATTTTTATTTAATATTATTTGCTTGCCCAGCCCCCATGTGTCTGTCCAGAGGTGCTGTAAAGTCCATCAAGGCTAAATGTGTTTATGTAATTGAGCTAAAATCGAGCTAAACAAATTAAACTTGACATAAATTCATATAATCAGTTTGCTCGGGACTAAGATTTCATTTAAGTAAAACTTTCAAATTATTGGACTTTTTTGACCAATTGCAGCTTGATATTTAAATATGAAGCTGCATGCTTAGCTAAAAGCTTCCGGAAGCTCATTCCTGTTGTATGATAAGGCTACATTTTGAGCCAGTTCAGCATCGTGTTAATTTCCATTCCAGTCAGGACTCAGGTGCACCAACTCCACTCTATCACTTATGATGTGTGGATTTTCTTTCTCTGTGTGTGTGTGTGTGTTTTTCTTAAGAGCAACACTTATTTACCATGCTTTGTCACATCTTCAAGGTCAGTTCAGGAAGCGGTGGAGAAAACCACCTCCTGACAGCGTATGATGAGGCGTGCTTTCTTACCGTGGCGACATTTAAGACAATTTATGAGCGGTTCTTTAAGAGGAGGAGCGTCACAGACACAGCAAACTTCTTCCACCCCAGTAGCAACTAAGACAAACACGGGGAAATGGAGGAAAAAGAAAAAAAAAGGGAGGGGAAGAAATAAATGTGAGAGAAAGGAAGGAGAGAGAGAGAGAGAGAGAGAAGCCAGTGGGATTAATTTATGTATATCGATTCACATTCTTGCCACCTCATTGATTTCAGAGTCTCTTGCAGCCTTTTAGACTTCACTTGGTTTGACGGGCAGATACTCAGCACAGTCCTAACAAGAGTCCAACCCCCCCCCCCCCCCCCCCCCCCCCCTTCATCTGAGGTGAAGAGAGGGGGCGCCATTACCCCGAGCACTCATTAGTCTAATGAATTCATAAATACGCTCTAATGTAGCAATTATATCTGATCATGGACCTGTCAGTGGAGGAGCATCATGCTAACTTTAGATGTAGGTGTTATATACTTTTCTAACTTCCGTTATTCTTTCACCGGCGAAGATAAAAGTCTATATTTAAGACTTATGAGTGTAATAAAAATGTACTATAATATGGGTGGAAAGTATTAAGCCAGGCTTCCCAAGCACTCATTCAGCACCTTAACATTTATCTCACATGAAGCATATGTTTGATTCAACGCAGGAGAGACGATCAAAACATAAGTCGATCAAATTACCCCAAAAAAAGCTAATATTTGGCTAATGTTTAAAAGTACGTCACCAGTGTAGAAATAGTAAGTTAACTAAAATAGAAATTAGCTTACAGTCAATGGTCGCTAACATCTACTATTAAACATTCATAAAATATTTGCAGAACTTATTTTCTTGCCCAATTGTTGTTTACAGACATCTTATTATAAAAACTCAACTTTTTTCTATTGAAATTTGATACTCGCACTCAGAGACCGTGACCCACTGCAGCATCACAGGAACTCAGGAACAATAAAAAGTCTTCTACTCACACGCGTGGATGTCTTTCCTAATAAAAAGTCCTCTACTCACACGCGTGGATGTCTTTCCTCAGTACCCAGAACTCTGAGTTGTCCTCAAATCTCACTAGACAACACCGCTTAACACCGTCAACCTGAGACAGAGAGAAGTGGAGAGAGAGAAAGAGCCAGAGAGATCGTTGAAAACCTTTAAAAAAAAAAAAACTCTAAATGAAAGTATCTTCTGACACTTTCCACATTCACACACTCCACCACGGGCACTTACTCTTTTCACATTGCCGAGATACAGTAGCCCATCACTCCATCTAGTCAACACATCATCTCCTTCACTTACTCCCCCCATCCTGAGGAGAGAGAGAGAGAGAGGGGGGAGAGAGACAGCGGCGCTGGTGTGAAATGGAAATCAGATTTATTCGATGAATACTTTGCTGCCGTTGCTGACGAAGAGGGTTTATGTTGGAGGCTGGCTCCAAGACAGACGCTGCAAAGGGGTTAAATTGTCTTTTCCTCCCTCCTCCTTCTCCTTTTAGACCAAAGCAATACAGCGACAGCCTGTTTTCACCACAGAGGGAGATGAGAGTGAGTACACAACCAGAGAGCAAG
Organism: Cynoglossus semilaevis; assembly: GCF_000523025.1. NCBI lineage: Eukaryota > Metazoa > Chordata > Actinopteri > Pleuronectiformes > Cynoglossidae > Cynoglossus > Cynoglossus semilaevis. Next base: position 20,534,941 of record NC_024319.1, on the reverse strand, counting down.
ACAAATGATGATTGCACACATGAAAAAGGCTGTGTGCGGCGGGCGCTGCATGACGACTGCTGCAATACAGTTTGATTTGAGCAGAAATAAAAGATCACACATGTGCGTGTGTACTTTCCTTCTCTTCCTCCCGCTCCCTCTCTCCCTCTCTGGTCTCTGCTCCCTCCTCTCATTCTAAAAACTTAATTAGATGCTCAAAAAAAAGGGGGGGACATGTGCATCACCGTCACCACCTCCGTATGTTTGAGCACCTTAGTTGTTACAGTGAATGGAACCATACATCAAAACAACACCTTGTGCCTTCTGTCTGTTTGTGTGCCATGTGTGGACCAATGGAAAAGGAGGGAAAAATTAGGCATAAATATACAGTGACGAGTCCATACCTCATCTCACCTCACCTGTCAGGTTGGAACTCCTTTCAGCCTGGGTCACAGTGATTCCTCGTCAGGCTGGACGTGCAGCGGACTCCTCATCTGCTGCTGGATCTCGGCTGGCCAATTACAGATGCGCAGGCTGTGCGTTTGCAAAAAGTGAATGAGGTGCATGCATGTTTGAGTCTGTGCCTGTGCTTGTGTCAGTCAAGGCATCAGCCACAGAGCAGAAGGAGGGAGGAAAGAAGTGGAGAGGCAACTGACTGTCCGTGCGTCTCTCTCTCTCTCTCTCTCTCTCTCTCTCGCTCTCCCCCTCTCTCTCTTTCTCTTGTTTCCCTCTCAGTCTAGTTTGTGCGTCCGTCCTCCACAAAAAGCCGTTTCGTCATGTTCCCATCGCCCTTCCTCCCCCCTCGTCCTGCTCCTCCTCACCCGCTCTAACATTCCCTCTCCTCAACCCCCTCCACCACCTGTACTATTAGAGCGGGTCTGTCAGCAGAGCAGCGGTGGAATCAAGGCTTTTGAGACGCCATCATCCCTCCCTCCCTTCCTCCCTCCCT
>NC_024319.1:20524740-20533958 GCF_000523025.1 Cynoglossus semilaevis | reverse complement strand
CAAGATGAAAAGAGAGGAGGGAGGGAGGGGGGGTCAGATCCAGAGGTGGTTAGGAGGAGCACAACAGCACCTCCACCAGCACCATCACAGGAGATGACCCTGAATCGTTGTGACAACGTGTGATTGTGATGACTGGCAGCAGGTGTGGATGGAGACAGAGGAGGATAAGTGGTTTGATTAGTGATGTCTGCAAACAAGGAAGGTGCAGAGCAGCTGGGGCTAATTAGAGGGCCAATTAGTGATTTTAACTGCTTCATTAGCGAGAGGGGCGGGGCCCAGCAGGAGGAGGTGAGGTGGGGGGAGGGGGAGTTCTGAAAGTGAGATTTGTGCCTGATATATATTGTAAGGCATGTAAGAAGAAGAGTCCACAGGACTGGAAAGGACCAGAAAAGTAGTAGATAAGTTAAGAACATGGAACGAAATAAAATATAAACAGGCTCTATCAAAGGACTGGTAGATCCTGAGCAGTTAAAATATAAAAATGTATATAAGTAAGTAAGTATTCTATAGAGTGTAATATTGACCATACATTACAAGAATTTAACCATATTGTACCATACAGCTACATGCATTTAATATTTATATAAAGTATGTTCAGTTTATATGAATAAATATATTATAATGTTTTCAATGTCAGTAGATTACTTTAACCTGGTCATTTGAATAAGAAGTTTGGGCTCAACTGTTCATAAAAAGTTTTAAAAAGTGTTTTGTTTTTTTTCCAGTTGCTGTCAGAGAATTAACATCTCTGCTGTCTGTCAACAATTCAAACGTATGGTATGGTATGGTGGTGAACCAATAATTTCCCAACACACTCTGTGTCCCTCTGAGCCACAGCCTACCAGAGTCCTGACACTGACTCTGCCGCTCCTCATATGGCCACAATGCAGCCTCCTGCTGACGGCAATTTCAAACACAAAATGTCACAAAGTACCAATCATTGTCACCTGATTTCTTCAACCTGACAATGAGTTGCCCGCAAAGGAATGACATTTTCAATCTACACGTGTAATTTTAGTGAATCACGTCTGTGATGTGGTAAAACAGGAGGTTTGGATCCAGGATGTGCCGCCAGCAAATGTGCAGCAAATGCGGGATGGTATCTATTGACCAATATGTCACTGAGCTACAGGGTTCTTTCCCATGTTGTCATATCAGAGACTAGGTGTATCTCTTTTAAAGACTGGAAACCACTGTATATGTGAAGAAAATACATTAGTTTAACAAGCTTAATAAAACCAAGTCAACCAACAGTTAACAAAGATATGAACAGTAACAATAAATTTCATATAAATATAATAAAATAAATATTTAATGTAAATCCAGTAATTTAACAGATGGAAAAAGACTATCTGTGTTGATACTCAAAAGAAATGTTAATGAACTTGACAAGACAATAAAACCAGAACAAACCGGTTTAACAGGCAATAAATCATTGTCATCTTTAATGGTGATAATGTTGGGATTATGTTGGGACTCAACAAAAGAAATGCTGACTTGATTTCAAATTCGAAACTTTTAACAGACGGAATGTATATCTCACAAATTAATCAAACTACTCGGTCTCATTAATAATACTACAGTTATGTCCAAAATGGCCTCTGGGTGATTGAAAAAGCGTCAATTGCTATTTGTTACCGCTAGGGGACGACAAAATACAGCAAAGAATCACTCCGAATGAGAGACGCAGCAGCAGTAAGGAGGGGTCTGGTCAGTTCTAACCTGATCTAATCTAAACTAATATTTTATATAATCTGACCGATTATGACTATGTGGATTACTTTTCTTTTAGCTCTCAGTTCTTTTTAAATAAATAAATTAAACATGTTTTGGTTAACTTTTTTTATTTAAATTTTAACAACCTTACGTTTTGGTTAATGCTACTTATGCGACTTACACTACATGCTGTTTTCTACCACGGTTTTAGCTCTTGGCATACTATCATCTGTTCTTTGGAAAGTTTTGGCTATTTTTGCTATAGGCTATATGTGTGTCTGCACTGTAGCTCTGTTTTACTTTTTTTTTCTGTTTGTTTATCTACAAATACACTTATTTTTTATGCTACACTTAAACGTACTTCTGTGCACTACCTTGTATATTTTGCTAACCCTTTGTCAAACTTTTGGAAATAGACAGCAATTTATCAGTCATTTGTAATGCTGTGATAATTTGGTATGTGTGTTATATTTAAAGGCAGTTTCAAGGTTAGTGAAGCACCTGCTGTTCTACGGCCCTGACTCAAATACAGAGAGAGACAAGGCCTCACCACAGAGTGATGTCAGGCTGTTCCATCGTGAAAAGTACAGGTTTTGAAAACTGTGTGTGTAACACTGAGGCGTTTTTCAGTTGTTGTGACACCAATCCTGAGAGATGATTTCGTCAAGGTAAAGTCTGCCCTCTAGTTTTCAAAGAGTGTATCGAAATGCTTGTTGGCGTGCGCACAAACGACGGTGAGTCCCTCAAGCCTCATTATCTTCATCATCATCATCATCAGATCCCAGGAGATTGTGAGGCCAGATCTGGGTGAGCTGTGTCTAGGCAGCAGGGGGAGAGAGCGAGAGAGAGAGAGAGAGAGAGAGAGAGAGACGAACCAAGTCCACCACCATCTCCAGCAGCAGCAGCAGCAGCAGCACCAGCAGGAGTGGCCGAAAGGACGTTTATGATGTTACCAAAGAGCTGCTGCTCAGTGCACAACATACAGGAACTGTGACGTCGCTGGCAGAGCGAGGGAGAGAGAGAGAGGGAGAGAGGGAGGGAGGGGAGAGACGGAGGGTGAGAGAGAGAAAGAGAGAGAGAGTTTGTTGCAGCCCAGACCAAAGTGCTCTATCAGCGGCTGAAGGCTGCGCATTGAAGCGCAGTGGACGCGCTGATAACGACAGTGTGTGTGTATGTATGTGTGCAATAGTTTGCGTGTGTGTGTTTATGTTTGACAGTGCGTGGGTGTGGGGGGTCCTGCGGGGCTGACTGAAGACACGGAGACTCCCCTTGTCGTTGTCGCGTCGCTGTGACCGTGTGTTTGGCACAGATGGGTGCGACTGATGCGGTGCCCAGCTGAGCCACTGGTCTCGCCGGGTTTGCTGCATGAATCCAGAGCCGCGCCACGATCCACAGCTCCACTCTGTGAGTCTTCATTTACCACCATTCTTTTTCTTTTTTTCTAATTAGTATTATTGTTGTTCCAACCGCACGCGTCAGCTTCCTTTATCTCTCTCTTCCTCTGTCTCGCCCTGCCGTTCACGCTGTTTTATAAAAACTGAGGCCAGTGTGACATGGGTGTGTGTACGTGTTTGTGTTATAAGGAACGTCAACATACACACACTAACTTCATACTTCCCAGACTTTATATTCCCATCCAGTATAAGAACTGTAGCACCACCCCATGGCTGAAAACTGAGCTAAAGGAGTACACCGGGGTGTGACTGGCTGTAGCCTAGTTACAGCTGTGTATTGTGTGTTTGTGTTCACCTCAGTCAAATGTTTGGCCAGTGTGCTTTGGTCTGAATAGCAGCCATTCATTTCCCAGCCTGTGGCGGTTGGTCATGGGAATCGGCTTGACTCTTTATGACTTGTTTTTCGTTGGAGGCCTTACGCCTCCTGTATTACATACATGTAAAATGGCACTGGTGTTTGTTAGTAGTACTGCTGTCCAAATTTAAACAAGAGCCGCAGGTAGCACCATGAAATCAACACCGAACTACTCAAGGTTGCAACTCTGAATACTGTCCAGTCAAAGATAAGCCCAATGGACCAGAGATAAGAACCGGACTCCCCAAGGCTGCAGATAGGAACAACAGAATGGGCACAACGGAAGGAAGGGAGAAGATCATGGATCCAGATCCAAAACCATGGCCAGGCTCTACCTGTGTCTGCTCCGAAAAGCTGCCCAAGGCTGGAATAGATTTATATACGACGACGATAAACCTGAATTAGACTTCGCCGTCATCTTCTTTGTGCTGTCATGAGACTTTCCTAATTTAGATGCAATACAGACCTGACGATCAAGGAGTTTAACCAGTTGTCTCGGTTTATTCTTCATATACATTCAGAGGTCGCTCATTAACATGCATCAGCAACACTGTCTGGTGCTTGTGTCTGCACCAGACAGCTGCAGCAACAGTCACAGCAACAACAAAAAAATCCTACACAGTTTTTTTTAACTTCAGATGCTGACCTCTTCGACTGGAAGCTGTGGAATTAAACGTTAGTTAGTCCAGTAAGCTACAACATCATATGGTAGGGCAGACCAAAACAAAAACTAAAAGGGCTGAGTTAGCAATGTTTATATAACGTATTTTCTGGACTATAAGTCGCGCAATGTAGTTGCATAATGAAGAAGAAAAAAACCACATGTAAGTCGCTCCAGAGTATAAGTCTCACCTGCAATGTAGTTGCATAATGCCAGAGTGCCCTCTAGTGGCTGTCAGTGTGAAAATAATGAAATGTAAATTTTCAGTGGTACAGGAATAGCAGATACTGGTACACAAGCCTAGACTGCCCTCTAGTGACTGTGGGAAAATAACAAACTGTGAAATTATATATTTTAACATATAAGTCGCACCAGAGTATAAGTCGCAAACACAGCCAAAGGATAAAAAAAGTCTGGAAAATACTGTACCAATAGGTCACTGTGGTTAAAGTGAAGCATTCTACCTTAATCTATCGTCACACAATATGCTATTGTAATAGAATGAATTTCACGCATTCGTTAGCTTTGGAACACCAGCAGCTCAACTTAAACTCAGTGGATGTGCAAGTTGTGAAAGTGAATTTCAAAATGCTGCTGTGGCGCTTCACGCGTCCATGACAAATTCACAGAGGAAAGTGGAGGGTGACACATTTCCTTATGACACCTGAATACTTTTAGCAGCTGCTGTGTTTTCTCCAAGCACAAGAAAGCACCCTCTGCTCTAAAGGTCATTGTCACCGTGGTTATAGTGTTAGCAGCCACTTCTTGGAGTTGGAGTTGCAACCTTTACTCCCAAGAAACCATTCTTTATTGCAGTGCTTCAGGGAAACGTCGGTCAGTACGTGCGTTTACACTTGCTCTTTATCGACCCGCCATCACACTCTCACACACCTCTCTTCCTGTAACACTGTTTACCAGATGGCTATCTACATGGCAGCCTAAATGCCAGAGGAGGGGAAAGGGAAATGGAGGGGGGAGAAGGAGGAGGTGATGTGCAGGGTGCAGAGTGTGATGCAAATGCTGACCTGCACCACGAAGGTGTTAAACAAATGAGCTCATTTTTGGTTTACTTACATTTCAAGTTGGAATAGATTACTTCCTGCCTTAAAGGTCGCTATAGTGTTAAAAGTGTCACCATCTACTGTACATCAGATATACAGTGATGGACAGTGAGAGGACGTGGATGGGAAAAGGCTGTGGTTTAACATTAAAATTGAATGGTGAATTAAATAAATGTGAGTATTTTCAGATTATTGGTAAACTGATAGGGTGATACTGTCAATTATTGGGTGACTTATTGATAGAGATGGGTGTTTTTTAAAGGTGAGGTCACGACCCCATCTGAGGTGACATGAAATAGGGGTCGTTTTCCAACTAATTATTATTCTCTTCAAAATATTAAAAAAACGTTCATGCAATCTTTATCAACTTTATTCCTTCACTTTAATGAATATAAATCTTGACTGACAGCAATTCAGTGACAGCGACTATAATGCCTTTAGGGCCTGATAACATGTATATTTTTATCTGTACAAACCACTATATGTGTTGCTGCCACCTAGTGACTGGAGGCTTGTTATAATTCAAGCATCACACAATGGCCATATTCCATTGGAAGCCACCTGCCCCCCTGGAAACTCACTGTGCCCCCCCCCCTCCCAGGGGGCCCGCCCCACTATTTGAGAAGTAATACGCTAAAAAAAATATATAAAAAAATGTATATGCCCATCACATTAGAAAGTTATTAAATAAGAAAGAATATACACAGAGGATAGAAAGAAAGCTTACACCTTGTTGTCTGTCTTTCACTGTCCTTTAAAGGAACACTCACTGTCTTCGTCCTGTCTGTTGCAGATGGCACCATGCTCCCTCGACACCTGCGATCAAGTGGTTATGACCTGCCGGGGGTGGAGTCAAATGACGTGCCCCTCATTGGCTACCGTCCACTATCTCCGGACAGTTTCATAACCCACCATCAACAGGGGAGAGGGAACGGCGGCGATGACCATGAATCATCGCAGGTGAGTCTGTCATCATCCAAAAATGAAACACATACATCTTGTGATTTCGTTGAATTGTATCAGAGCTAGATGAAGTGTCAGCGTTTCTCACATCGTTACACAGATACTAACTGTGTTGTTTTTTAACGCTGACCGTCTCCCATCAACAGCTATTTTTCATTTGTGGACAGTCTTCTGGCATAGTTTAAATCAGTTTTAACGAAGCCGTATGAGCTGTTCTCTCTTCGTCTAAATCAACCACACATGTTGGATGTTTTTTAAGACAACACTGGGACGGAATGAAGACAAAACAGAACTGTTGTTTTACATATGGTTTCAGTTAAAACAGCTCATGTCACAAAAATTGTGGAGCATAGTGGGACTGTAGGTAGATGGACATTTGTGCTAGTTTGCATCCCATGAATAACATAGATGTAAAGATCTGAATTTATCCAGAAATGCAGCTTTTATGTTTTACAGAGTTGGGTAGAAACTTCCAGAACACAGCCCAGTAATGTCATCTGATCAGAGGTCGCCCTCATAGCTTTTAGCCTTTAGCTTTATTTTAAACAGCTTTAGCTAGGCCTCGGTCCATCCTGATGCCAGGTCTTTACCAATATGAGTATGAGCATTTTCATTTGTGTACTTGCACCGATACTTCTTTAAGTTGTTTTTCAATAAATATGCGATCAACTGGAAGGCAGTGCTGTGTGTCAGGTATCTTTATGGGAAATGATGTGAAGTGCTGTGTGTAGGTGTAAGGTCAAACCACGCAGCACCAATGCCTACAGACAGTTTTCTGTCATATCGACGGAAAACTATCGTGAGCCAAAAAAGGTTTGTCAAACACTGTGTTTGTAACACTCACTGACCGACATGTATCCAGTTGATCACGCTGCTCCCAGTCACTGGATTGGCATGTTATGGAGTAAGAGTTCAAGTATTTGAACGAGGGGCGTTAGCTGCGGCTAGTGCATCTAGCTAGGACCATCTCTGGTGTGCATTTCGTTTTCATACTGAGTAGTATTAGAGTTGAAGGTTCCATTCAAATGCTCTAAAATAACTCAAATAGAGGAAGCTCAGTCTGTTTATTGTATGTCTAACTTTCCCACGATACTTCACCGTCACCTCTTAATGTTTACTGACCAGAACATGAGCTTTGTTGAGTCTTATCAGATTCTGTATTTTCTCCTCCTCTGGGTGGTGCAGCAGTTTCTGTTTCCAAGATTCCATTTGTTCTTTTTCACATGTGGTTAGAACAATGTTAACCTTCCCTAAAAGTTACCATCAGCAACCAGATATTTTCACAAACTGCTGACCAGAGCTCTTTACCCAGGCCCACGTGAGCATTTTAAACCTCACACTGGGCCTCAGGAAAGTCCTCCGGCCTAAAGGGAAAGGAGCTGCGCTGTTGCTTTGAGACCATTGGCTTCTCTGCGACCACGTCACCCAGCAGCTGCTGGACCTCACAGAAAATGATCTACGCGGTGGTTTAACTGTTCGATTCACTGCACACCTGCTCTGCTTATGAACAGTATCCTGTGTCACGGGACTGTCCAAGGACTGTCTGTCAAGGGAAATCCGATGCGGTCACTGGCTTGTTCTCTAATGAGGCCAACGTGGACGTATGAGTCAGGGTGAAGTGAGGGGCTCAGATGACTGCTGTCATTCTAGGCCTGGTGAATAAAGTACAGTGTGTTTTTAGGTCAAAGTCTACTTAACAATATTTTACCTTCTCTATTTGAAGCTGATTAGGACACAGCAGATCCTCAAAGCTATTTGTTTATGAGATTATGAAAGTTGAATTGAACAACTTAGAAGCTTAGCTAAGCTAACTCTGCTAACTCTACGTTAGTGGGAATGGTTGTTTCACAAGGGTCGTTTAAGGCTAAAATTTAGCATTTTTTGGTAAATTATATATTTAAGGCTGACATTTGGCTAAGCTTGAGCGGTTGTACACATATATTTGACTGTTTTTACTAATTTCATGCAAGCTTTCTGATATTCTTCTACTAAATTTTATCTATTTTATTTTGGTAAATGTTTTATTAACCTGCACCATTTAGCTTTTGGTCATTAGCATTTTTTCCTCTTTAAACTAACCTGTTTAAATACTTTCAATTCAAAATAAATCTAATTAGAGTCAAAAGTGAATTTTTTTTTTCTACATGCAACAAACAAACATTTAACTTATAAAAATAGTGAGCTTTCATAACAGGTGAAATCACAGCCATGTGTACTGTGGACAACCTGGACATTTTGTGCACAAATATGCTCCAACTCTTATTTTATTATATTATATTTTGAGGATATTCTACTTTTTCTTTCGAGAAAATAGGAAGTAATCCCTCTGGATTCTGAACCACATAAAACCAGTGGTTTAATATAAAAACAAAGCTCCAGAAGATTAGTTGATGATCTACTGTTGAACCCACAGACAGTGTTGATAGTACTGTTTCAATATTGTTTGAAGTCTTTTTTGGACACGGCGGAAACATGTTGCAACAGGTTATTCTTCAGACCACAGGGGGTCAAATTTTGAATCCAGCTTCCTGTTGGCTTTTCTGGTGCCCTACAATAGCTGGTGTCGTTGTTTAACTGGTGCAGTTGACTCAGCCTACGCTTGTGATGGAAGGAGAGAGGAAGAAAAATAACCCTGCAAACAGAGAGAATGTCCTGCTTCCTGTGTTTGTCTCAACTTATTATGAACTTCCTGTATGTAGTTGGAGGCAGGGGAGGAGGGGACTCCGCAAAGGCTGCGCAGAAGAGAGAAGAGATGTTAAAAAAAGAAACAAAACGGAATCATCAGTGGGTTAAATAAACAAACATACCAGAGCTGGGAAAACAACAGTTGAGTCCCTCTCTGTTTTAACTGGTAATAACTCGTGCCAACCACCACTGTGGCCTGTAATTACAGTCTTAATCCTCCAGCCTCCCGGGCCACTGAAAACCAAATTTTCTTTGCTTTGAACAAGCTCCCCATAGACAGGAGTGGCATCTCTGACCCAGATTCAGAGAAAAAAATCAGCAGG
>NC_024319.1:20513580-20524712 GCF_000523025.1 Cynoglossus semilaevis | reverse complement strand
TCCCTCAAAACAGCAGCAGCACCATGTCTTCACTGCCAGTGTTAGTCCACAAGATTGGTACGCACAAATACTCGAGTCAGACAAATGGTCAATCAGGTAGAACTTTTTAACCATTACAGATGCAACTTGACAGACGTGAGGTACATCCATTTCCTGTAGGTGGCAGTAGTCTGTGTTTTTTACAGGGGAAACAGGAAAAAGTCAAGAAACAAGAAAAGTATTCTGCTGTGGGCTGCCTTCTTTTACTTTGTTTCTTTACAAGGTCATAACACAGACAAAAACCTTTGAGCTCTCATCTCTTGAATATTATAAAATGTATTTTTGCTCGACCTTGAGAATACTGACGACAGAAATATCTGGCACAGTCGCGGGGGAGTTCAGTTCTTTCCTTATTTATTGAGCTTTTGTAGGAAAGGGAGTGTTTCCAGCTAAAAATAGAAGCCAGTTTTTGAGTCGACACCTGCTGGTCAGTGGGTATGCGATGGAAAAGCAATAGCACTGCAATGTTAGCCCTTTTTTGTTGTGAAGTCAATTAACTGGACACAAAAATGTAAATTCAGTTGGAATAACCAAGTAACCAGTAACCAATCGCTTTTTAAAAAATGTTGTGGAATTGGAAAAAGCACTAAATAACACTTTTTTTTTTTTGCAACTCATCAGGACAGTGTGACTCACTTTTTGAAAACATATTGTTCTGTAAATGAGTTTGGGTGTTAGGAGAGTTAGCTTTTAACGTAAGGTGATATTGTGTTTATCATCTGGTTTACTGCCCTCGAGTGGCAGAAAAAGTCCAGTAGATACTAGCTTTTTATATGCAAGCTAAGTAGGCTAACTGCCTCAGCAAATACACACACAATGACATGCAGTCTCCGCCTAACTGAGTCCTGTTATGATGTCATCGGCCTTTTGTATATTCACATAGACTCCTTCCTACTTTGCTGGTGGGTTGAACATATTCATTAGTGGAATACAGTACACGTTACGTGTACATGTACTAGTTTACATTCTCAGTTAACCGTTCTTCTGTAGATCGTTGTAATAAACAGGATCTTCGGCTGAACTGGTTCATCTGCACCAGAAGGTCAACGACAGAGCCTTTGAGGGCAAAGAGTGGAGATTCGGAGAGAAGGGGCTATTGTTCTGGGAATAGCTCCAGGGCTTTGTTCCCTAAGAGTGTGTATGTATGTGTGTTGGTTTACTTAAGTTGTGAGGACATATAGAGGCTCAGAAAGGGGGAAAACAAGGGCATTTCTTTGCAAATTGAAAATGTAGTTAGGAATAACTTTAAAAGTTGAAGTTACAAATTAGTTGGTAATATGCCAAAGATAATTGAAAGTAAAGGCCTGTAACAGGTACACAAACAGTTACTACAGTGAAATAATATATTGTTATATTTACGGCTTTAGAAATTGAAATAGTTACTGAGGATCAAATGTTTGTTTGTGTGAGAGCTGGAGGGGCAGGTTTTAATTGTATATGCATACAGAACCCCATTAAAAACCTGCTGTTGTCAAACACCAATCAGAATCAACATGTGTCTATGCTTGTCTTGTCTCTTTGTTTGTGTATAAGTCAGTGTCTGTGTGTGTGTGTGTGTGTGTGTGTGTATGTGAAATGGGTGTGGCAAGGTGATGCAGCAGCCTTGCAGAGGCGGGACTCAGATCCTGCTTCACTTGTGCCTTAGTGAAACAAAGACATGAACGTGCAGAGTGCAGGCAGTAAAGACATGAACACAAGGACTTGGGACAAATGAGCAGAAAAGCCGGTCAGAGGAGGCTGTGAAGGGGGAAAAAAAAGAGAGGGAAACAAACCAATGAGAAAACATGGGGGAAAAGACGCTTCCATTCCTGCCTTTATCCTGAATTTTTCCAGGAAGCTCAGGGACTGCTACCTGTCTGAACTTGCAGTGGGAAAGGTAACCTGTGTGACTGTTTCTGTGTGGTTCTTAATGTTAACTCCTGGGTGTCTGCAGATTTCCATGGGAAAAACAAAGCTACAGGTTCATTGTGCAACTGTACTGGATTTATCCCGGTCACTGCAGTAGAATAACCTGTGTGAATGCGAGGAGTGCCGTCTTTGAGCTGACCTTTCATCCATGGCAGTCGGAGTTCTGTGAACAGAGGCTAACATATGTTAGCGTACACGGCAGGTTCAACCAAGGGGAACAACAGACCACTGCTGCACATGCTGCTGCTTCCTTCATCTTCACACACTTCATGTGTGTCTACTGTTTTCTTTTTCTTTACCTGTGAGAGAACTCACAGGTTCTCAGTTCTTACAGTCACACTTTTGTTGACAAACAGTGTTGAAAAGTGTCTCAGTGTGTGTTTGTGTTTTGGTGAGTTGTGTATTTGTATGTCAAAGTGAGCAGCAAAAGGGTTTTACCAAACACCCAGGAGTGAGTGCATGAATGTGTGTGTGTGTTTAGCTTATGCATTTTTAATCATGGAAAAAGTCACGTTTGTGTCGGGCCAAGTGCAAAGTGATATTGATCTGTGAGGTTCACAATCTCTCACGTACATGTAAACAACGTTGCTGCCCCACCCAGGGGGATCTTTGGCAAAAGTCGAGGTTTGGACTTTAGTTTGATTAAAGAAAGCCATTCACTGGTTAAGAAAAGTACATCATTACAGTCCAACATTAGACCAAAGGAAGAATGGAAGACAAGCAGCATGTTAATTGTGTTGCTATTACCATATCCTCCCAGTGTAATAATGATTGTGGCTTTGTGGGTTTATGATGATGTCACCGCACAGAATGAGCTTTGAAAACGTACATGTACAACCATGTGATGTTTACACACACGCACAGTGACGTAAAGCAAATATCTCGCAGTCACTGAACTGAAGAATGGTCGAGGAATGGATTCTGATTGGGATTTTTAGTTATTAATAAAAGTTGTTTTTTTATTTAAAAAATGGACACATTTATATATGCAACAACCTTTTACTGTATTCCTCCCTTTGTCTACTGAGGAAAGTCGTGGCGTGAGAGATGATTTTACCGGTGGCAGAATGTAATCCAAGAAGTTCTTGTGTCAATATGTATCTAACTTGTCAGTCTGGCATTAAAAAGTGTTAGACGTTGGTTTAACTGGGACGACTAAATCAAAAAACCAAACAGCAGACATCCCTGTTAATGTATGTATTTAACTATAAAACACAAAAACAAACAGAATGTTGCTGCTAATACTGGCAGGCCATAATTACAACATATTTAGGGAGAAATCCAGGGACGAGGACAAAAAAACAAAAGAAGGTGCTTCAATTGGCCCACGGGCCAGACTTTATACATATCCGCCTCACAGTATAATTCCTGTTTGCCTTCACACATGCTGTCGAAATAAGGCCAGAAACAGTCTTTTTGTAGTTTTGAAGGTGTAAATACAAAGATGTAAAAGTAGCTGTAGCTTAAGGATAAAAAGTGAGAAACAAAGACCCAAAGTTTGGGTTATTTAAGGTCACAAATGTAGCAGCTTCAAACAGAGGTGTTTATTATTATTATTTTATTTCAGGATATATTTTTTTATAATGATTACATTCAAAGCGTGAAAACTTGAGCAATCAAAATGTTTTATCTGACTAAATCGTGGGAAAGCTATGAGTGACAATGAATCATGATTAATCACTAAAGTCAACATCCCCAATATCACCAATACAACAATGTTTGTTTTGTATATAGCCGGTAACAGCAGGTACATGTGTGTGTTTCACACATGGTTCTATTTGTCATGATGTTTGATCTCAGCGTTCATATGTATGTATCGACAGTGTTGGAGCAATGATTAGTGGATGGAGGGTTTATATGGAAATACAATGCGTGTCCAAAGCTTTATTGTGATGAGTATGTGACTATGATACAGATTGACATCTGGCTCTCTTGACCTCTGTTGGCTTTTTCAACCTGGTCTATAAACATCATTTACACTTCTGCTAATTAGATTAAAGATAATTTAGTAACTTCGTAATTTTAACACCTGTGTCTTGGATCTTCGAAAAAGATGTTTGTAATTTAATACGTATATTATTGAGATGCCATCGCAATAAAGGAGTGCACTGGCGTGTTGAAGACATTGTTCAGACACTCGACACAGCAACTGAACTGTTAAATCCTTCCTCTTTTTTTTATTTTTAAACCTCATCTGCATCACATCTCTGCTCCCCAGGTGGAGCCCTCACCGATGAAGACCACCTGGTACTGTCCTCTAGATCTGGTAAGGCTAACCAGATGAAACGTGCATGTCTTGTTTTACATTTGCAAACTACATACAGAGTATTTATGAGGAACTGGCAAACCATCTGTAACCAAGTCAGATCTTTCTTTAGCAGCATTTACCACTATTATCCTTGGGGGTTTTTTTGTTCATTTGTTTGTTTTTACCATGCTTTATTGCATACTTTAGTCTAAACAGATCATATTCCCAAAATGGAAATGATGCTTCATTGAAAAAAACCCACAATGAGCTGGTGAGACTATTAACCACAGAAAGTTAGCTCATGATGAGACATAGTCTATTTTCCCATCACTAACCCTCCTCTTGGTATTAGCTTAGCCAGCGGCAAAATACAAATGGATAGTTGTGTTTTCTTGCAGCTGAAACTGAAACATTTGTCTTAGACTTGGGGTTGTAGTCGGTGATTTTGATAAAGCTGTTCTGTAAATCTAAGTCCTGGTTTCCTGCTCCTCAGTCCACGGTTGTAGAGGAACAGGAAGATGGCGTGATCTACACAGTGGTGGTCAAACAGCCGCACGGAGGTCCAACAGTGAGACACATGGTGGGCAAAACAGGAAAAATCCCCAGATATTCACAAATATGAACTTCCTGACTGTTTCCTTCCTGCGCCCCCTGCAGTCGGCGGTGACTCGCTCCCAGTGTGTTAAGGCAGGAACAGAAGAGAAGCTGGTGCTCCACCTCCTTCACTCCTTTTCCATGGGCGACTCTTCCTTCATCACTATCTTCCTCTCCACCTATCGCTCCTTCACCTCCACAGAAAGAGTGCTGGACATCCTCACTGACAGGTAACGCACACACATTCACAACTAATCAGTGCCATTTTCACAGGAGAAGTGGGGAGTTTTGAACAGACAACACAAGCTCCTATTAAAATCACCAGGCTAAAATAATCATTGAAAATAATAAATATATTTACTCATATAAACTCAACATACTTTGTATATACATTGCTGTATATGTTGGGGTACGTTGCCTAAATAAATGTAGCTCTATGGCCCAATAGATTCAATTCGTACAGTACGTTGTCACTACTACAGACTGTAGAATTATAATTTATATTTTTTGAATTGCTTATGATTTACCATCACTCTCTTGGCGATCTACTGTGATGTCGCGACCTTCTTATTGGACATCCCTATCTTAGAGACACTAAACATGACATGGTAGAAGATCTCACTTTTTTTTTTTTGGACAACACATATCATCATAATTTAAAAAAAACATTTTTTGTTTTTCAAGAAGAATATTAATACTAAAATAAAGCTAATTTTACAAAATAGTTTTGCTTCAGACATTACAAAACCTCCTATTTTTGTGTTGACAGATTGGAGAACCCACCGGGGGAGAGCGACAGGAGCCAGAAGAGACAATCCTTCAACAAGTCAGTCTCTAAGAAAGACTTTCTTTATTCTCAGCAGATCTTTTTTTAGAATATATATATCGGTAAAATATATCAGATAAGGACATATCCTTTCTCAAAAGGTTTTACCTGACACAGAATTTCTTTGAAAAGTAATCTTTGCTTTTATAGCTTGTTTTTGTTGTCTTTATGTTGCGTTTATACAATAAAAATGTTATTAACTGGAGTTATTTTTTGGAACTGTTATCTCTTTATATCTGTGAAACAGTTCAAGTAGGATTTCATCCTCCTCTCTGTTAGCTTTATGTGCAGGTTGAGGCAGAAAGCAGTGGGATATTAATGCACTGACTTCTTCATCTCCAGAGGGTTCCCCCTCAGTGACCCTATGGTCTCGTCTGTTCCTTCTCTCTTGACTTCACAGAGCTGTGTGCACTGTGTTCAGAACATGGCTCACTGAGTTTCCTGAAGACTTTAAGAGTCTGGGAGATCCCGCTCGGCTCCTGCGTCTGGCTCCTCTGCTCCCTCAGGACTCTTCCTCTGCAGCTGATCTCAGAGCTCAGCTCCTAAGGATTGCTGAGGAGCTGAGTGAGAAAGCCCTGCTCCCTGATAACCACAGAGGTCTGTTTTAACAGGGATTGTTGAGTTTTGATCAACACAGAGTAAATATGGGTTTTTTTACATTAAAAGTTTAGTGGTAAGATGACTATAGAAGTAGGTTAAATATAAATAATTTGGTATATATAAGGTGTGTCAATGTAAAAAATAGCTACAAAAATATTTTTGCAACTATGTGGCACCGTTTTGGTAAAGTGAGAGAAATATGCTTACTCATAATGGCTACATTTATAAATAGTCAAAATGGCTGTAATCTACACTTGAATCTGTTCATCTGTTTTAACCTCTTCAACACACATCTTAATAAACACGTGTTGTCTTCGACAGCTGATCAGAGCGCCCTCTACAGTCCTCCTCCTGACCCCTCCAAGTTTGAACCCACCAGCGTCTTGGGATTTTCTGCCCGACTCATTGCTGAGCAGCTCACCAAGATAGAGACGGTGAGTTCATCGTCAGTCTCCACTTTGATCCCAGTATAAAATTAGATTACAGATAATATTTAGTTAGTGAAAAATGTATTGTATTTCGAGCTTCAACACTTTAAAGTCACATTTCCAGTGAACATAGTAGAGTGTCATCACCAAATACATGCAAAACAGTGCCCACATAGTCGAGTGTTTACATCACCAAATACATGCAAAACAGTGCCACCTACTGGAACTAAAACTCTGACCACAGCTTCAGGTCACACAGCTTGTGTCGCATTCTGAATCATTTGAGGAAACAATAATAGAAAGGTTCATGTGTTGTCTTTTTTTTTCAGGAGTTGTTTGTGCGTCTGGTTCCGTACCACTGTCTGGGCTCCTTGTGGTCTCAGAGGGACAAGAAGGGGAGGGAAGGAGTTTGTTGGTCCGTCCGGGCCACTGTACGTCAGTTCAACAAATTAGCCAACACTGTCTTGGCTTCCTGCCTTTGTCCTACCAAGCTGCGCAGCCAGCAGAGAGCTCGGCTTCTGGAGAAGTGGATCAGTGTGGCAGAGGTTGGTGGCGTTCAAAATGACAAAGTCGTGTGTTATGTTGACCTGTATTTGTAGAATTGAGTGGTTCCTCAGTGTAACAGCACGCTGCCTTACACCTGTGTGGGTTGCAAAGACTTAAAAGAGCCTTAAAAGTTAATATTAAACCAGGTTTATTTTATAACTTATACTATAAGGTCATGTTTTGACATTCAGCAGTTTTTATTAGGAGAAGTCACTGTGGTTTGCCATGAAAAATGGCAACTGTGACTCGTTACTGCCTGACTGTGTGAGATTGACTTTTTTAAGCTCTATTTTTTTTTTTAGTCTTGTGGTTATTAAAATGTTTTTTAAATTAAAGTGTTTCTAGCTCAGATAAAGTTTTAAGTTCGGCTAACATTTAACTAGCACTTCAGCGTTTGCGTAGGAAGTGGCTGTTTTTATTTCCTCTCGATGTCACTAATTATATACACCGTAGCTTTAATAACACAGTTTTGTTGTCTAAGCTACTAAAATAAAGAAAGCTTCACCCTGCATTTTAGTTTCTCCCCTTTAATCTTCTTCTCAGCTCTGACTGCCTCATACTCTGCTGAGTTCACTTTAATACCCCTAAAAGCAAAATATGTTTATATACATATATGTTTATATATATATATTTGATGACCTTTAGTTGAACTTGTATTATCCAACAGTGGGAACAACAAACATGTGCTCGCTTATTAACCAGGTTGCTACAATATCAGGGATTGTATTTCATTAGTAAACATGAACATTGTGTTCTGGGACAGCCTTCAGCCTTCCATTTGAAGAAAGGAACAGTTCTCTGCAGGAACAGGACAAATGAGGGACATGTTGTGTCAAGGAAAGAATACAAAATAAAGATAAAAAAAAGAATCTTCTTAGAAAACAAAATCATTAGACTAACAAAAAATTATTAAATAAATGCCAAATGTCAAAACAACAGTAAACATGCATTTTTGCCCATCATTATTATATTTTTCATTTTAAAAAAACAATTGCATGTCGTCTTTTTGGCTAACATGCATCTATTGTGCTGCTAACTCTTTCCAGGGTTTCCTGGTACTCTCTTGTGATACTCCACTGGTACCATCAAGGATTTTCTTCTGTCACCTTAAGCTGCTCCTGCATTTTTAAATCTTACTTGGACTTTAGTGCAGATTCACTTAATCCTATATAACTGAATTGAATGTGAGGCATTTCATCTGTCCTTTTCGTTAACCTGAGGTAAACCTTGCTGCTTTCCTTTTGTTTAGTTTATTGTTATCATCTATAGCCCTTTGGGCTAGCCTTTAAGTAGCTATGACTTTGGCTATCCTTTAATTATCTTTTAAGATCCCTATTTGTCCCTGTTGATTTGCTCCATTTTACACTCATTTTATTTCTGGGCTATGACATTTTGGTCACATTAGTTAGCTAAATTAGCGTAAATACTTGTTCATCTTCACCTTCTCCAGGGCTTTGGCTAGTTGTGTCTTGTTAGCTATGTTAGAGTGTTTGTCTTCGCACGGGATAGTCCTAAACTCAGACTTTTTGTTTTGGCACAGCCACTAATTCCTTTTTGGAGCTGCGTTTGTCATCGCACATATAAAAGCAGTTGCTAACACAGCGACACCTACATCCTGTTTGGCAGAGCGAGGGAGAATTGGTTAGCTGCCAGACACTCCAACTTGATCACACCCCGGCTTAGACAGAGTCCTCGTCAGCAGGATGCATTATTCAACATGTACCAGGCTGTATCTGCAACCTGAACCCACAGGTGTTCTCACTTACAGTGTGTGTGTGTGTGTGTGTGTGTTTCTGTGCTGTCAACAGGAGTGCAGAGGCAGAAAGAACTTCTCCTCGCTGTACGCCATTGTGTCTGCTCTGCAGAGTAACCCCATCCACCGACTTAGGAAGACATGGCAGGAAACTGAAAGGTGGGGAAACAAAACAAGGGTTTCATAGATAAATAAATAAATGTAAAATAAACACAAAAAGAAATGCAACTTTTGTATATGTGTACTTAAACTAAGTTACCTTCTCCAGGGCTTTGGCTAGTGTTAGCTTGTTAGCTATGTTAGAGTGTTTGTCTTCGCACAGGATAGTCCTAAACTCAGACTTTTTTTTTTGGCACAGCTGGAGCTGCGTTTGTCATCGCACATATAAAAGCAGTTGCTAACACAGCGACACCTACATCCTGTTTGGCAGAGCGAGGGAGAATTGGTTAGCTGCCAGACACTCCAACTTGATCACACCCCGGCTTAGACAGAGTCCTCGTCAGCAGGATGCATTATTCAACATGTACCAGGCTGTATCTGCAACCTGAACCCACAGGTGTTCTCACTTACAGTGTGTGTGTGTGTGTGTGTGTGTTTCTGTGCTGTCAACAGGAGTGCAGAGGCAGAAAGAACTTCTCCTCGCTGTACGCCATTGTGTCTGCTCTGCAGAGTAACCCCATCCACCGACTTAGGAAGACATGGCAGGAAACTGAAAGGTGGGGAAACAAAACAAGGGTTTCATAGATAAATAAATAAATGTAAAATAAACACAAAAAGAAATGCAACTTTTGTATATGTGTACTTAAACTAAGTTATACCGTTATGGAATGTTTTTTTAGTTTAGTTTAGTTTTTAAACATTCTCTTAAATGTGTGTAAAGAAGATACTTGAACATTAATTCATGAAATCAATGTAAACAAACAAAATGTAACAAAATGTAAATATCAGTTATCCCTTGAGGTTTCTTCTGTTTGAAAATAAATTACGAATAATATTTGAAAATATATAGTTTTAAAAAAGATAAATAGTACAATAAATTGTTATTTTATTATTTGTTTTATCTGTATATAAAATAAAACTGAGAAATGATCTGTTTTTCAACATTTGTGATCACAACTTAAGAAAACACTTTGTTTCAGTCTTTATCTTGAAGTGTTTACTTTTATTCATAAAATAATGAAACAAAATAGAATCTTACATCTTTGTTCTAAATGCACTGTTTGTACTGATTTTCTCAGGGAGTTGATCAGGCGATATGAAGAACTGTCGGACATTTTCTCGGAGA
Source organism: Cynoglossus semilaevis (assembly GCF_000523025.1). Classification (NCBI taxonomy): domain Eukaryota; kingdom Metazoa; phylum Chordata; class Actinopteri; order Pleuronectiformes; family Cynoglossidae; genus Cynoglossus; species Cynoglossus semilaevis. The sequence continues at coordinate 20,514,485 of NC_024319.1, read as the reverse complement.
AGGACAATTACTCACAGAGCAGAGAACTGTTGAAGGAGGTGAGGAACTTTTCAGTAATAACTTAACAGAAATTATGAATTATTATTTTTACTCAAACTAAGTCTATTGAAGCACGTAGAACCTTAAATTGTGCCATTTGATGTCTGTGTAAGTTCTAAGTCATCCAGATCATCGACGCCTTTAATTTTCTACCCATTATCAAGTAGAAATAGGTTAAAATTGCTTAACTTTTCATAGAAAATATCTGCGCCCAAGGAATAGCTTCAAAATGTGTCAAATACACTGCCTGGCCAAAAAAAAGTCGCCACCAAAAAAAAGGGTCATACACTCACTAATATTTCGTTGGACCGCCTTTAGCTTTGATTACAGCACGCATTCGCTGTGGCGTTGTTTCGATAAGCTTCTGCAGTATCACAAGATTTATTTCCATCCAGTGTTGCATTAATTTTTCACCAAGATCTTGCATTGATGATGGTAGAGTCTGACCGCTGCGCAAAGCCTTCTCCAGCACATCCCAAAGATTCTCAATGGGGTTAAGGTCTGGACTCTGTGGTGGCCACAATCCATGTGTGAAAATGATGTCTCATGCTCCCTGAACCAGTCTTTCACAATTTGAGCCCGATGAATCCTGGCATTGTCATCTTGGAATATGCCCGTGCCATCAGGGAAGAAAAAATCCATTGATGGAATAACCTGGTCATTCAGTATATTCAGGTAGTCAGCTGACCTCATTCTTTGAGCACATACTGTTGCTGAACCTAGACCTGACCAACTGCAGCAACCCCAGATCATAACACTGCCCCATAGGCTTGTGATAGATAGATAGATAGAAGATAAATAGATAGATAGATAGATAGATAGATAGATAGATAGATAGATAGATAGATAGATAGATAGATAGATAG
>NC_024319.1:20479318-20513307 GCF_000523025.1 Cynoglossus semilaevis | reverse complement strand
AAATGAGAAGCAACTCATTGCACCAGTTGGGGTTAAATAACTTGTTGCCAGCTGAAAGATAATCACCCATGCAGTAATTATCCAATAGGAGGCTCCTACCTATTTGCTTCGTTAAATCCAGGTGGCGACTTTTTTTTTGGCCAGGCAGTGTATTAGGTCACATGTCCATGCAAATGGATTAGAGTGAGCCAATTCCTATATTTAGACTATATTATTAAACCCTTTATGTTTATTCATTTTTTATTATATATTTTGTTGTTGTTTTTTAATGTCAAGATTAAATACACAAACTTTTTCGTCCTGTCTTTGTCTTTCAGGAGGGCACTTCAAAGTTTGCAAACACTGACAACAGACTCAACAACAGGCATCACAGTAAGGTGAGGCGATTGGGAATATCCCTGGTTTTTATACACTAATTTTATCATTTAGATTTGAAAATCAAACATTGTGACAAAAAATATGATCAAATTGATCTGAAATAAACTCATGATGTGATTCAATGGTAAAAATGAACATGCAAAACTACTTGAAAGAATGCAGGAGAAAATCAAGTTATATCATGCAGTAGGGACAGAACTCCGACGTAGGTCGAGGATCCTCTGTATATGTGAAAAGATATTACAGTATCAGGTACTAAACCCAGTCAGCTGCTGCACCATCAGAGCTGTGGTCATTAAAATAAAGGAAATACAGTGACCCTGCTGCAGGTTGATTAGGAATTACTTTCCAGAGAGTAAAGCTTTTCTATTACTTTTCTAAGTACAGCAGTCAACACTGATGCTGTTGTCAGGGTTTGATGGAGGTCAAGGATGAAAAGGATGGACCGTGGAGCAGCTGCAGCTGCAGGGTGGAACACTACTGATTTTTTTTTATGTTCTCAAATGGAAAATCCACAATAAAGTTTAAAAATAATTATTTTTTATTTATCTCTCTTTTCTGAAACAGTCCAGCGCTCAGGGCACTGTGCCTTACCTGGGTATCTTCCTCACAGACCTCACTATGTTGGACACAGCAGTCAAAGACAGGCTTGATGTAAGTTCATCTCACCTCAGTCACAAATACACACACACACACACACACACATATTTTTTTTCAAAAATCATCCAAACTAAATACTGTCACCTCCTTTTCAGAATGGCTACATCAACTTTGACAAAAGGCGACGGGTGAGTGATGGTCCTACTTTGAAAAAAAAAAAAATTAAAAAACACGGGTTGTCAAACTCAATCACTCAAGGGGCAGAAATCCTTTTTAAGTCAGCAAAAAAAGATGTACGAGCTACATTCACAAAAGACATTGTGCGAGGCGCTGGCTACAGCCAGACATCGTGAGGCTCATGATGAGAACAGGACAGTCTACCCAGAGGAGCCTAAATGTGTATGGGCCTCTGTATTATGAGATTTTATAATGGAACATCTGTCTTTGTGTGTGTGTGTGTGTGTGTTAACAGGAATTTGAGGTTTTAGCTCAGATCCGTCTCCTGCAGTCTTCCTGTAAAAACTGTGTGTTCAGCAGCGATGAGTCCTTCATACAGTGGTACCAGAGTGTGCCCACGCTGAGTGAGGAGGAGAGGTAACACACACACACACAAACACACACTCACACACACAAGACAGATGCCACCATTTCACTTTATAATTAAAGAAATAAATCCAAACCGTCCTCTGTGTCACAGTTACAGACTGTCCAATGAAATCGAAGCGCCCAATGAGCCGAGCCCTCGGGGTTTAACTCCAACCGTCATCATCACACAGTGTCCAGAGTGAGTTTGACCTTACGTGCACACACACACTTATCACTTCATTAAATATACTCTACATTATAAATATGTGTGTATTTTTTGGGGGGGTCCGTTCAGTCTAAGCACTTCCAGGACCAGTCTGCCCGGTGACAACGACGGCCCCTTTGAGTTCTCCTCACCAGTCAATCACCTGCTTTCTAAACTCACCAAGGTAAAAAAGAAAACTGTCACATTTACTTGAGCTGGGATTTTGCATAGTTTCATATATTTATGAATGAAAAGAATAACAATAAGAATGAAGATAGTTAGCTCCTTGGACAATAGAAATGGACAGGACATTGTCCCTCTACGTCAACAACTCCTTCCAGCTAATTACCCTCAACAACACCACCACCCTACTCTATTCTTCTGCAGCATATGAGATCCCCATCTGTGTCCTGTCTGGACGTAGACACGTCGCCTTCCACCAACGACTCCACCCCTGCCACCCTGACTCCGTCCACTCCCACCAAGTCCCACCGCAGATCTGCCTCCTGTGGCAACAACCCACCCACCAGCCTGCAGGGGTCAGGGGCCGACATGAGAATCATCAGGATACGGATGGAGCTGCAGGACGGAAACTTGTATCGTAGCATTCTGGTACTGTCCAACGGAATTCTTATCTTTTATGTATATATTAATGTGTGACTATAATGCTAACAGATTCATTTTAGGCCTTTTTGGTGGTGTAGTGGTTAGCACTGTTGCCCCATAGCAAGAATGTCATTGGTTTGTTGGATGTTGGTAGCTACTATTAAAATGACCAGACTAAAGTAATCGACCTACAATGACAATTTATATATTTGTAAATAAAAATAAAGAATATAATTATCTATTAAATATATATTTGCTCCATATACTTGATTATAAGTTTAAGATTTACTGGCAGATCGTTTATTGGGCGCCCCATGGTCTAGAAAATGAAGAGAATTAGCCTCAGGCTTAATCGGTTAAATGTGTTATTGAGACATTGAAATGTTTAAACTTGATCTGTAGTGTTTTGCCCAGAGGCAAATCCACAACACGGCTAGAACCATACACTTGGTCGTGGAACAACACACTCATCCAAAACCTATGTACGGAATTTGAAAATCAGACAAATCACAACTGAGCAGACAATCTGAAGTGTTGGCTTTGTTTCAAGCATTATTAGTGTTTCACTTAAATCAAAGGCAGCGCATGAAGTCTGTGAGACCATTTTTAATTGTCTCTGATGTGAGCAAATTGTAAAATAAGGCGTGTCTGTTTCCGTGTACAGTAAGTGTGTCAGGAGGATGGCGGGTAAAAGATCACAGCAGATAGTTCATTGTCTGTCTACCATGAGTCTTGTTGATAGAAATTGATGCATTGATTTGTTTTTCTTATGCAAAAATAACACTGTAGATAGATTAAAATCATTGTGGTTTCAACCACCAGTCGGCTGAGTTTAGTTGGATTTAGTTTCCTCTAACACATTGCTCACGGTTCATTTGCTCTAATTATACGTTTGTGCAAAGTGAATGATTAGTACTCATATCAACATGAGGTACAACAGGCCAAGGAATGTTACAGAACCAGAACAGAGTGTGTTGAATGACAAACATCCGTCTGTGAAAGCTGGAGGTTCTTCAAACTCTTAGCTTTTCTCGATCCATTTGTGTCTGATAAAGGGCCACATTGGAAAAGCTGGTTAGTGGGCTTGCTTTAGAGCTAGTTTCATACTCATTTTTTTCTGGAAAGTCAGTCCCTGAGATAAGAGTCTTGAATCTTTAAGATGGTGCGGTATTACTGGTCCGCAGTAACGGCTGATACCGGCTGATTGGTCCTTGGTACAAAAAAGGTTGGGAACCACTTTAGAGTACACACTATAGTAAACATTATACTGCATACAGTATTAATCAAGCACAATAAGTAGCCTGTAATATTGTAATTATTAATGAACAAATACTGTCACATTGTACATTGAAGAGGTAAGTGCCAAATGACTTATGTTGAACTCTATACAATAGACTTTATTTATAACATGCATGTTTTGCTCTGGTGGGCCACATAAAATTATGTGGTGGACCATATTTGACCCACGGGCCTGAGATTTGACACATGTGGCATAAAGAGTCAAAATAGGCACCACGTCCTGAAGCACAGTAGTTTAGTGAGTTGAAGAAACTAAACAGACTGACGATACATGTGACACTATTGTGCTAATCTGTACAAAGTCAAACTCTTACATTTGAAATGTAGTAAATAGTCTGTCCTTCTTTGTTTAGTTTTTATATATTTGTGACGTTTGTCATATGGCTGAATTAGTTATGCTTTTTATTTTATCAAGGTTCATTATGGACATTTTTATGTTTATTTTCTAAATCAATGAAGTCACAATGCTAAGATTGTGGCGTAGTTATTACTTGGGGCCAACCAGTAAATGATGTTTTTGGCCGACTTTATCTGTTGTTTCCATTTCTTTGTCTCTGTTACTGCTACAGTTGTTACCCAGTGGCTAGTATTTTAGCTGCTCCAAAGAGCGATGTTATTTAAACAATTCTTATTTTTGCCCTGCAGTTTGACCAATAAAGTCATCATTTTACTTTAATCCAGATACACTGCAGCAGCTCCGGCAACCGTGACACAGTGAAAAAAAGATTCCAGAATTATCTCTGACGGCGACACACTGCACTTACAGCCTCGTCCCCTTATCAGCAAGGCTCCCATTAATGATAGTCATCAGAGTCAGAGTGTCAGGGTGAAATGGACTCAGGGTATCATTAGTGGAAATCAAGCTGTCTTACAGTCACTATTGTTGTCCTCTATCGCCCTCAGGTTACCAGCAATGATAAGACGCCCACTGTGATCAGCTCTGCCCTTGAAAAGCACAATCAGGACCCAAAACAGACGTCCAAGTATGAGCTGATCCAACTGCTGCCTGAAGGAAAAGGTAAATATGTAGTTGTTAAAAAAACCGCTGCCGTCTTTTGACGTGCTAAATCTTTACTTCAGATGTTTTTATTTGGTCATAGTATTTACACTTGGCTGTACTTAATTATTAGTCTGCATAGCATAGCAAATTATACCAATTAAAGATCTGTTTGATGTAGTTGTCAAAATGTCATGACATGATACCAAAAGGTAATTGCTGGAGTGGCAGTAAAGTACAGTGGTGCAGGTGTGCTTCCTGAGTGAGTTCTGGGTTCAGGGCTTGGTGGAGGAGGTGGGGGGGGGGTCACTTCAGCAGCATGAATCTATGTTAAGTTTCACTAAAGCTAAAGACACGCTACAGAATTTACTGCCAGATTTAGCCAAAATTCGGAAATGGTTGACGTCTGCACTCGAACTGAGTGGAGCTGATGTCTGTAGATATCCATGAAGTACTCTGTCTGCTCAAGCAGCTTATGTTTTTTTACTTCTTTCCTTTTTTTAGAACTCCTCATCCCTGCTACAGGAAATGTCTTCTACGCCATGACGCCCTCTAGCGTGGACTTCCTGTTGAGAAGGAAAGGTGGGAACACACCTCTGGGCCCACAGCCCATCAGCACAGAGACCAGCGCCACATTTCCTCGCATCAAGGCCAAAGGAAGGAGACTAGTCAGGACTTTATTTTGACATTGGTTGCTCTTCAACTTTGTCCACTGTGTTTTTGTTTCTTCAGGCCTTCAGTCCCTGCAGTCATGAACTCGGGACAACGTTTAAAAGAGAATTGTTGTGGGCTTTTCCGAACAAAACGAAACACATGCCTTTATGCCACGATACGACCAAACATGAAGAGGCCAAGTTGGTCCGACACATCCGACCTCCTCGCTGTTGTCCTGAAATCACCACAAGAACTGCAGAAGAACAGCTTCATTTTTCTGTTATTTTTTCCCTCACCACATGGATTGATCATTTAAATGACCAAGGAAAGACTTTTGGTTTGTGCGTTTGTCGTCTAGCACTTTTAATGCAACTTTGTTTTTATTATTCTATAAGTCCATGACTAAAACTGTTTCCATTTTTTACTAACAAATAAGCTGTGCTGTTGTCTGTCTCCTCTGTGTCTGATGCAGGATTTTATTTCCTTAAAATCTAAATACGCAGGACACGGTGAAAAACGAGGTGCTTGGATCGATGAAAAGTTAAAAATGAAGCAGCACAAATGGATAAACCGTAGCAAAACACTGGAGCTTGTTTTGTACATATTTATATATTTTGTAGGTCTGCGTGATGCTGTGTTTACTGTTTACTGACGCGAAGCTTGATGTCCACGTGTTCAGATCGTCAAACGAGCGTTTCATGTCTATCAGCAGGTCGACACATTTACAGGCAGCGAGGGATGAAGCGAATTTGTTTTGTTGCGGCTGCAGAAATTGATATTTTTCCGTAAGCTTTGACTGTTTGGCTGACTTTTCACCTGCTCAAGGAATAGTACAGGTGTTTGGTTTGGTTTTTACTGAAGTGTGTTAATATAATACATTGACACATTGTCAGTCCTGGAGCTTTAAGAGTCAAGGGTAAGTCTATGAGGTGTAGTGGTTCGGTTGTTTGCTTTATGAATCTCTCACCTGCACCAAAGTCCACTGTGAAAATGCTCATTTTTAGCTGAAAGGGAGGGACAGTGAAACAGTGGTCTGTTGCTGCTAGCTCGGTCAGTTTGTGTGTTTAATTTAAGTACTAACATGAAAATTACAAACCTTATATTCATTAAATGATTTGTGCTTAAAGATGGAGGCAAAGGATGAGCAACAAGCCCTGTGTCCCTTGATGTAAAATTGTTGATTTTCTCAATGGACTTAGGTGTGAAAGATTTCATTTTATAATATGTTTAACATATTAATATTATTTAAATCCAGTGGGCCTTACACAAGCGAGGCCCACTGGATTAAAAGAAAGCAAGTAACGATAGTACCTTGGTGTTTACAGTTCCTGGGACTGTGCAGTGAATAAGCAGCTGAAATATATTCTCAAATATTCCAGGAGCTAGTTTTCAGGTTCTTCATCAGATCTTAGGCTGGACCTAATTCATGCAGCCTGGCAGTATCTGTCCTCACTGGTGTTTACAGACATTTTCTCAGCTTTAATTTCACAGTTTGATTCAACTTCTTCTCAGACGTGTAACAAAAAGAAACCTCAACTCTGTCTGATATCTTGTGATCCCTGTGACAGCTGCAGCTCACGGCTGGTGAAGCCTCTAACAGCTCTACAGGCTGAGGCAGGAGCGCGGCTGAACCAGGGAGAGGATTCTGGGTAATAATGATGGATGATGTGTGTTAACATCAGAGCCCAGCTGCTGATAGCTTCAGTGCCTTTCTGCTAAAGGTGCTCACCTTTGTTCCCATCTCTGTGCTGTGTCCTCACATTGGAGCTGTTGATGCACTACATACAGGAGGTCTTATTTTTGTGCTAATAAATTTACTTTTCTATGAATTCACTGCAGTGAGACCTGTTCTTAAAACACGTGTTTAAAGGTCAATTTTAGATGTTTTTCAAACACATTTTGCATCCCTGTTCTGTCTGACATCACCCCCTCAAATCACCTACTGCTGATACCGATATCAATCCGATACCTTCTTTTCTCCTCCAGCAGGCCACGGGCTACCGTTGCCGTGGCGATGGTGTCCCTGTTTACATCATGTCACTCGAAGTAGAGTTGAAAACTAGGGTATTTACTGGACAGGGCTGGGCTATTGTTATTGGGGGGTTTTTTTTTGGGGGGGGGGGAGTTGTTTGTTTTTTATTATTTTGACCAATACTGGATCAATACCGATCCTGAGTATGGTACTGAGCCGTCCCTAGTTTTCATGTTATATAAAACTGGACAAAGAGGGAGTAGATTTTGTTCGATGTTACCAACATACAATCTGGTTATCAGGGTAAACGTATTAGAATATAATAGAGTCTAGGGTTTTTGCAAAGTTTATGTTCAACAGGTGAATCTAGTGTTTTTGGACTGGTTTATCTACAGTATATCAAGTGTTAAAATTTGAGTAGTACCCTGAAACATAAAAACGGTAACTAAAAATATTTCCACACAAAAAATCTTTCTCCGCTTTCATTTTGGGATTCTAAAAGGCATAAAGAGAGAAAAAATGTTTTTTTTAAAAACCCACTTCAGTCCAAGTCATTGTTGCAGACTCATTCAGTAAATTAAGCCTTCTTGATGCATTCACTTTAAATCCATTGTTTTTCAGCTTCAACAAACAAATGTGTTGTTGCTTACGTCCTCTCCGAGAACAAACATTTACCAACTAAAGTTCATTAAAAAAACAGGAAAAACTCTAGGTTTTTCTGAAGGAGCACTGATTCATTTCCCAGCTTCAACCAAAGCTCTCTTTTCATTTCCTGAGCCCTTCTCTCCTCAGAGGCAGGATTTGTAGTCGTTGCTAATTCCACTGCACTTTGAGGTTCGCTGATTTGCATTTCTGCTTCTTCTCAAACTCCCTCTCTGCTCCTTCTCCTCCTGCAGCTTTGTTCCACTTTGCATTTCATTTAGAGGAGGATGCTGAGACTCTTCGGCAGTCAGAAATCATCCACAACAAGTTCCTCTGCCCCGCGGACACGGAGCACATACTTTCCTGAATGAGCTGCTTATTGTGTGTAATGGGCTCAAATGTTCAAGCAATCCCCCACCGTACAGAGGGACCGATGAGTGGATTTGTGTTTTAACTGGGCTTTTCACTCATTTGAAGTGGACAGGACTGAGATGCGGAAAGTTGTCAAGGATGATTTAAGCTTCCTGCGAAGTTATTAACATTTAATATTAAAGCTAAATTAATCAGAGTGACAGGAGTTAAGGTCAGTGACTGATACATAGTAGGACAAACAACCTGTTTGAGGCCCATCACACCTAATAATCATGGACAGATGCATAAGCTCAATATACAACATAGTTAATCATAGGCCAGTGGTTTTCAAAGTGAGGGCCACCAGGGGGCACTAGGACGGTTCAGAAAAGTGAAGGGAAGTTTAGAAAGAAAATGCAGAAAATATTTTTATTACATTTCTACAGAACCATACAACTCATAATCATTCCCACTTTTCCTACGGTACTTGAACTCACCTCGTGTGACAGGTGCAACTTCAGCATAACAACATCACGGTCTGTGTAGACCTGGTGGTTTCTGCCTGTTATCAAGAAGCTCTGCTCCTCAAAGTACCATGCAGCCAGCTACTGAAAATGGACATATTTTTGACTAGAAATAAACCAACAAACCTGTTGTGGGGGGAAAAAAACACCTTAGAACTCGTGGCCAACTAAGATCCAAAAATGTAAGGCAGCAGACAGCAAGACTGGAAACGTTTGGGAACCCCCTGTTAAAGGTGAGCGCATAAATTAAATGGCTTATATTTTACAGATCAAATCATAGATGTCAAAGGTGAATTGTTAGTTTTAGTGAGAATGAGAATCTACATTTAAATTTTAAAAAATAATAATTAGTTTAAAAAATATTTTTATCAGTAAATGTTTTTATGAATTACTAGACAATTCATGCATTTTAATCCTAGGCGACCATACGTGGGGTCGCAACCCCAAGGTTGAGAAACACTGGTCTGCACAGACAAATCCATAAATTGAGCACTCCTGTTCTGTCTGTAGCAGTTCATCAACACTGGACAGTCGTCCCTGAGCAGTTCTCACACTGCAGCGCTGCTGAACGGTACGCCTTCCACACCAGCGGGTTCTGCTGACACACTGTCCCTCCGCCCCGCTCCTCCTCTGCCTCATTGCGATTTATGTCCCCTACACAAATCCAGCCTCCGTCCTGGGACGCCTTACTGCTGACCGCCCACTTGGAGTGGTCCTGACTAGTCTTAAAGGTGAATGTCTGGCCTGGGTTTATGACCTGAATGTCCAGGACCTTCCAGCGCAGGGAGCAGTCTGAGGGGAGGATGCCCCTGGAGCGAATCCAGAACTGGACCAGGAGGTCGGACTGCAGCGCTGGAGCCACCCAGGAGTGGTAGAGGTCTGGCCAAGTAGAAAATGGGAATATTTGTCCCAAAATTAGAACACTGTCATCTATAAGGAATGTTTTTTAAGCAGATGTATTACCATTCTTAAAGGCGGCTCCTTTGGCAAAACTGATAAACTCTGTTCCACCCTTTGATGTCAACGTCACACTGCGATTGGTTGCTGCTTTTACATGTTTTTTCTCACAGACAGCAGCCAGAGCCGGCACCAGGGAAGCGAGGGACTCCGGGACGTCACAGTCGTACACACTGGGCTGATTGATCTGCAGCTGCTCTCCTGTGGTGAGAAACGAGAATGAAGGAAGAAACTGCAGCCACCTGTAGACTCACAGCCTGGTGTTTATTTTCACATTGCTTGGAAACCTTACCCATTTGTGGTTGTTGAATCAAAACCAGTGTCTGGTTTGGTTTTTACTCACACAGCAGAATTTTGTTTTTGACCAAACTGACTGCTCTGTTTCTAATGCCGACAGTTTGTTTTGTGCATTGTAGCTGCTTGTCTTTATCCACACTCAGTCAGGGCTGTCTAATTAATTAGCATTTTGGTGAAGCTAAGTCTAAATGTTAAGCAAAATGGAGGGTGCTGTGCTAATTGGCTAACTGGTAGCTAGGGTCAGCCTTACTTTTGTTATTTTCACTATTTGGTGATATTACTAGTCTGATTTGTACACATTTCTTTGCTAAATCTGTGATATTTATCTGGCTAATATTTGGCTAACCTGTCTTAAACTGGTGTCTCACTTGTAGCTAGTGTTGAACAAATGTTATTTATCTTATTTATCAATCTTGAAACGTCATAGCAAGATATCTGATTCAAAATTATGATTAGGAAAATGCAAATGTTAACTCTGCTAACTTAATGTTTTTGGGGTTTTATGGAGGGGGGGTTCTACTTATTTTCAGTGTTTTTTCATAAGCGTCTTCTAATTTCTGACCTGCGTGCTTAGTATTTATATACATGCTGTGAAAAAGCACTCGATTAATGTGAGGATAAGAGCAGCAAATGGAAACTGTGCCCTGGTTTCAGCTTCTGCCTGTTGGAAGCACGTCAGGAACACTGTCACATGTCCCTGTATCACAGCTGCAGAGGCGACAACATGACAGAGCGAACGCCTGCTGCAGCGTGAGGGGCCACTGTCTATCACTATGGTTACAAACCGCAGATTAATTACAGTAGCACGGGCTGCCAATGCTGCAGCAACACTGCCAACTGCTGGCTGTAACGGCACAATGACACACCCTTCCTCTAACTTTCTGAGGAATAAAACTTGCCGTGGTGTCATCACCTGACTGGATGATTAATTGTGACGGTCACGAGTGAATGTTTTGAGTGAATATTTTCCTCATGATAAAGCAACCTATAATCGAATAAAATGATCCGCTGCTCTAATGCTGACACGTAACTTATGTCTGATTTGAAATGGTTTCGTTGTCAAACAGGAAAAAACACAGTTCTGTGGTTTTGGAAAGTGAAGCCAATGTGGAAAATTGTGAACTCAATACTCCGGAATAACCACCAGGAGGTGACTTAACTGATATAAACAGTCAGAAACCGAATGATAAATCCTAATCTTTCTCTTACAATTTCACAAAATGAATTTCAACAGGATTTTTATCAGGGCTTATATTTGATCTTCTGGAGAAATTCCAGTTTTTCAGCAGTTTTAATCGACTTTGGTTGGTTGAAAAGAAAAAAACCCAGCCATGACCAAGTTTTGCTGTTAACATTCAAAAATTCATATTCATATTCCTCTATTTTTCTAGGTCCATTTATGGTTTTGCTCATTTCTGCCTCTCCTGTCTGTCATTTTCTACCCCTTTCAATTTTGTCCTGTAACAAGAAGATGTCAGTGAACTACTTGAACAATCTACGAAACATTGAATAATGCTGCCTGTATTGTATTAGCATACATCAAAGTCCAAAGCCAGATGTTAAAATTCAAAAATTGTCTCACAGGGGCTAAAACCTAATTTGACAAGTTTGACATCTAAGAAGGTTTCTAACCCTCAAAGAACTGAACTTCTGCTTTTTAGTGAACATCTACATAAAGCTCATATTAAATTACCAATGGTCTGGAAACGTTCCAGTGTGTAGGTAACACAGATGAAGTTTTGCCCGTTGTTGACGCCACTGTCGGGGTAAGAGTACTCTCCCGTCTGTCGTTCGGGGGGGAAGTGAGGGGTGCTGTGGACTAACCAGAAACCTTGGTTTTTGTCGAGCAGCACGACGCCTGAAGAGCAGAGATCAGAGACAACAGTGAGGAATTCAGTCCAGTCTGGAGGGACTTAGGAGCAGGTGGTCCTACGTGTTGCACCTCTGGGTACATGTCAAAGTGAGGTTTGTTTACAATGAAGACTATTCATGCTACAGAACTCTCAGAGTCAGGTTGATGTGCTGTTCACCTTTGGTGTGCCCCCCTATGGTTCCACTGCTGTGTCCCCGTCTGTCACCTGATCCCTGTGGCGGCCTCTGATCATTGTACAGGACGTAGGCCATCTCTGGGTTCTGTGAAGAGAGCAGTGTGTCGGTTACAACTGAAATCAAGCTTGCGATAATTTGGACAAATGAAACATTAGCATATTTCATGTTAAGACGAGACAGAGCCGAGCAGGGGCAGAAACTAATGTAGTCATCGGAGGCCTTTATTACCACGTGAATGTTTCAGAATTTTGGATTTCATATAAGCCATTTAGTTAAATGTTTTATTTTACTATCACTTTACTTATTTTGGGTTTTTGTAGGCTAATTTCTGTTCTTTTTGCTCTTTGGTTGATTCCAACTCTAATGCTTTTAACTTTTAACTATTTTAACTCTAATGCTATTTGGTAATGTTTAGCAAGCTAGCAAAGCTAGATAGTTAGCTAACAAGGTAACCAATAGAACCACCAGAAAATATTTTTTATAATTTTCTATGGCAAACCTTTAGGGGTTATTAATACAATATGCTTTTTGTAATTGTGTACGTGTACATCAATAATGTTTAGTCTAATCTAATAACACTCAGATCATTATAGCTTTTTGGTTTTTCGCTGGCTGTATTTTACGCTGTTACGTAAGACTTCAAACATCTGCATTAAGATCACAAAACCACTGCAGTATTTTCGTTTCCCATTTTCACAATTTAATTTTTTTTGTAGTAAAAAATAGTGTTAATAGAATCACTTCTCGAAGTAAAAATGTCTAAGACTGCATTTCTTCATGTGACCATTGAGGAAAAAATGCAAATAAGCAAAAGATAAATCACAGCTGCATAAACAGACTTGCAGCAAATATCTGAAGAACTGTTTGGTATTCACTGCTTCTCTAGCATAATACCTATGCTAATGTACATCCAAATAAATCAACAACAAAAAGAGGAAGGAAATTAAATACTGGTCACCTTGGATTTGAATAATAAAAAAGAATTCCCTGTCTGTTTGATGTGAAATAACATTATTTCACCCAAAACTAATTTGAACTGTTTCAACAAACAAATCAACCACACACAGACACAGACCTTTCCTTGAGAGTACAGTGGTCCCAAAGTCCTGCCCAGAGCTCCTGTGGTGTCGTTCACTATCACCTTACCTTCAGTCCACCCTTCACTGCCATTGTCCATAAGCAAGTACTTTTCACCATTTTGAGATGAACTGCCATGTTGTTTGGGCAGTTTGTACAGATAGAACCTAGAAAACAAATACAAATACATTTATAATCCTGATTTACATACACAGGTCATAAATAAGGAATAATAATAATAATGATGAGGAGGATGATTCCTCTTGAATCCGAGGTTGTCTCAGTATTAAAAAAGCAACACCAGTGAAGGTATTTAAATTACTACCGAGCATTAGACTTAACGTTTATTTGTTTAAACATTTTTATTATTTTACCAGTCAACCGCTTCCCCTTGGTCATTGTAGCAACTGATTGGTGAGCTGTCGCCCTCCAATGGCACAAAGAAGATCAGCAAGGAAAGGTGCAGAAACATCTAAAGAAGAATTAGATAATTACAGGTCACTGCTAGTAAAGAGCAATGATGTGAAGTGTTGTTACTCAAGTTGACTTTATTTAAACGAGTACTCCCATTTCTGCGATTTAAACAGTGTTATAAAACACAACTCTTATATATAAATATACTATATATATACTTTATATATATATATACTCAGCGATAAAGTGAAGTACTTTTTTCTGGGAAACGTTCTGGGAAAATGGTTATACTTTAGTAAAGTAAATTTATTGCTTTGCTGTTCAAATGTACCACAAATAATTTCTATTAAAAGAATTTCTATTAAAGAATCCAGTTTGTAAGTGATGACTGTCCTTTCCTCAGGCATTGCATTTAATAGCAAAAGTGTATTTTAAATCTGTATTGTTATTTTTACTGTATAATAATGATTAATATATGCGGTAAATAATGACTATGGTGTATGTGACTGGGTGAAGAGTTAAACACAGTAATACCGAAAGAGTTAAACAGTCATTTATATGTCCTAACTGTAGTTTATGGCTTATTTTAGGCGTATAACCTAAAAAAAGTTTCAGGATGTATAAACCACCAAACTTTCAAAGAGCAGAACACTGACAAAAACACTGACCTCTGACCATATGTCTTCGTGATCGACCTCAAATTTTAACTGCGCTCTGGTTTGTTAGCGTGGATCCCTCTGTGTGAACTGATTCCGTACAGGTTTCAATTCCAGTTACAGTCATGTTTTGATTTAAGATATCAAGAGTAGGAAGAGACTGTGACATCACAGATTAGCATGCTAACTGAGAGCCAGCTGGTGACCGCCGTTAAAATAGTGAGACGCAGTTCCAAATGTAGAATAACAACTATACGAAGTAAAAACAATGCAAAGAGTTCGGGGATTTGTTGTAGGCAATTTTATTCACAAGAGAAACAAAATACTCGAGAAGTTGAGGTTGTATCGCTCGTAAATTGCTATTTCCGCGTTCCTCAGGATTCTTTGGCGTCCTTGTTATGATTGGTCAGGTGATTAAAGGCGTCATTAGGTAGGCGGGGTATGCAGTCCTATAAAATAAAATTGGTCAAAGAACTGTACAAAATATAAAAAAATAGTTACATCGAGGGCAACTGGACGGAGTAGGTTTTATGAAGACGTTTCACCTCCCAACCAAGAGGCTTCTTCGGTTCTGGGATACAAAATATAGTTTTTAATCTTCAAAAGCACCCTTAAAAAGACAATACAATACAAAGAAAAACATACGGACTGTGTGGCTTTAACATTTGCTTCTAGTTCCACTCTGTTTGACCAATTATGTTTTTTAACAAAACAAGTAGCTTTGTTCCCCTTTCTTGCTTGTCCACTACCTAAAACAGTCAAGGCTTTACTATAAAGGTAATTCAGAGCCTGACCAGGATTTTATTTATAATTTGTAATTGATTGCTGTCTAAAAAAAGACTCCTTTTGTTTATTTTTTCCTAACTCCCTTCACTTAACATATTTAAATATAGAAAAATACAATTTCATCAAATACAGCTAATTTTTTCCTTTGGACTTTTTGTTTTCTCATTGTCAACATTCTGTTTAAGGAAGTGACACAGTGACCTCTTAAAAAACTCTTACATCCCCTATAGCCAAACCAGGACTTCCTTTTAGAGTTTTACTCAGAACGGAAAAGTCTTAACACACAGGAGAGCAGTGAAGGCCACATGAGGACTGATCTGGATGTTGACATGAAGTGACCCTGACTATTTTCACACAGTTGCTAGATCTCATAAGAGCAATAAGAAAGTTGTTAACAGTGAGTCTACATTAACCCTCCCACCATCACCCCTCAGGCCTCATGTCAAACAGTGTAAAGTATTTATATCAGCAACATCAATAAGTTTTGTATGTAACCTATGTAACTTGTTGATAGTCAATGTTGTGCCTACTTATGGTTCCTAAAATGCATTATATTTTTAGAAAACTTCTTAGCCCCAAATTTACTTTAGGGTGACAGTGTTTGTACATAATTTGCTTCAGAATTGTTTTGAAAAACAACTGTTTGATCACTTGCCTGTGACCGAGTGGTTTATTCAAATGCAAATTTGTAAAGGCATTTCCTAAAAGGGGAACTGCAGTTAGTTTTTACACCTAGGTATGTGGTCAGCTGTCTCTGAACTATGACTAAGATATCTGATCTAACGCACTAGTTCTCGCAATGTTGTAAACAAAGACCAGAATGTAAAAATCAAGAACTATTATGGACCAAGTCATTACTCTAATGTAAAGAGGAACACAATACAAAATATTCATAACACATCGCATTTGTCATTTATATGGAGGCTAAAGTTTGCTCTATTTCACAAAGTGTGTGCTAAAAAGCCATGGTTTCTGAAATAAACTTACAAACGATGTTCACTGTGGAAGAGGAACTACGCGGTGTGTTTAGTACTGTAAATATTGTGTGGTCTGTCTGTGGGGGAGGTGATTAGTGTCATCACACTCACCTGTGTGTCTGTCATTAGCCTCACTCGTGTCACCTGGTGCCCTGGGCAAATATACCTCTCTCCCTCACCTCTCTGTGTTATTAGGATTATTGTGTGGTGATCACACCTTATCTTCCCTGTTAGTTTCTTGAGAACCCAGTAGGTGGATGTGTTTTAGGTTTATTCTGAATAAACTTCCTGCTCCTGAAGACAGTCTCCTACGTGTTGCATTTGGGTCCTGCCTGCTTTCTCTCACGGCACAACAAATATTCTTTAATCCAAAATAAATTACATTTATATATTTTAACTTATTGTGTTATTTTAGTATGATTTATATTTTTGGGGCACAAAACACAAAAAGCTACACAGAAATGGCTCTGGTAGATTTTTATTTTCACATACAAAATAATAATAATAATAAAAAATCACCACATACAGTCAGACTCACCACTGCTGACCCTCAGGTGTTTTTTAATGTCTACTGTACAAGAAAGTAGCATCGCCTGTACCAACAACAGTAACACACACTCACATAAACCATTCAAGCACTCTCTGCAGACGTTCAGTAAAAGACACAACCTGGCCATGGTAAAGCGTAATTATTGCTCCAATTTACTATGACTGGTGAGAATGAATAAACATCACAGTTTTATGATCAAATCATGTTAAAAGCTGTGCAGTGTAAATATCAATGGCTTCGCAATAATCTCCACAGGTTTGACAATGACATTTTTTAATAAATTATAACGTCAACTGAAACCACTCTTCCGAGGTCCAGTGAATAATATTAGGAGGGTTTTATTGTCTGGAACCATAAGTGCTTTGAAATTGTTTTGTTTTGGTAGCCTTGTAATAAGCGTCTCGTACCACCATGATTCCATAGCAGCCCTTGAGAAGACACCAGCTGGTAATTCTGCTCATGAAATTTTAAAACAAAAGCTTACAAAAAGAAATGAGAGAGAATAAAAAGAGAAGTCTTGTTTGTTGCAATTTGGGTGCCATCAACAGATGTCACTAATCCTCACACGTGTGACCTTTGACAAAAACTTATGTGGCTTCAATACTGGAATGGCTTCCACATTAGCCATACAGCCCTCAGGTTTGAAGCATGCATGGAAGTGCCGTCCTCTGCTCGTCCATGCGTCCACCTTGGACCCTCAGGAGCAGGGAGAAAAAGTCCTCATCATCCATGGGACCAGGAGCTCTACTGCGCTGGTCCTCCAGCCTACCCTGAGCCTGTGGGTGAAAGAACAATAATTAAAAATAAATAATATATCTTGCGGCAGGAAGTTCACAATGGACGTTAGTTTCCCTACTTGTGTGGTGAGAATCATATCGTACAGATCCTCTTTAGGCACAGTAACCGGCGCAGGCTTTTTCACCAAAGAGAGCTGCTTTATGCTGCCTCTGAAACTTCTGAATCTGCCTTTTGGTGGTGAGAGCCTTCCCAGCTGTGCCCTTTGGTCATCAAGCCGACGAGCTTGAGTGGTGGCCACCAGCTCAAAAAACTCCTCTCTTTGCAGGGAGGTCATCGAAGAGAAGACGACTGAATAGAAAGGAGGGAAAAGAAGTGTTGAGGATTTCACAGAGGTCATCATCAGTAACAGCAGCAGGTCACGAACATCTGAAACACTGATGAGTCACAGTAAAGCGGCAG
Source organism: Cynoglossus semilaevis (assembly GCF_000523025.1). Classification (NCBI taxonomy): domain Eukaryota; kingdom Metazoa; phylum Chordata; class Actinopteri; order Pleuronectiformes; family Cynoglossidae; genus Cynoglossus; species Cynoglossus semilaevis. The sequence continues at coordinate 20,495,534 of NC_024319.1, read as the reverse complement.
CTTTGTGTTGTGTCAGTGTGAGCAGCGTGAGTCAGCAGCACTGTATGGAAACTGGTGCACCGACTGCAATGATTTCGTCTCTTTAACCGCTTGACATGGTTCATTCAGCGGTTTCCATGTGTAGTTATATGACCTTTTAACATCGTTTCTAGAACCTAATGTATACTTGATTTTTTTTTCAAAGTGTGAAATATTCTACATGGTATATTTAGATAGAAAGGTACAATGATTGGACTTTGAGGAGTAGGTGACTCTCAAGGTGTCATTGTTATCTGATGTGATGGGAAGAACCCTCTCACCCAAGATATTATGCAAAAGAGAGGCCACTGAGCAACAAGAAACAAAGTTGGGAGGGTAATGGAAGACTCCAGACTGAGACTGACTCAGCACTTCTTATTAACATCCTGACGGTTTGTTGATCTGTAACTGCTTGTTCTAGCTAGATTAAACTTTGTTTTTAACAGTCTCCTAATATCTTAATTTGACTGAATACATTTATCCTTCAACTCTTTTTAACACACAGTTACCAGACTCATACAACTGAGATGAGAATAGATAGTATACCAAAATAGGTTTACCGCCACAGGAACTAACACCAGCAACTGAACACGATACTGAATGCTATATGTGTTTCCACTACATGGAGCAGAAACTAAATGCAAAGGGCAATCCGCAAAAATTATTATAACCACCTCCAAAAACAGGGTCCTCATTCCAGTTAGTATCAAACACAACACAAGATATCTGCAACCCTGTTCATACATTAGAAGACTTTTAAGGCCATACAATTGCAGAAGTTGAAATAGACTTTTTTTCTCTTCAGAATACAGCACATATGCAACTTTGTCCTCTTAAAGTATTGTTTCCCAAAGACTGGGTCGCGACCCTTAGGTGGGTTGCAAGAGATTTTTTGGGGGGGATTGTCACGCATCATGTTTCCCAGGAATTTACAAATAATGTCTATTGACTTGGGTTGTGAAGGTTTGTGACTTTTAAAACATGGGTCCCCAGAAAAAAAGTCTTAAAGTGCCTGTGAAACTGTACCTCTGTGGGCTGGTTTGTTGGTGTTGGGCTCAGAGTGACACCTCCGCCTTGGGCCCCTGCTCTCCAGTGTGAAGGAGCAGCGCTGGTCATTGAGTCGTCTGCCTTCCTGAAGGGTGCACAGCAGCTCGTACAGAGCTTCTGGGAAGTCAGGAGTTAAACGGTGAGTCTGAAAAAAAAAATAACGTGGGCAGGTGACAGAAAGAACACGAGGGAGGGAGGGAGGGAAAGGAAAGGTATGTGAGTGAGTGAGTGGCACAGAATGTCAAGTTGGCACACTCAAAGAATTCACTTCCTACGTTCTCTCTCATGAACAACAGAAAATACCTGTTGCTTTGTCCTCCAGCACAGGCAGTGAAAACACTTCCCTGTCTGCTTATTCAATCGTGTATGGCACCAAATGAAAATCAAGCATTATACAAATATTCACCAACCTCCTCTCGGTGATCAGAAATGTTCAACCTCTTCATCACCAGCTGTGGCTCAGTTTGTGCAACAGTTTCTTCAACTGCTTCAGTGGATTTCTCAGGGTTTTCCTTGTTCTCAACAGCTTCTTCCACCTGATTCTCCACATTCTGTCTGTCCGCTGAGATTTCAGTTTCATCTGGCAAGTCATCTCCCTTCTTCTCCATTTCATCCTCGACAACTTTTCCCTGGTCACTCTCCGTCTTGACGGGCTGTGTTTCCAAGTTCTTCTCCTCGGAACACATTTCACTTTTTTCTTCTCCTTTGTGCTTCTCTTCCTCTTTCATAAATGACTCTTTGCTATGGTTCTGTGCAAAAGTCGTCTCTTTTTGAACAAAATTTGTCTCTCCCTCCTCAGTGATAACAAGCGGTTCCAGCTGTCCCTCTTCCCCAGCCATTTCAACTTTGTTCTCTCGGCTGTCCATTAATCTTGCTGTCAAACCCTGACAATAAGATGCAAACAAACACGGGTTAGAGCAAAAAAAATTGAAGTCAAACTAAGGCAAAGGCTCAAAGTAACCCATTCTACAGACCTCAGCAAAGATTACACATAACAACCATAAAAATGTAGACTGAAATAGACATGAAGTTACTCTGGTGCAACTGTGGCTTTCTTTCCTGCTTATGGGCTTTTAAGGAACAAGTCTGGCAGGTTGAAGCATGTTGGCTACAGATGTTTTAGCTGAAAATCCCATATTAAGTAATGTATTCCTGTATCTGTATGTCAACAAGTGAGTGAGACAATGTGGCTGAAGTACTTGTTGTTGAATGTGGTTGTAGTGCTCACCAAAAAAAGTTTTGGTCCAGTTACATTCCTTTGTTGTTTTGATCCCCTGTGAAAGAAAAGTATTTTCTTACCTTGGATTTTTTTAAGACGTCCTCCTCAAAATGTCATCTGCATACGCTCCCAGAGCACAGCATTGTAGGTGTACTACTTGTTCTTATCTCTTTGTGAAGAAAACGAAAAGAAGAAAAAACCTTGTACGAAGGCTTTCACACAGAGACGTGATGAGCTCTCACACCGTCTGTCTGCCTCTTTACCTCCTCTGTCTCTCAGCTCTTCTCTTCCTGTTCCTCTTACCACAACCCACCCCTGTGCATTTGACCCACTACTGACAAGTCATGCTCATTTAAATGTTGGTCTGGTGCCCCCCCCTCAGAGTGCATTTGCATAATCATTGTATGCTAGTGTCCACATTGAATAGAAATAAAGAAGAATCAGAGTTTCGGCGTAAGCGGTTATTTCAGTAGATGCAGCAGCTGGAGGCAGATGTCGCTGCTTTAACTGCTGCTCATTTGATTATGTCAGCTCAACTGCAACATGTTGAAACAGGCGCACAGTTTTGTGATGGCATTGTGGTTTTGGCTCACATCCTGTTGACTTGCAGCTAAAAGGAGAAGTCGAGTCAGACGAGTATGGAGGCTTCTGTGAAATGAAATTAGCACTTTAAACTGTGAAATTATAATCTGAGTGTTTATTCACATGCCTGTGGCAGCGGCATGGCGAAAACAACAGGGTAAATTTAATCCTCGTAGGCGCAACACACTTGCGATAATTTTACAGCAATTATTGTACAAACTCTGTTCTGACTTCCTCTCATTTATACAAACTAAATTAAGTTTTATCCTTTGCATTAACCATTATGACTGAAACCCAACTTAATTTTAATATTATTCTTAACCATTTTGTTTGCAAAGCAAGCATACACACTGACATTCCAGTGTAAAAAATGTTGGTGTTGACAGGATCAACACTGGAAGACAGAGAAGGCATGCAGAAGTATTGTGTTGTGTTGTTTACATGCAAACCAGTTGTGTCACTGCTTCTGCCGCTTCACCGAGTCAGTGCTGGTGCTTGTGGCCACAAAGTGTCTCCGAAGATTGTTGCGAATGTCCCAGGAGGGGACGTTGTTGTCTAAAAATACTGCAATATATTTACAGTCATCCTACAAAGAGTCAACAGCCTGAAAAGAATTGTTTATAAAAACAATTCTGCTTCTCCTAAAGAATGTACATTTAATTTGGTATCTATTTTTTTGTGTATTGAGTAAGTTTGCAGTTGTATCCACCACTAAACCACTGTTTAATAGCCCCCATTAGTGCACAATGTTTTAAAATAAAATGCTCATGTAGCATAGATTATTTTTAAAATAAAACCGTATAATACACAATTAATTGAATTTGCTATGAAACAATGATGCTGGTGTGAATAATCTCAGAATGTATGTGAATAATGGCAATCATTTAAAAAAAATTAATTTGTTGCCCAGCACTGATTTAACTATATTCTACTACAAGGTGTTACTTTTTAAAAAAATACTAAATACTAAAGAGCACGTGTGAATTATAATGACATTAGAAAGACTAAACTTTGACAAAGTATTCACCTTAAAAAGCTTACTTATACTTTGACAAAGTATTCACCTTAAAAAGCTGATTGCTACCTTTTCCACTGTTTTAGTTGAGTAAACATCAAATGTGTGACTGATATGCAATGAACTTCAGATAATGGCAATATTGGCCGAGGACGGTCAGATCTAACTACTGGGACCCCATATAGACTCGATACGTCTCTGCCAATACCATTATTTTCGCAGTGTTTATATGATTTCCATATCAGTCGCTAGGGGACCCTGCCCTCACTGTGTGATGCCTGGGATGTGCTGGTACTGCGTCTGTGAGCGCAGTTGGGCAGCAGTCGTCGCCACTGTGCGTCGTCGCTGAAGATGTTGCAGCAGCAGCAGCCACTGACAGGCAACGGGGCCTCTAATGGCCGGGGACTCGGCATGAGCGGCCACCCGGGGATGCATGCGCTCAATACGGTCCACCAGCCCTCCCAGCACCGGTCCGACGGAGGGGACCCCGCGGGCCTGGAGGGCTCCGAAAACGGACACGAAAGCCGCAGAGACATTGGGGACATACTGCAACAAATAATGACCATCACTGACCAAAGTTTGGACGAAGCGCAAGCAAAGTTAGTGAGCACTTAAAATTATTTAAATGTTACATTTAAAAAGGCGCTGGTGCTTTTTGTTTTGCCTCTTTGTTGATCGCGACTCGCTGTGGCAAAGTTTCCTGAACTTCACTATTTTGTATAGTTTTGCAGCATGTGGCTAAGCAATTAGCAGGTGGAAATGACGTAGTGTTTGTCATAATGAGCTCAGATTAAATTGTATACGCATTAAGGGGGTTATTGTGTGTTGCGATGATTTATGTTTGTTTGTTTTAGCACCTTCGCCCTAGAAGCCATTGTTAGCATGCTAAACTAAGCTAAGTAGCTCATTCTAGCTGATGCTATTGTAAACAATGCGTCGCTATTTTTCCGTTGCTGTGTTACTATAAAAATGCACTTTTTGCTTAATTTTATTTATCATCTGTATCTAATAAGGACATTCGCTCGTTTATTTTTATACTGTACACTTTCAAGTTCAGCCTACATAGCCCATGGCTAACCTATCCTAGATTAGCCAAAGCTAGTTGTTGTGATACTTGTTTTGTTTCGTTCTTTTCTATTTGACTGTATCGAGTCTGCTTTTTTGACATAAATATTATTTTCTGGATACAGGAAACATGCACTCAACTGTCACCGGATGAAACCTGCATTGTTCAGCGTTTTGTGCGAGATTAAAGAAAAAACTGGTATGTTTTTGTTAATTCTTAACTATTTTTACTCTGTCAGTGTAGACCTTAAATTATTTCACATTTTTCTGGTTATGCAAAACGTGTTTTACGGTTTTAATAAATGATGCAAGTGTGTCACTAAAGTCTATAAAACAAATTCAATGTCCTCCACACAGAGACAGACACACACACACACCCACTCAGCCAGTCACACAAAGGGTAAGTTTGCTTAGGGCTGTTGACAGTAATACTCATTATTGTCATTTACATTGTCAAATAGTGCCTGTCAAAAAGGCAAGACCTTATTAGACAGTGACATCCTTTGTATAAAAGTCAACACATAAAAATAGACACAAAAGACAACAGCTGGATAAACACAGACCCCAGTGCCCAGTGGGACATACAGTGGGTGTATATCTGAAAATAACGCAGCATTTCTGGCATGTGTAGAATTTGCAACTGTTTGTGGTAAATGTGGGCAATGCTGTTAGGTAGTTCACTTAGAGTTTGGATATCTTTGAATTTTAAAGGCAGCGTTAAAGCAGTCTGTTGTAGTGAGCTTCAGAGGAGGGTCAAAAATTCACTCTAATAATTGTTCTAAGAGTGACTCCTAATGACATTAGTTCTAATGACTAATTGATAAGCTAAATGTTATTAATTAGTCAATAATCAGCTAACAAGTGCAAAAAATTGGACCAATGTACTTAATGGTCAAGAAAAACAGTTACAGTAAAACAAATTTCCAATGCTGACAAGGGTAATAGTTAGATTAAAGTAAATCCAGTATTAAAGTAACAGCTAGCAAAAAAATTATATATTAATGAAATATTAATAAAATGTTATTATGTAAAAGAATCATGACAGAAAAAAAGCTGCACAAAAAAAGAGAATCATGACAGAAAAAAAGCTGCACATTTGGTGAAATAGGTAAATTTGAAATTTAGCTCCAAAACAAAAAATGTTAAGGTGGAGAATTATGGTGAAAGTAAACTGTATTTAGCAGAACAGAAAACTTGTACTTTTCATGTGCATTATTTTTTCACGGTTTATGATAAGAAGATTTATGAACAGAATATTTGTGCCAAATTAAATACACTTCGTTGCCATGTTAACTTTTTCTAATTATAACCAAGAGATTCTGGTTTTGGTTTAATTAACAGGTCTGTCGATGAGAAACGCACAAGAGGAGGAGCCACAAGATCCTCAGCTAGTGCGCTTGGACAACATGTTGTTGGCAGAGGGCGTAGCTGGCCCAGAAAAGGGTGGAGGAGCAGCTGCTGCTGTGTCTGCAGCCACCAGCTCTGGAGGGATGTCCCCTGACAGCTCTCTTGAGCACTCCGACTACAAAAGCAAGTTGAGCCAGATTCGCAGTATCTACCACACTGAGCTGGAGAAGTATGAGCAGGTATTGTGTCGCAACAGAGCTGACATTGCCTGTGCACGCTTGCTTCTACTAAAGCTGCTCTCCAGAACTGAAGTTCACTGACATGTTAGGTCTAGACTTCATACTTTTTAACATCTTCCTGTCTGAGAATACATGCTTGATACAGGATGTAGTGCAGAACACCAGGAAGAATGCACAAATACTATTGTGTGCTATATAAGCAGTACTGTTGCATGAACAGGTCTAGTCTACGTTTAAACTTTATCAGAGACAATAGGTTCATAAAAGAGATTTGACTTGGGTTAGTTTTATGATTTTGAGAGCAGATATAAGTATAAAGCAGGCTGTGCTTTTCAATACTTATAACTGCCACACCTCAAACTGGAATTAATGACACATCTGTTTCAGTTGAAGAACAAAAACAATGAATGAGTGTTGTTTTAAAGGTAATAAGGTAGTTTTAACCTAAAAAAAAACCAATGTGTAAAGTGACAGAAAGCATTCTCCTTATAATCCTGACACACCATGGTTTTTACCTGTTCAGACTAATACACATTCTAAAAACATTTTGGATCAAATGACAGACAGCTGTGTTTCCAATCTTTCCTGTTACATAAGTTGCCTCCATTCTCTGGATGACATTAGTAACCAGAGCAGTTGCAATGCTTTTTAAACATGCAGTAAATAGATATACAAATAGAACTTTATGAGTCCCTCGGGAGGTCGCATCAGGAAATGGAAGTAGCCAGACTGTGTTTTAATATCATCCGATCAATACAACCTTTTCTGATGACTTAATGGATACTTTTAAATTCCTTTATCAACTCTTCATGTCTCCCATCAACTCAAAAAGTAAGATGTCTTCCATTAGGGAAAGTGAACTGTAAAATATGCTCATATAAAAGAAGGTAAGTAGAGTTTGTTTCTGTAGCACATTTAAAACGGCAATAGCTACCAAAATAAGAAAAACAAAAATACTTTTACTTTAGAAAAGGATAAAATCAAAGTATAAAATGCAACCTGGCTCAGTTTAAAGATATTGTATTCCTGGCAACTTTCAACTGTCTGACCAGCCCCCTAGTAAAGATTGGTTCTGGGCTGTGATAGAGAAACCAGTTCATACATTGATGGATTTTTTTTGTTTGTTTTTTATTTGCACCTACTGTCTGCGGTAAATGAAAAAAATACCTTGAATTATGAAAATATAATATTAAAAAATAACCAGTTATTGGGGGAACTCAATAGACCACAAACAATTATCGAGGAATAGCTGTTTTGTACTTTACTATCCCTTCACTGTTTTTTCTCCCACTGCTCCCAGGCGTGCACTGAATTTACCACCCACGTGATGAATCTGCTGAGGGAACAGTCGCGCACACGGCCTGTGACACCACGGGAGATCGAGCGCATGGTGGCCATCATCCACCGCAAGTTCAGCTCCATCCAGACTCAGCTGAAACAGAGCACCTGTGAGGCCGTCATGATCCTCAGGTCTCGCTTCCTGGACGCCAGGTGGGTCTGTACATCTGTATGTGATTGAAAATAAGTTGGTCAAAACATTTTTAAAGGTTATGGATCAATTGTTTGTTATGAAGTTTTGTTATTTTTAACTTTTTTTAAACATAAAGGATTCATAAGAGTAACATAATAAATGAAGTAAACCAAAAATATAATAAAATAAATATATCATATACTGTATACAAAATGAAATAATAAAATGAGTGAATAATAAAAATCATACGCATGATTCCAGGGTATTCAACAATCACACCCAGCTAGAGATGTCAGAGATTCAATATGGTTTAGTCAACTCAAGTTTGGCTTTTTTTATGTAAATCCTTTTCTGGTTAGAAGTTCTTGTTTTCTTTCCCACAATTGTTCATATTTTCTTGATGCCTTTTTAAGGGCTTATAGTGTATGCTCTTAGCTCAATAAACTGCTTGTAATGTTTTCAAATAGCAATTATTTTCAGCTAATACTGAAAAATGTCTCCACTCTTTCTTCTCAAACTAATTATTGTCTCATTGTTTCGTCATTTCTGTTGTAGACGTAAGAGGCGTAACTTCAGTAAACAGGCCACAGAGGTCCTGAATGAGTATTTCTACTCCCACCTGTCCAACCCTTACCCTAGTGAAGAAGCCAAAGAGGAACTCGCCAAACAGTGTGGAATAACCATCTCTCAGGTAAACCAGTGAAAACTGTACTGGTACCTAAAGTTTCATTTATTTGGAATTTCCTTTTATTTAGAAATGTGAGAATTAGATGTAATTTGCAGTGAAGCCTGACTTTAACTTATAACTTTGATGCTACCTGTGTGTCAACAGGAAGTTCAGTTTTTGAATTGTGTTGAAATGAGTTGCATAAAATAATGAAAATCTTTAAGCTTACATGTTATTTTTATTCAATATAAACACATATTTATGTGTGGATGCATTTTCCCTTATATGTATAAATACATTTAAAAATGTTTTTAAGATTTTCCTTCAGCTTGGTTTTGTCTTCTTCTCTCCTGTCAGGTGTCAAACTGGTTTGGCAATAAAAGAATCCGCTACAAGAAAAACATTAGCAAATTCCAGGAGGAGGCCAATCTCTACGCCATGAAGACGGCTCTGGGGGCCAGACAAGGCGACGATTCTCCGCACACTCCCAACTCCACAGGTACTATCTGTAAAAGGAGATGCTGTGGGTTTCACTTTTCAGTGACTCAGTCCAGTCTCCACCCTGTGTGTGTTGGCAACCTCATCAGCTGCACTTCTGAACTCACTGTTGAGGCTCAAGTCAGTGAGGTCCATAAAGGGTGCAGTCACACTAGGGCGGTTGCTCCACGCCCTATTGCCCCTGAAGCTTGTATCCTAGAGCTAGTGTGAGTGCAAGCGCTCCACGCCAAAGAATTAATGTGGATGCAGGCCAAAGGGAGGACACGGGAGGGGGTATGTTGACACTTTTGTGCAGCATGGAGCAAGTGGCCCTAGTGTGAGTGTGCCCGAAGACACCACAGGCGCTCATTGATTAAATGCTTATTCAGCTCAACTATTGAGCTGCTTGTGACCGTGGTTTTTGCGCCTCAGTGAGAACACAGTTTTAAACAACTTTAGAGGCAGAGGGAAATTTAGCAATGTCAGACTGAGAAAATAGCCTTGTGGAATAATTACAGTCTGTCCTTTTTTGAAGTTCATAAAGTAAAGAGTTCTGTTTTTCCTGCATTAAATTTGTTGATGTACAACTGCACAAATATATACAGTCAAAAACCCACTTGCACCGACTTTCCTGAAATCAATTTAAAGAAATTAGATTTTATCTCAAAATGTACTCATCCATAAAATAGTCTAGAATATTTTGGGTTTATTTGGTTTTGCTGACTGGGGGCTGAAGTTTAATTTGTATACAAAAGTACAAATAAATTCTATGTAATGGTATACAGAGGTTATGCCAGTGTTATATCAAAGAAAACTCCAAAATAATACATTTATTCCTCCTGATTGGCAAAGTTTTGCAAAACCCTACAAACATCACTTTCCAGATAGGAAAAAATCTGTCTTTGCAACATATGCAGATTTACCTTAAAGCAGGAATTGAAACAGTAACTCCAGACGTAGTTGGTTGTTGAGCAACACGAAAGGAACTGAGAAGAAGAAGAGAACAGCAACAGCAACTACCAACAAATCTACGATATCAGTGAGTCCCAGGGGCAGAGGACAATGTTGGGACAATGGTTAGGGAATTAAATAGGATGTGAATTAGGCGTGAGTTCATAGACTGCAATGGAGAAGTGGAGTTCTGTGTGGGATAAATATGTCTGAACTCAACACTGCCTCCCAGTGGATGTAATGCATTCATTGAAGGATGTGGACAGTAAGAAATGGGAGCATGTTGTTTTTTTAGATTCTCAGACTGTTTGCAGCTTTTTTCCCTATTTGTAAGACTAAAAAATAAGACAACCATCAACCATCTGAACTGTTCAGTGAACAAAAGATTTTCTCCTTGCTAATGACAGTTTAATGACCATAAAACATTCGACATGTTTTTATCTTTCAGGGTCCGGGTCCTTCTCCCTCTCTGGCTCAGCTGACATGTTCCTTGGTGTTCCACCTGTGAATGGAGAACACTCCGCCTATCAAATGGGTGTGCAGGTAAGAAGACCTTCCTCTTCCTGTGTCTTTTTATTTTCATCTTCTGAAAGTCGTACTTTGATCAGATTTTTACATCACTGATTTCACCATCGATATTATTGGTCTTCTCGTGTTGTTTTTGAAGTTTACCAAAGCTCTGTATGGTCTTTTGTGGATCAGTAAAGTCGACTAGTTGATTGTTAATCTGTACACTGACCGTGCTCCGCATGACACAAGTATGAGTCACGTGGTATCACCTCAGCATCTGTCAGCTGGTTGAAAGTCTCCGCTGTTTATCTTTCGACTCCTCAGGCAAATGGCAACTGGCAGAGTCGAAACTCGCCCACGCCTGGCACCCCGCCCCACAGTGACCACTCCGACAACTCTGACTGATGGCCCCGTCCTCTGACACCAAATGACAGCGACAACAGAAGCAAAAGACAAAAAGAATGCTAATGACACTACCCACTCGGCTGCAGTCGATTTTGTTTTTGTTTTTTGTATCTTCCGTTCGGTTTTAAGACCTTGATTTTGTCTCTCGTTCTCTTATCGGTTCTTTTCCCCCACATAGCCTGGGATCATTATTCTGTTTTTGTAAAAAAGCAGCCAAGTGCACAGATGGCAGCGTGAAGATACCTGTATGTGTGTTGTGTGCATGCAAGTGTGATTTTATTATCACGGCTCCAGGGGGCTAATTGTTTTTCTTCACTACTTTTTAACATGTTACAAAGGTGTTTGTGGTCGAGGGGCGGGTGGGTTTTCAATATCGTTTTTAGCACACTATATCTTTATTATTATTATTATTATTATTAATATTGCTGTTTTTATTATTAGTCCTACAACTGTTTTCTTTAAACTTCTCAGAAGGAGAGAATGCATTCAGTGAATGAGTGGCCAATAGAGAAAAATCCAAAGATTTTGTGCGTTTGTTTCTCTGGTTTTTGTTTGTTTGTTTGTTTGTTTGTGTCCGTTCAGTTTTTCTATCAGGTGTGTGTGTGTGAAAGGAGTGTGACTGAGTCCACATTAATGGTTTGAATGACTATATCAACAGTGCTGTCTTTTTTCTGTACAGTGAAACACCTGTATTCTCTCTACCTCTTTTACAATAAAGACTGTGTATTCACTACCAGCTCATGGTTGTCCTGACAGTCCCCTCTGTACCTGGTACTCTAAAGGATTGGGACAAAGTTTGGTCCTCTTCCAGGAGCCCACTGTTAGAACTTATCTCCAAATCTTAAAGGTTTTGATGGCCTCCTTAATGCTCTTTCTCTTTAGTTTCTGATCTAAATCATCTCCATGTACTTGTGGTTGGTTTCTTTCCAAATGTCTCCATCTGAATTACCTTTTAATTAACTTAAGCTATTTACACCTGCATGGTTAATGGAAGTGCAAGCTTTCTAAATGCAGCATGTGTGTTTCAAAATGTTGATGTTTTAAAAACCTCAGTCTAAGTTGTAAATGTTAAACTCTTGAGTTGTTTCAGTTCTCCTGTTATTAACACCAATTGTATACTTGAAACTAAAGCTGCAGGAGAGAATGATTTATTTTAAAGTTGTCGTCGAATCATTTGAACTTTTGGTAAGAAATATAAAAATGGGTGTGGTACAAATTAAATATTTCTATGCTTTATTATGTAGATCATTTTTGGTTTTCTTTTTTTTTTCCAACCTTGGGGTCGGAATTCCTTCAGGGTCGCCTGAAATGACTAGTAATAGTCTAGTAAATGTCTATTAAAGATTATTGATAACAGTTTTTCTCAACTTGTTATTCTTTTTTGCAGCAAATTAAAATATCTGAGCTGGCTTATCTTTATTAAAGGCTACAATCACGTGACTGAACAGAAAACCATGCATTTGTGGTCGCTTGAACATTGTGTCGCTAAAATGGGTTTACAAGCCAGAAAAGGGGTTGAAAACCGCAGACTTAGATCGTGGTGACGTTGTAACGTCTCGGTTTAATTCCATTCAATTCTGGTCATTCATTTATTAGTCAGTTTGGTCCCCACTCGTGTCCTGGTGTCACGTTCCTCACCACGCGTGTGTGTCCTCACCTCACCCTTTGTCTCCTTCTATTCCCACGATCTCCAGTGGACATCAGCGAACTTTTACGTCACGCGCAAATGTCCTCCATCTGCATCAGCACGAGACCGAGAGGCCAACAGGGCCAAAAGGCACGCGTGGCGGTTTATGTGGCGAGGAGGTGTGAATGCAAAACAACTGCGGACTATTGTTAAACATGTCTTCTGCAGAGTGTGTGACAAACGTAGAGGTGTTAAGCAAGTGTGTGAGCATGTGTGTCTACGTGCGCGCGCGCGGGATCCACATTTTACGCACCCTTTACGCACGGCTTAAATGAAACAAAGCAACCTTTTATTTAACAGAAAACGTGCGTAGGTATGCTGAGGTATTACGTGTTTATAATATATACAGAAAAATGGTTTCGACCAGTGTAATTAGCTTTTCTTTAGTTTTTTGTTTTCATTTTTTTTCTGTTCTCTGTTTGTCCTTTCTCTGATTGACAATAGCAACTACTTGAAAAAATGACCACATCGCATGTTTTCACTGAAGGTTTGTTATGTGCAGGGTGCTCGAAAGGTCAAAGAAACGTCACTCCCACTGAGGACGGTTTTATGTTTGTCAAAAGTTCAGGTGCATAAACCAAACAGAAGGGACCAGATGGACTCAAATCACCAGTCAAGTGGCACAGACACCAAATGGCTGTGGACTCTTGTTTCCACTGTCCAGTCGCAAAATGATATTTAAGGATAAAAACGACAGTTAAAAACAGTGGAAATATGAAAAATGACTTACAATAAATGAAAACGATCATTTTATAACGACTTTAATCTTTTTGAAGTTAATCTATATTGCAAGTTAATCATTAGCATTTAGATTTTTATTTGAACGTTATTTATTTTTTGCCACATATTTACATAAATAGATTTTTATTTTTTCCTTTTATTCCTTTAACAGCAAGGAAGGCATTCAGAAATAATAATAAATTAGATCCATACTTATGGGCATACCAAAGTTGAACATTTGATTAATGAATATTTACCCTGTAATTTAACACTTCAGTTCATTGGGTTTTATTTTGTTTTCTGCCTCATCATATGCACCAACACTGGTTCAGAAACGACAGGAAATAAGAAACAGGGTTACCAAGATAGAATATAAAAATATAAATTATAATATCGACATGTTTTAGTGTTTTCTGTATTTATTTATGAATACAATTGGAGCACAGAGAGAAGTTATAACTAAGTGTTTGTCTTGTATAATTTTATGGATTTATTGAATAACTTTCCTCTGGTTCGTGCTTAATGTTCTCAATAGTCGTTTTTTCCAGTGCAATTATTCGAATTTAAAATTTGAATTAAAATTAAATATCAGTTTCTCCTAAAAAAAGAAGCAACAATTACTACTGAAAACCAAGTTATATCACACACTGAGCAAGAATTTTGGTGTCGGTGGGGAAGAATTAACGTGAAGAAATCTCTATCAACCCAGGCTCAGTGTTGCCGCCGCCTCGGTAATGGGGAGAAGGAGGGGCAACACGGGGGGAGAAGCAGACGGGGAAGAAAAAGCTTGTGCGTAATTGGACCAAGGTTTTATCCTGTTTTTGTCTATTTTTTCAAGCGATGAAGCCTTAATAACATTAAATTAAAATTAACTTCTTTTAATGCAGTCCAGAACTACAGTGTCGTAAACTGTAGGACAGTGTCGGCAGTAGGTGTCGGTGACAGACGCGTGGGTGACAGGCGGCTGTAAACTACAGGTGTCAGCAGTGGGGGGAGTCTGAGTCCAGGGAGTAGATAAAGGAAGCAGTTGGGAACACCAGGCCAGTGGATCTGAGGAGTTGCTGTGTAGAGTTGTTCCTCACTGAAGATAATCGGTCAATATGAAGCTGCTACAGGAAACAGAGGAAGCTACCAGAGACAGAAAGGTACGAATACAATTCACTTCAATTGTTACTTAGTTTGAACAATTGGCTTCAGCTAAATTACTATTATTCTGACGTTCCACCATATTTCTACCTTGCAGTTAATCGAACGATTATTATTATAAAATGTTCTCTCGACTTTCATTATTCTAATGGATGTTTTTTGTTTGTTTGTTTGTTTTTTGTCTTTTATTCGTAGGTGATCAAGTCTCAGGTGGAGAAACGCCGCAGGGAGAGGATGAACGCCAGTCTGGAGCGGTTGAGAAGCATGTTACTACAGGAGCCCCAACATCTGGTAAGATGATGACAATAATTCACCTTTAATTGTAAAGAACAATGGAAACATTCTTTTTTGTAATATATTACTTTTTAGATGCTAGCTTTACAAAAAAAGACGATTAGTGAAATTAATGTATGATGTTCATGTTATAAAAAGTCAAACATAATGACAATAATGATAATAATAATTTGCAAATTCCATTTGCAATGAAGGTTTATGCAGGCATGATTGCAGGTTTTTGTTTTGTGTCTGAACCCATTCTGATGTGTTTTTTGCAGAGTGGAGCTCAGGGCAGAGTGGAGAAGGCAGAGATCCTTGAGCACACTGTTCTCTTCCTTCAGAGAACTATTCAAGGGGACAAATCAACAACAGGAGGAGGCGAGAAACAGTCCTTCCAAGATGGCTTCTCTGCCTGCTTCCAAAGAGCTGCCCACTTCCTGGGATCTCAGGGAAAAGACCTGTGGATGGGAGCATCTCTGGACGCTTCATGTGTTTCAGCCCGCTTCCCACAGCCAGACTCAGACTCCACAGTTCACCGTGGTCTTAACAGAAATGACACCAGTTGCTCCTTGTCTCCTGGCTCCCTAATGCGGACAAAGTCCATTCTCAGGATGCTCAGACAGAAGTCTGATCACAGACTCGGCATGGCTCAGACCTTCAGCGCCAACACCTCTCCTCATCCCTACAGACATCCGATCCAGCAGAGCTTTTCCATCGTCTCCTCGCCGCCTCAGAAACAGAAGTGCCGTCGGGCCGGGGTGGAAAGAGAAGGCAGCAAACAGGCTCTTGGTCAGGCCAGCAGCCTCAATCAGACTCTGTGGAGGCCTTGGCCCTGATCTCTAGCCTGAGTTCTCTGAAATTGAACTTTGAAATGTGTCTCAACTGTTTCATAAAGTTACTGTTGTTACTTATAAAACATCTTCCAAAGGTCATCAGCAAAACAAAGGACTTTCCAACAGTCTCAGCCACTTCAGCCTGTAAATACTGTAATGTCAGTGCCTCATGTCTGTGGAGGCCTTGGCCCTGATCTCTAGCCTGAGTTCTCTGAAATTGAACTTTGAAATGTGTCTCAACTGTTTCATAAAGTTACTGTTGTTACTTATAAAACATCTTCCAAAGGTCATCAGCAAAACAAAGGACTTTCCAACAGTCTCAGCCACTTCAGCCTGTAAATACTGTAATGTCAGTGCCTCATGTGTACATGTGCTGTATGTGTGAAAAGGGGTTGTGTGTGATGTTTTCGAGTGAGATAAAACATCAGAAGGGCAGCGGTCTCTGCAGCCGACATCCAGGTGTAGATCGTTCCTCAGTGGACCAGATGCGGGGTCCTGTACCAGATTCTAGCTGAACTAGTCCGGCCCAGAACTGCCTATG
>NC_024319.1:20442068-20479248 GCF_000523025.1 Cynoglossus semilaevis | reverse complement strand
ATGCTCATTGTGATGAAGATAATAACTGATTGTTGTCACATTTCAGGTTTGGCTTCTTAGGGTCTGAAGCTGCAAGATCCTCCTGCAGCTGCTCACATTCGTCCGAGCCACATGATGGCTCCGTGTACAATTCAGTACCATTCAATACTTGTGTTCTCCTTAAATATGTGTCCTGTCTATTTTGCACAATAATTTATTGTAACGTCTCCCTATTGTGAGACGTATCTTCTTATATTTATATCAATGACAATAAAATACATGAAAATCAAACTCCTTGGTCTCTGTGTTTTTTATTTATTTAGTTGTAGTCTGTGATGTCTCTGACAGCCGCTCTTTAGTTTCCCTCTGAGGTGTGAAGGAGCAGGACTGCCTGCTGTGCAACATCCTGCAGGTGTGAAGTCTGACCACGAGGTGAAAAGATCTCAGCAGTAGATCTCAACTTCAAAGTGATCAAAGATCACACCAATGTATCCTCTCTTGAAGAAAGGGTTAAATGCAACACGATGTTTTAAAATGTGTTTTTTCCTTTTAATTTAACTCTCAATTCTGCAATAAAATCTATTCAGACTTAATCTTTTGCAAAGTCAAACCACAAGACAATGAAATTTAATGTCCTTTTATTCAGTCACACTAAAATTAGGTTTATGTGAAGAGCCAGCAGGTGACGTTCGAACAAACGCAGCTCAGCCTCGTCGTTGTCTATGGCGGCATCATTTATTTTTACCACTCTGTCACCTACACGCTGCTAAAGAGGCCGTTCGTTTCCGGCACGAGTCTGTTGTTGACAGGAAACGACAACATTCGTGTCTCCTGACACTTCCTTCAGATCACTTTGAAGATCTGACACGAGGACATGGTTACCAGGAGACTGATGACAGCGGTGGGAGAGTCACACTTACCAAGACAGGTCTGCGGAAACTGCAGCACGAAAATAGTATGTAGTAAAGATAGATAGATAGATAGATGTACTTTATTGATCCAGGGTTGGAGAATTAAATTAAAAAATATATAGAGAGACATTCAATTATGTCATTAAGTAATATTATAAGAAAAGATCAAATGATCACATTTGTACCAGTACCCAGTGTCACGTTTGACTATTTCTGAGGTCACACTTTCAATGACATCTTGACAACAAAACTGCACTACTGTTTATTTCATTTATTTTTCCTTAATGTTCCGTGACTTCTGGTCTGAGTCTTCCCTCAGTTGGTGACAGGGTCTCAGGTGTGGGGACTGGATACGGACATTTTCTCCTGGGAAAGAGGAAGCGAGCACTTTTTATTATCTGTCAGAATGTGTGCGTTTGTGTGACTGATGGCCCCCCCACCCCCCCACACACACACACCCACAGACACACAGCTCTCTCTCAAACTCACCCACACACACTTCTCCACTTAGCACGAACATGCTAATTACGCACCACACTTCACACTCGCGCTCAAACCTTTTCTTTCACGCACTGTCTCCATTGTATCTTTATCCAAACCTGTTCGCGCGTTTGTTCTGTATGCGCATGCGTGGCTTAATGAATGCCGCAGGAAAAAAAAATGGATTCGGGAAGATACACTAAAGGTTAATGAAGTCGAACGATTAACATTTGAAACACAAAACCAGAACATTCTGGTTTTTCATTTTGGGTAGATACAGTTTTCTCTTTGGTTCTTAAAATACATAAAATAAACAGTTGCTCTTTTCCAGTTGGAATAGACAGACATTAATACAATTATTAATTAATTTTAAAGACATATGACAAATGTTAATGAAAACGGTTATGTAAATGTGTGAATGTAATCAACATATTTCTGGTTTGTGAGGGGATAAATAACAGAAAAATAAATACCTGTATGGCTTGGCATTGTGCTTAAATTCTTTTACACAGTTTTACGCACGACTGGACGCATATTCGTGACAAATACTTTGAAATCGCTGAAATCACAAGAGAATAAAAACACGACGCCCCGTGCTGTAGTAGTTTAAAACGGGAGCGTGGGAACACCGAGTTTTTCCAAAACCACGCCACTTTTACGAGGTATCAGTTCTGACAGCTAATGAATACGGTGGAACGATGGGTTGCTGTGCTTTCCCACGAAAGAGAGAACACGCTTCTCCACCAATAAAACGACAACAACAGACAAATGTTCAGCCGACACACAGCACTAAATAACTGAATTAATCCAGCGTCGTGCGTAAATGAAGATCAACCCCTTTATGCACAGAATACGCGTAAATATGATACGTTTGAGCGACTGTTTCAATTTCAATACACATTCAACTGGTTTATATTAAATATTACTTTAAATGTTTTGACTATATGTCAATCTGTCTCTGCACAGGTTTGGTTAAAAGAAAGACGTTTTTTACAAAAAGAAAGAAATTACGACGCGTTTCCAAACTGACTCCACATTTGATTCCTGACACATACATGTCAAGTGGAGAAGTGTGACAGTGGGAGCGTGTCCTCCGTGGTGGTTCTTCCCAGGTTTATTACCTGTTAGAATCCATACCTCGTTTACCAAACGCGCTCCTGGGTGAGAGGAGCTGAGGTGGTTCTCAGGTTCACACAGGAGCAACTGGCTGTGGTAGAAGATGATAAAAAACAGTGGTGTGCACAGATTATTTGGGAAGCAGTTGCTCAGGTGAGACATGACACCCTCCACACAATGATGATTCAAATCCATTAAGATGAGCTTCATTACAGCTGACCTCCTCAGGGGGTCACCACCAAATGAAGGGTCATGTACTTCCATCTGACCTTTCTTCTTAACCTACCGTGTCCACGGATGTCAACTTCTGTCCTTATCTGGTTCTACAGTCTGATACTCCACCGTCCCAGCCATCAACCCTGCCTCTGAGACTTTACCTTTCAATAGTTCCCCTGGTTTGCCCTTCTCAATCACTGACTACTCTGCCGATAAGAGGCAAAAAATCTCAGGATTTTCACTTTAGCCACCCCCAGCCCTATTGCTCCAAACCAAACACTACAACAGACCTCGTTGACACGCTTCAGAAAATGCAATGTAGTGGTGTAATTTTGACCTTTTCAGCCAGTTCGGACAGCATCACCTAACTGCTTCTGTCCCGCGTGGGAAAGTAGAGGGGAGCAGAGGTCCCTCGCTCACACTTTGTTCATGACCTGTTAAAATCGATACCTCATAAAAGTGGAACTTGTTTTGGAAAAGAAAGGAACGTTGGGTTCCCACCAACTGTCCTAGCTGCAGAATGACGATTTCACAGCGTTTCTTTTAGAGTATTATATTTTAATTATATGTTGCGTCTGCAAGAATAGAATAAAACGCTGAAATTATTTGCCACAGTT
The DNA here is from genome assembly GCF_000523025.1 of Cynoglossus semilaevis. Taxonomy (NCBI): domain Eukaryota; kingdom Metazoa; phylum Chordata; class Actinopteri; order Pleuronectiformes; family Cynoglossidae; genus Cynoglossus; species Cynoglossus semilaevis. The sequence continues at coordinate 20,475,929 of NC_024319.1, read as the reverse complement.
TGTCATCTAAGCAGAGTCTGTCTTTTGTATTAGAGTTGTTTTTTCGCTTTTACAACAAAATATTAGGCTTATATAATATTCAAAAGCACAGGCATGGTTTTACGCACGAAGTTTAGGTCAAATTATACACGTGCGTAAAAGATCAACAAAGTCGACACTTTTCTCTGTCAACAATCCCGACTGATGTAAACTAAAACCCGAACGCGTGTCCGCGTCTCCCGCTGTTGTTGGCGGATGTTTATTGTTTTCACTTCACACATGTAAATCTGTGTCACACGAGCTGGTGTCACGTCATCGACGCGTGCCACTTAAACGCACCACCCGTGGGGACACCGCACGTGCCTCTGGATTAGTGTATAATCCTGCTGGCGCCTAATTTCATTAGCATTTACGTTAAAACTGTAATCGAATCAACTGGTGAACAGTTGAAGAATGGGGTTGATTCCAATCGTTTATTTTGATTTTTTGGATGTTTTATTCCAAGTATTTCAAATAGGATACACAACACATCGCCAGCCGTTAATTAAAAAATAAATAAATACAAAGGACGAAATGCACAGAATTTATTTTTGCAATTTAACATCCAGCACTGTACCAGTAACCACTGTTACTGGTACTAGTTCCTGCAATTTTCTCAACAGTCAGCCATGGGCTCCAAAAATAGTTATTTGGATACCACATTATTTAAAAAGAGATACGTTGTAATAAAAGGGAACACGATACACAGAATAACTTGATACATTCCAAAGGAAAACAAAGAATATTTGTTTCAACGTTGACTATTTTTTTAAAGGATTTATTAAATCGTAAATCTGAAAGTTATGGATTTGTAATGGATGCAGTAATAGTAGGATTGATGGTTTGTTGTTTAGAAAAACTGATGAAACAAACACTCATATCTAAAACCTTAACTTAAAGAGGGTTTCATTTATTATTTCACATTTTACACCGTTTTTTATACACACAAATTAAGTTTAGACTTAAATTATACCAAAATAAAAACACAAAAATGCATCATTCTAAAAAAAAAAAGGTTTGAACAACTGTTACATTTTAGATATATATCCTCACACGTGCCGTTTGGCCGAAGAAAAAAAAACAGCTGCGTGAAATAAACTTTATTACCTGGCAATAAAGACTGTTTGGGACAGGAAAAAACAGCTGCGTGAAATAACCTGGCAATAAAGACTGTTTGGGACAGTGGGAGGGGCTTAAGGCAACGCCCACCGTTCGCTATAAATGTCCTCTGTGGCCGCGAGGTAACTCATACATCTTTAAACTGACGGTCCTACTGCACGGGTGAGAAACCTCTGCAAACTTTTGGACTACAACCATGAAACTGATACATGACTCAGAAGAGGCGAAGGCCGCTAGAAAGGTAAGCTGTTTGGATCACCTAAGAGAAATTCTAAGTTCAGTGTTTATTTTTTAATTATTATATACCTAAATGTATTCATGTCATCTTATACGTGCTTTTTTTTCTTCTTCTTCTTCAGATTCTCAAACCTCAAATCGAGAGACGTCGTAGAGAGAGAATGAACCACAGTCTGGAAAACCTAAAGACTCTCCTGCATCTTCAGCGACAGGTAAAGAGAAAACCTTATCACGGTTCTGTGTTATGGTCGTATTGTCCAAAAATTCAAACTCGCCACAAAATACCAGTATATTAAACGTTTATTTTTGTCATTTACAGGAGGAAAATCAGCGCAGATTGGAGAAGGCAGAGATCCTCGAGCACACAGTTCTCTTCCTTCAAAAAATCACTAAAGAAGGTGCTGAAAAAAGAGGAGCCGAAGAGAAGCAATCCTTTCAAGACGGTTTCTCCACCTGCCTCCAGAGGGCAGCACAGTTCTTGGGACCTCAGGGGAAGGAGCTGTGGCTCGGAGTAGCTCTGCAGGACTCATCTTCGTCCGCTCATGTTGCATCGAGCCACTCTCCCTGCAGCCAAACGTCACCGCTGCTTCTCAGGAACTCGTCCAAGCCCGTCGTCCGCCTGTTGGTGAACAAGTCCGGACACACGCTGCAGTTTGTGCCTGCGTCGACACCGAGCAGCTGCGTTCAGAGTCGGAGAGAACTCAGTTTTTCTCCGCCTTCTACTCCCCAGCAGTCGCAGAAAGCCGTGAGCAGGAGCAGCACACATCTTCCACAGCCGACGAGTCACTCCCTGTGGAGACCCTGGCCTTGACCGCCTGGACATAAGTGACTCTGAAACGCCACAGAACCAGCGTTTCTCTATTCCTGCGTCTTTTCTTATGGGACAGTGCAATGTTGTATATATTGTAAATTAATCAAAAATCTTCCAGCTGCTTCTATACTGCCTGCACACGAGTCACCTCGTGTAGAATGTCGTTGACTGATGTATTTTTGCACCTTAATTTATTCTATTTGTCATTTTCTAAATAAAAAATGAAAATTACTAAAAGCGTGAGTTTATTGATTCCTCGTTAGCACGCGTCCAGGTGTGTAACCTGCACGTGAGCACGAAAAGGCACCACGCAGCGGCCGTTCACACTATTTTGACACAAACCTAAATATTTAACGTGGTGAGATCGAAACAGCCCGAACACATGCATATGAAGGAGGCACACGACTCACACATCACCACAGGGGGGTGGAAGAGATGCGTTTAAGACAGTTGAATCATTGGGCAGAAGTGAAAAGTGTCAGTTTAAGAACGGCTATATGCGCAACTGGTAAGGAGTCATTCTTCGTAACTCGAGCAATTGACTTGTCAATTAAAAACGTTTTATGCACTGATGTGACGTCACGTATGAAAGCGCATTTACACAATAGCAAATTTGGGGGAAAAGTCACTATAAAATGCAGAGTTTGGAAACATACACGGCAACGTAAAACATAACCGTATGTACTGTATGTATCCCGCAAATGAAGCCTAATGAGTTAATGTGTGTAACTTTTTTCGACACTGAAACAACTCAATTCGAATTCAAATATAGGCTACATACAAGACACGAAACAAAACAAAACATAATCAGTAGTGTGTGTTTAGCTTCGAATGCCGACCTTCTTGGACAGTATTTTGCAACTAAAGGAAGAAAAAAATTGTCATTATGCCACACAAATATAAACATGTGAGTCAGTTCTTTCCACTTTTCGTTTTAATATATCTCCCTGCTGGGACACTACATCCTGTCAGTACTAGCTCATTTGTACATTAAAAAAAAGTAGACGCTTAGTCGTTAAGGACAAAGGCGTTTGAAGACACACGGCGTGTGCCGTGTGTCTTCAAAGTCTGCTGGGCCTCATTTGCACACTAGTCGTCGGGGAGTGGTGAGTGGTGGGAACCGCTGGACGTGTCCGCTCCCCGTGTCACCACCTCGCACCGATGTATCAGCTTTAGCAGGTAGTAAAGTTGTAAAGTTCGGTGCCATTTCCTCTGTTCTCACGAGAAAGCAAGAAACCACTGGGAACATCACCTCTACCTTCTTAAGACACCTGGAGGGTAAGTGTTAAATCATGACGCATTCACGTCTCTTTTTGTTGTTGTTGTAATTTACAAATCCAGTCAAATCTATTGGTATTGCCACAAATTCACAAAACACATTTGTCTCAATGGACTTGGGTTCTTGTTTCAAAGAAGGAAACAGTAGTCTTATGAAGGTCACTTCTTCAGTTTTTACCCCCTTAAATGTAAATTTAAAATACAACAAACGAAGTACTTTTCTTTGATATTCACTGGCGCGTGCAGAGTAGACGCTAGGCACGCGCAAACGGCGGCCGACTGCGCATCAAAGACAACACAGCCTCGTGAATTACATATCAAAGACTGGAGGTGTTTAGACAAGGTGTGAAGACAGAAGTCAGTCTGAACCTTCTTATGTGAAGACCTTGAACGCATCTGTCAAATGCTTTACATTTTAACAAGTTGAAGAAAATACGCCTCTACTCAAAGATGGACTTGAATGTAAACTTGTAAAATGCGACATGATTTGTTCTGAGTTAGGAATTAAAAGGTGTTTTAGTCAATTATTTTTTTAAAAATCCAATCGTCTTAATTTGTATAATTTCGCAAAATATTTTTTGTTGATTTGTGGCGTGTTTCCCCCACATTACATGAAGTACTTTTATATATAAATTAATCAAATTAAACAAAAGCAAATATATATATATGCAATCATCATTAAATTAAAACAAAACTAACAAGCTTCAACGGTCCTTGTGAAGATTCCAAAATGTCAATGTCTCTTGTTCAAAGCTTTTATTCACGTTAACCATCGACCATATACAAAACAATATGAACACCGAACTGAGGACATGATCAGGACACACACTTGTACCCAAGTCACAAATGCAACTAAAAGAAACGTCATCCTAATTTTATCAAAAATCATTTAATTGTATACATCAACAAAATTTTGACATTTTTCTTCAAAATATACAGACAAAACCATACGACTTGACGTTTCTGCACTAACCCGAGTGCAACCAGTAAGTAGACAGTGTAGTAAGACATCATACTGTGGATCAATGACAAAATGACGACGGACAAAGATCATGTAAACTGACAGGCTGTTTATCTCAGCCGTAACATCTGCGAATGTTGCCACGTAGAAATAAAAATGAATTAAAACGTAAAGCAAGAAAACAAACAAAGCTACCAGGTGATACCAGACAGACGGACACGTTGCTGGGTGATATTATTTCAAGCTCTCCATGCATGAAACTGGGTAGAAGTTTTCTTTATTTTTTGGAATGACTGTGTACAGGCCAAGTCCACATGTAAAGTTTTTTTTGGATGGCTAAATGGCTAAAATGACGCAATTTCCCACTTCATAGGCCAATAAATATTATAATGATAACAAGTAAACAATAACTTAAAGGTACAAAATCACCTACACAGAGATAAAAATAGAAGAGCTTTCGATAAAGGCAGCCTTAATAAAAGCTAATAGTTATCAAAAATACGTGTTGCAACATCTGGCAAAAATTGCAAACAAAATAGCTTAAGTCAAAGCTGATCAAGAAACAATGCATATCTTACATTTAGCTACAAATAGTCGTGAGATAACAGAAACTATACCAAAAGTTTAAAGGTAATATGTTGGTAAACAAGAAAACAAGTCAAATTTACTATAAGTTAATATACATTTTAGGTCATAAACATTTATGTCTTCTTGTAAGCAGATGTGATTTATATTACATTTTAAAATTCTGCCCCCATAATAGTTTAGTTAATATTTTATGATCAAAATATATATGCAAAAAAGGATGAAGCCAACAGTAGAGATGAAGGAGGTCAGGGGCTGTACAGTAGCAGCTGGCCACCAGGGGGTGATTTCACTGGTTGCAATATAGGACAATAACAATTAAGAATTGAGAGGAAAAAAACATCTTGGATTCTTTTTAATATTTGACTCCTAGCAACTGATAAAGGGCTGAAAATGATGTTTTATTTCTACAAAGCTGTTTGTGTGGTGCCGTTGCTGTTGTTTGACCTCTCACTCCTAGACTTTTGCTCTGTGTTTGTTGAACTTACTGCTGCCTGTTCTGCTCTGCTGGGATTTTCTCCATTTATTACCGGTGGCTGATCTGATTGGACGACTAGTTCGGTGGGAGGAGAAACAATAACTCTCTCTATGGTCTCACTGGCTGCTCTGTCAGACACTATGATGTAATTGGGATCTGGCTGTATGGCACTGGAGCGACGCTGGAATGCATGCTGGGTGCAGGAGAAGGAACGCTGACGAGGGGCAGGTTGCGGGGACAGGAAGTGAGGTGTTGCAGCCCTGGGGTTGTCCTGATGCCTGTCCCGATCCTCATCTTCTGAGGTCACCTCTTGTAGCGTGCTGATCGGCCGAGGTGAGCGACCCATGACTCTGGGAGGGACCAGTGCTGTTGCTGATTGGTTGAGCTGTGGTCGCCAGTTCTGAGGGGAGGGGTACTGCACTCTGTTCATCAACCAGTCACTAGCAAGACAAAAAAGTTTGGTTTAAACAATGTTAGAAGTTTGTCAAAAATGACCTCTGATGAAATTCTGCACAATCCAAACCATGATATAGTTAACTATTTTACCTTACAACAACTGTAGCTACACTATTTAATGAGCAAATATTTTCTTTTTTTACTTTCCCTTCTTATTGGAACTCAAACGGTAAACTTACTTTGGAGGAGGTGGAGGAGGCGTCATATCTCGATGTCCTAGCACCCCAGAGAATGAGGCACTTCTACCAGGCAGACCCGGTGATGCCACCCACGGAGAGTACATCATAGTCCTCTCGTCCCACATAATGTCGTTGGGTGAGTCTTCGGTGACAGGCCCTCTCTGAATTTGGTGAGCCAGCAGGAGCTCCAGAACTTGGTGACGCATCCCCTCCCTGGCTACATCAATTGGCCGTCGGCCTCTTCGGTCGTGGAGGTCCAGGTTGGCACCATGAAGAAGGAGGAGTCTGGCTGTGTCGTAACAGCCGTGGAGAGCAGAGAGGAAGAGCTGCGTCTCACCCTGATAGACACACGATGACCATCTGTTGTTTACAAACCATTCACTCTCTGCACCAAAGTTCATACAGAAAGTCATAGATTTTTGTTCACGACACGCAACCGTCATCATCGATTGATGTTTGTGCCCCACAAACACCAGTCATTTGTTTCCCCCATTACACCTATTGCATTTAGGGGCATTTACATGATGCCAACAAGTACTTCAACTTAGTTTGAAGGACCTACAGTGGAAAGACACTTAAATACTGTTTTCCAATTACCTTCTAGGTCGTTCAAGATAGTTTCCGATACTAACTGCTTATTAGATTAGCGTGGGCTCACCTTGTTGTCTTGGAGGTCCACAGCAGCCCCGTAGCGTATAAGGGTCCTCGTAAGGGAGAGGTGGTTTACAGAGCATGCCCAGTGCAGGGCTGATCTCCCTGTGAGACACCATGTGAGTGGAGGTGAGGGGACAGAAGGGAGGGAGTAAGTCAGCCAATGAACAATCATTACACAACCAGGCCAGAGGGGGGGACTAGAGACAGAGGAAGCGATGAAGAAGAAGTGAAGGGAAAACTTCAGCTGAGGTGACAAAGATGGAGATGAGGTGCTAAAGACACAAAGTCGTACGTAGCAAAATGATGGCAAAAGCAAGAAGTAAGAAAAAACATAAAGTTAATATGTCCATTATCCAGAGTTTGAGGTTTTCTTTCTCCACTCATTAACTTTGTTCTGAATCAGATGATGACAGCAGAGGAGCTGGAGGAGGACGCAGAAGAGGAGACGGAGCCATGGCCAGGAGGATACAGGACAGAATAGGACAGGAGGAGAAGGGACAAGGATGTGGGAGAGACGGGGTAAGTTACACCAGATACAGCCCCTCAGTTCACAGGTGTAAGGAACAAATGGCTGTATTCAGCAGGTCACTGGGACATGAATGCATTACCAGTGTGATCCGTGTTGTTGACTGGAACTCCTGCTCTCAGCAGCTCCAGAACCACTCGGTCCAGTCCACTACGGACAGCTCGGATCAGAACCACAGAACCGTCTGGACCACACCATTCGGCTGACTGTGAAGAAAACAGTGTGATGGTGAGCATGAACGCACACTTGACATCCACAACACACAAGTTCCCGAAAAAAAACACCAAAAACGATAAAAAGCAAATGTAGCACAATCCGATGTATATGGCTTTTTTGTTCGCTCTGCTGGCAACCAGTTCCCATGCAAACTAGTTGCCGTTGCCAAATGATGAAGCAAGATTTTTTTAATGAAGTTATGGGAGTGGGATCAAGGTCATAGACCGAGGATCCCCTGTTCTTGGTTTTCTTCACTTGGCCTACAGCAGATTTTTTCCAATAGACTTGTAGCTAGCTAAAGGTCGATCAACCTCCACTTATTTTTAGTTGTTTAATGAATGTATTTCTTGGCAAGCTGTATTTGTGGTCTTTGCAAAAGGGCTGAAGTGTATTATTTGTATGTATTCATCATTTAGCCTATAGTTCATTGCTAACTTTTGTCTCGGCAAAAAACTCACATCGCTACCTAATATCGTTCCAAAGCTTTGGACAGTACTTACGTGATATAACACACTGACCTGTTGAGGAGGGCTGAGCAGAGGAGGAGGCATGGCATTTCTATCCCATCCTCTAGGTGGAGCTGGAACGACAACATAGAAGTTTATTTTATTGCATGAAGGCAATGATTTTGAATTCTGCAGCAGCAGAGACTGTATTGTCATACCCTGAATGGCTCTGTGGGACTGCGAGGGTCCAGGTCTGTAGTGTTTCTGCTCTGGTGTCCTGTGGTCACAGATGGAGGTGTCCTCTTGACGTCTGGAACATCTAGCGTTGATGTCTTCCATTGAACTTTGTGTGAAGTCTGTGTCGCTTCCTATGTCCTGGTCTCTTTTCAGAGGCCTAAAATAAAAACCAAACGTCCAGTTGTTAAAATTGAACACCGCATATCATTAAAGTTGGAATTTGCTGCTGCTGTCGCTACATGTTCCTCCTCTTGACCTTTTCCTTCCTGTATTTTTTATTTTAACTCAGCACGGATTTCTGACACACTCAAACACAAAGGATGGTTTCAGTGAAATATAAACAGGTGAAAACATTGACACGAGCTCTTTAGTGCCTTGCAGCATAGTAAATGGCAGGGTCAGAGGCCCCTCAAATGTTTTTTCAAACATATCATACCATTGTGTAGAAAGACCGGAAGAGAATGGAGGGATACGGGCGGTGACACACACGAAATGCTACATGATTTAGTGCTTGATAAGAAAATCTCAGTAATTAGGGCTGCTTTTTTCTTTTGCAGTAAAATTTATCTTTGTGTATAAACGGAAAAGTAAAAGCATGGAATGGTTTCAGTGAACTGTACAGGATAAAGTCATGACATCATTACGGCTGGAGACATAATATCCTGTCACGGTGCGTCCCCTCACCTCATCCTAATAGCGTCCTCGCCCAGCGGCTCCCTCCTCCTCTTCTTCTCTGCTTCCTTGGCTTTCTTTTTCTTCCTTAGGCTGATCTTTTCCTTCTCCCTGCTGGTTCTGACCCGTTGTTCCTGCTGGGCAGTGCGTGGGGCCCAGCCTTTGGTTTTGCTCTCAGTGTCGGTTACCGTAGAGCGGTGTCTCACTCTGTCGTTGCTCTCCCTCTCCACCCGCTGCTGCCTCACCCTCCTCACCACCAGGAAGACAAGCAGGGGCAGAAGCAGCAACAGGGCCACTGCGATGGCAATCACGGCCCACAGCCACACAGGGTTTGAATCTTCGAAAAAGAGAGTAATTTCAACACTCATTGTCTATTTACTGGCCTTCACAGAAACATATATAAACATATAATTAAATATATAATAAAATGTAATATATTTAAAAAAAATGTTTATCTTTTGTATCAGCTGGCCTACATAGCTCAAAAAAAAAAAAATTTTTCTATCATCACTCTGTGTTTGCACAGGTTCATCTAAGTGGTAACTTAATTATCATTGGATGAAACTCTAGCCTGAACAATTGTCAGTTCACATAGATGCGTAGCAGACAGGAAATGTGGTCCTACCTTCCACGGGCTGTTTCAGCGTTTCCTCCTCTCTGTTCCCTATTTCCTCCCGGACACCTCTGATGCTGATGACAGACTTCAGCTCTGGAAGGGCTGGAAATGATGTAGGCTTCAGCAACAACACGGCCCGTAGGAAACTGGCAGCCTGTATGGCGTGGGGGAAACAGGTAGATGGCAGACGGGCGCATGGCCTGTTGTCCACTTGGAGAAAGAGGAGGGATCTAGGAGAGATAAAGAGCGAGAAAGAATGGAAATAAGGAGATAGTAAACAAAATCAAGCAGTCTTGTGTTAAAATGTGATTCATTTAAATATCTGTTATAATATCTGAGCTATATTTAAGCTAACTTTTATCTATTTTTGCTATATCTAGTTTGTAATTTTTAATACAAGGATTTAGTTATATTTTGGGGGACATTTTTTGTGTTATTTTGCTATATTTTCCCTTAAAATCTTTTACCCAGACCTAGTTTTAATATCATTGGTTTATTGTTAGCACTTGCTTTGACTAGCCTATATTGTTATTGTTTGCTTTTAAATATTCACCAGCTAACATTTAGCTACTACTAAAAATTAAGTTTTACATTTAGGTTATGCTCATGAGTTAATTTATGTCAACATAAAAATATTCAAAGTTGATGTGGAAACACAAGTTGAAACAATGTTCAGCACTAACTAACCCATTCGAATCAGTGGGTTTTGCCTGAGCCAGAAGGTCAATGAGCTGCTGTGGGTTGAAGTCATACAGGTTTCTGGTGGTGGCCAAGTAGGCGGAGCCTCGGAGCTTGAGTGGCGATTGGAGAATGACACTAAGCGCCCATAACAGGGAGCTGTTGGAGAAGGTTCCACGTTCTAAAGGGATGTTGGTGTGGAGAACCAGGGTACCTTTAGCCCACACAGGACTCTGTTGGGTGAAACAATCACTGCCATCCCAGCCACAGGGGGCACTGTTGCATCCCTGGCCACAGTGGGAGTCGGCGTAATGATCACGACAATACTTGATGTGGTCAGGACTGAGGAAACCGAAATGAAGGGATGAAAGGAAATAAAGAAACACAAACGTTTTGTTCAATTAAGTTACGTTGAAATGAAGGAAACAAATATTTAAGAGTTGAAAATGTTCTTATTTTATGGAAAGAAGAAGGTGTTTTACTTGCAGTGGCCTCTGTCCTTCTCGCAGTCAAAGCCATCTCTGAGACACTCGGGCTCTATACACTCTTTGTCACATGACCCGTCTCCAAATTTTTCTTTGCACTTTCTGGTTACTGGACACAGACCCCACGGATCGCCTGATGCAGCTGCACAGACAAAAACCAGCCGGGGGAAAAAAAAGAACAAAAGTATGCAGACATAATAATATATTAATGGCAGATTTTTATACCCACCCTTTCACTGCAAATTCTGGGTATTTAATTTAAATAATTATTGTTTATTTCTGAGTCTAATAAATGAATGTAGCTCATACATTAAATATATATTGACATTAAAGAGTAGTTCTGCATTATTTTGAATAGCTTAAGTTAAAATCTGGGAAAAACTGACGGAGTTAGTCTCAACCTGTGCGTTGTCCCGACCCTCGACCCACATCTTTCTCACAGAGAATGAACAGGACCTCTGGTTTGTTTTCATGCTCTTTGACTTCATGCACTAATTATGCTGACCATTCAATCAGTTCCAGTTTTATCGCACATATTCAGTTGGCTTATTGTTTCTGTGTTCTGTTATGGCCACTGTTCACAACAATGCAGGTCAGAGCCATGAGAGGTGGCTCCTAATTCAGGCCCTTAAAAGGGAACAGGAAACAGTTGCTGACATAAACAGGAAGTTTCCAGTAAAATTGAATAGTGACAGGAAATGGACTGGGCCGGGGGGACTTGATAAAGGTCGAAGGTGGTCGGCGTGGCAACTTGGAATGTGATGGAGTTAGACAATGGGGTTTGGCAGGTGCTGGTAAACCATTAAATCACAGTTGAGAAAAAAGAAAAAAAAGAACAGACAATGAGGCTGAAATTAGATTCAGTTCATGTCTTATCTGTGTCAGCGAAGGGGAACTACCTGTTACAGCAGGGATTAAAAAGTAATTTAAAAAAAATTAAATTTCCAAATATCAGAACAGCTAAATAATGACATTAAATACTTGTTTTGAAATTGTCCAATCAGGTCAAAAGAACCGCCTCCAAAAATAGCTAAACAGGGTTTCAGGTTCAAGGTTCAAGCTAATTCTGATTCTGAAATAAATACACAATAGCTTATGTCTAGATTTTGTGATGAAATATTAAAAAGTCAATCAGAAACATAGGCTAATGAGAATCAGGAATAACAGTAAGAACAACAATAAAAGCCAACATAGCTCTCTGTTAGCAAAGAATATCCATAAATCAACTAAAGTACCTAACTAATCGTAAAAACACCTCAAAAATTAAGGAATATATAGTATATCTTAAAGGCTGGACAAAAAGCCTTTATCCAGAACCTAACTTTTAGATAGGTTCTGGATAAAGCAAAAATAATTCACCTTGATGGCTTTAAATGCTAAAAGAAATCCCTGAAGTGAGTCTAGAAATAGATGAAATGTAGCAGAAATAATGAGACACTAGCCACAAGCTACACTAGTGAGTTTCAGGAGTTAGTCCATTGTTAGCTAAATTACATGTGGCATTTCAAAGCCTTCTATTTCCTGTTGGCTTTTTACTTTATATTTTACTGTTATTAGCACTAAATGTTTGGAGGCATTTGGCTAATTCATATTTAATGTCGTTATTCTGATTTAGACTTTAGTCATGCACATTATAATAGGTGTTTCTTGGAGCGACACAACACAAAAACTCTCGGATAAGACCTGAGACAGTATTGTTGTTTCAGTAGAACGTAAAGTTTGATGTGTTGGTCCTTGAATCATCATAGTTCAGATGTTTATTGCAAATATTCAAACAGTTGATGACCTTTTGATTAATTTAGCAGTTTTAAGTAACGCTTTTTGTTAGTCATTAAGGAGTTTTTTTATATAAAAAAGGTTAAAGGAAAAGTGATACTGATCTGATGAGAATGAAGGACTCACCTGTAGATGTGCAGCTCAGTCCCAGCAACAGAAACATCCCTAGAACCTTCATCTTCGGCGTCCTTCAGGTCACTGGCCGTTGACCTTGTCCCTCCTGTGCTGACTAAGATCAGCAGCAGGACCAGAAGCAGAACCGTCCAACTGTTTCAGGAAAACGAACGCCTCTGATCTGTTCTTCTGTGTTCAGCCGTGACTGTCATAAATCCCGCAGCCCTGCCGTGAAGCTGCTCTTCAAACAGAGAGAAACTAAACGAAGTCTTTCATTCCCATCAGTGCCGTCAACGGCACCTTCTCACTCCCACCCCAGCCCAACTCTTTTTCACAGGCCCTGCGGATATCTGGACAACTTCCTGCCACTGTGCGGAGAAGAATAGGCGGGGGCGATGACCCTCTGTGCGTCTGTGTGTGTGTGTATGGAAATAGCCGTTTTTTTGTTTTGTGTAACGCCTGGTGCGGTTTGGTTTAAATCTGACCTTTAAAAAGCCGTAGTTAACACTCAGTAGTTAAGTCCGGCTTCTGAGTCCAGTGGAGTTGATGTGAAAATGACTGTCGACAACTGCATCTGTTAAGGTTTTACTCATTTCATTTATAAAATACGGCACAATTATGACAGGGAATCTCATTTGATTGTCAGTAATTAATTGTACAAAATACACAAGATACACAGAAATACTTGCTATATTTTTGCTTTCAACTCTTAGACATTTTAGCTATGCCCAAAATCAAAGTAATAAAAAAAATAAAGCCAAAAGTGGCACAGAAGGCTAAATTCAATTAATCTATTTAAATAGATCATATATATCCATCCATGATTTTCTTTCCTTTTCAGGGTCACACAACTGGAGCCAATCCCAGCGGTCAACAGCACACCCTGGACAGTTCACCAGTGCATGACAGGGCCACATAGAAGGACAAACAGTAACAGTCATACCTACTGTCAATTTAGATCAACAGGTAAACCATGCACAATATAAAATATTATATAAAATAAAAAGCTAAAAGATAAATATCATCACTAAAACTACAGCTATGATTGAGCATCAGAATTAAAATATGAAATTAAGCCCAAAACAGACAAAAATATAAAATATTTTCTGAAGAATTAAAGAATATGTAAGCATAAAACTGAAAATTCCCAGCAAAACAACTTTTTAGAATCTTAAAAACAATTTTCAAAAATCAAACCCTTAAACGAATACCCATGTTTAAACTATTTTCTACCTAAACGATTAATAAAATAAACGAGAAATAAAACATTGACCAAATAATTATGTGATTGCTGCTGAAAATTTGTGCATGTGCTTTCTTTCACAGGACCTGCAGTTACTAGTTTGGCCACGTGATGTCAGTGTTGAACTACATAAGGACAAACCCCACTCAGCTCGCTGCTACTGTTTTCTCTGTTTTAACAGCAGGTACAGTATATGCTGTAGGTGCTCGTGTACTTGCCTAAATACAACTAATATGGCTTAAATTATTTTATATCAATTTCGGAAAACGAAATGTCCTCCTTAGTTTCGAAAGGGAGGGACTTTCCACGAACTTTAGAGAGATTACTTTCGGTTTCGCTTGAGAACGAAACCAAATGCAAAGCAGAACACGGTGAGCTTAGCTACAGGCTACTGAGGTCGTTACTAAGTAACAAATCTTATTTCTTATTTATATGTTTGTTTTGGAGTGCTTTGTATAATATCGTGATAGTTTTACGCACTCCAACGTCTGCCAGGAGAGTGGTAAGAAGGTAAGAAGTGGTTTTGTTAAAGGGGACTGTAACAAACCATGCTACAAACAATGCTGCTAAAGTCACTGTCGATGGGGCTAGTTATTCTGTAAAAACTAACAGCCTTATTAAGTTCTACATGTTTTTTGTGTGTGTTTTTATCGTCGTGCTTTTAAATTCGAGTCAGTGGCGAAGGTGAACGTGAAACGACAAGCAGCAAACTAAAACAAATTCCTGAGTCAAATATTTCTGCAGCAGCACAGTTTAAATTGGGAGAATGTGATTTGATGTATTTATTCTGCTTGTGCTTTTCATTTTAATGAACTATGTGATAGAAATCAAGTGTGTAAAATGGAAAGCAAAAGTAATCTAGGATTTAGCAAAGTGAAAGTAACCTTCAAGTCAGGAACAGACAATATTCAGTTATCTGGAGCAAAAATCAATGGAAAAAAATGTGTGTGGAAAAAAATGCATGTATTTTGCACGCCATAAACAAAAAAGATCACCCAGATTCAGAAATGCAAGGGTTGACATCTTTGATGCTGGCATGACTTTGAGAATTGTAGTAATCCATTTAATAATCAATAACCAATCAATTGTTTAACTGGCCTGCCTGTAGTCCAGACTTGTCCCTAATTGAAAGTGTCTGATGTATCATGCATGTTTCACAAATGGTATAAAGTTGCTCAATAATAAACCCTGTGAATCTTTTCTGACTCGATCTGGTCTCCATCTCTTTGTATGTTTTTACAGGGTCCACTCATGATGCAGAAAATGAGCTACTTCTCCGCAGTGTTCCTCGTTTGCTTGGACCTGTGTGTGGTGCATGCCCTGCGCTTTGTCCGGCTTTCACCTCTCCTCCTGCCACATCCCTTCTTTACCCTTTGGGGAGTTGGCGGGGTACGGGCATGCGTCCTCATCTCCTTGGCCCATTCCTTCCCCGGCAGCCTTCCGTGGATGAGAAGCTTCAAGGGACTCCAGAGTATTTTAGTGCTCTGCTTCCTCTTCCCTGTCTACCACACTCTTCTCTGGGTGCTGGAGCGGTCCACTGTCGAGGAGCTGTGGGGCCTGCACTCATGGGAGGGGGTAGGTGACATGTACTTTATCAGTGAATGTACTTTAACATTAATTAACATCACCTAGAGCTGGAAATCATAAAAGACCTAATAATACTAAAACTATGTATAAATATATAATAAAATGATATATTCATAATAAATTATAATAACAATTATATATTTACTTTAAAGGAATAAAAAAATTCATACTTTTTTTTTCTTTCTGCAGGTGTTGCAGGGTTATGTGGTGACAGCTGTGGCCTGGCTGTATTGGACCAGGTACATGTCATCTCTTCAGGTCTCCATGGGTAAATACATCTCCTTTCTGTTCACCAAAACGCCGTCAGAGAAAGTCGAAGAACATACTGTCGCCATTCTGAAGAGACTCGGTAACTTTATCATGCCCTACCGTTGGCGCTTTGTGACTGTGATGACTCTTGTGGTTGTCTCTTGTTATGGTGAGTGACATAAAACTCTGAAGTTACTTTGTTAGGATGTAGACAGAGCTGTCCGTTGTATATCTTAACAAAAAATGTTCTCTCAGGTGAGATGGCTATACCGCAGTACAGCGGCCGTGTGGCAGACTGGATCAGTAAAGAAGACGAACCCGATGCATTCAATGAAGCCATTAAAATCATGTCACTGCTGACGGTGGCCAGGTAACCTTACACAGCAGTGCTCTAGAGAAACACGTTGTTTGACCAGAAGTTTGTCTCGTGCCAGATTTAGGTAAGCTTTTTTAGCTATCAACACAACCTGACTTTATTTCAAAAGCACTAACAAACCACCACAGATGGACAAAGTGCTCTATTCAAACAAGAGAACAAATGAAAGAATTAAACAGAATTCAAACAGTAAAGATGTAAAAGTCATGCATAAAAGCTAATATGCTAAAATGTTTTTAAAATTTTCTACACCACCTATTGGGGAAACATGGGTATTGCAAGGAAAAGGCAGAAGTATAATGATAAGATACATAAATTATATAGTTTGGAAAAGTTTGGCGGGCCAGATTAAAAAGATGAACGGGCCGCATCTGGCACCCGGGCCTTAGTTTGCCCATGCCTGTTCTAGAGTGTTATTCTAACCGTAATTTTTAATGCACTTATAAACCTGGGCAGAATGACATGCACTGAATATCCAATATTTTCACTCCCATCCACTGATCTTTGTTCCAAAACACAGATGATACACATATCATTTACACAGTACGGAAAAATGGTTTAGTTTCACCAAAGCACCTCAAGCTTTAAATACCATTTTAATGCTCAGCACACATTTGTGGAATCTTCACCATCAGGTAAGACAACACAGCTATCATCAGACAATTCTATATCAGCACCACAGTTCGGTGTTTTCGCCCTTGTGTTTGTAAAATCGATATGTAGGTCGCATTATTTCTTTATTTGGGTATTCATCTGTCTAAATTGTTGATACCTTCATGTACTTGACACTGACATCTGTTCTGTTGTCTATTTCAGCGCTGTCCTTGAATTACTTTGCGACCTCATGTACAATATCACCATGTACCGTGTGCATGCCTCAGTGCAGGGACTTGTTTTTGAGGCTGTGTTAAAACAGGAAATTGCGTTCTTTGATGGCACACAAACAGGTACATCTTCAACTTTTAACTTGGATAAAAGGTCCATTTCAGGGTGTTGAATCTCTGTAAGAGTCCATCACAGGCTGTCTGAAGTAGTGACTATTGAATCCAATAGGGGGTGCTCAAATTGCAGGTTAACTTCAGCCTGTTAGTTTAAAGTGAATAATGACTTTCTATAGTTTTTTTGTATGTGGGCCTTGGCTAAACAGTCCCTTGGGGTGAGCAAATACGAAACTGAAGTATTTAGAAAACATCCTGTTTTACCCTGAATATGTACAAGTTATCTTGAATTAAATTTTCCCGTTTGTCTATTTAAGTGTGTTATGTTTTTGGAGAAATCTAAAACTCAACTGTTTTCGTAGGTCAACTGGTGTCGCGAATCACCACTGACACTAATGAAATGAGCGAAGCATTGAGCGAAGAACTAAGCCTTGTCATGTGGTACGTCGGACGCCTCGGCTTCCTCCTCTACTTCATGGTGTGCCAGTCGTGGAAAATAACCTTGTTGACCTGCATGGCACTGCCAATCATTTGGGTCATTCCTGAATTTGCTGGAAGCTTTCAACAGGTAAACCAAAATGTCTTTATGTTAAAGTATACTTTTCCCAAATAAATAAAATAAAAACAAATGCAGAATAATGTTGTTCATTGTTTTTTCCTATAGAGTATAAATCATACCAGTGCCCTCTTGCAGCTGTCAATGTGAAAATAACAAACATGTACATTTTCAGTGGAACAGGAGTAGCAGATACTGGTACACAAGCCTAGAGTGCCCTCTAGCGGCTGTCAGTGTGAAAATAACAAAAATGTGAAATTATATATTTTAATTCATTAGTCACACCTACATATTTTTTATGGAACTGAAACTTTGTCTTAATATTTTTCTAAGGGCCCGTAATAAAAACAATGGTGTTCGGGTGAATGTTCCGTATCATCCAAGTATATTAATTAATCATCAGCAAACAATTGCAATTAGATATGTTTAAAAATTGCTAATTGGAGTGACTCATTGGCTCGGTGCTCATAAATATTTTTCAAACTGTATTTCAGGCTATTGCTGTGAAGGTTCAGGAGTCTCTGGCTAAGGCCAACCAAGTGGCCACAGAGACATTCTCCTGCATGAAGACTGTTAAAAGCTTTGCCAATGAGGACGGCGAGACTGAAAAGTATAGACAGAGGCTCGAGGACACGTACAACATAAAAATAAAGGAATCTGTGGCTTATGCAGCCTTTTCCTGGGCCAACAGTGTGAGTAGAATTCTGACAATCATATTGTTTTGCAGTGTATTAGCAGCACATCTTTACTCAGGATGTTTTAAAAAGTGAAAATTAATAGTTTCTTATTTTTCATGTCACCAAATATATTTTTTTTCATGCCATGCATTTCTTAGATCAACACATTGGCTTTGAAAGTGTGCATTCTCTACTATGGAGGGATTCTGGTGACCAAGGGGACAGTAAGCAGCGGACACTTGGTGTCATTCGTCATGTACGAGTTACAGTTTGCCTCAGCAGTCGATGTAAGCTGCATGTGAATAAACGGATCTTTTTTTTAAAAATTCTTCTTCTTCTTTTTTTTAGTTAACCTTCACCAATGGTTTTCTTTCAGGCTGTTATTCGTTGTTATCCCGAGGTAAGAAAGGCCATCGGTCGCTCTGAAAAGATTTTTGAATACATGGATCGGAAACCAGTAGTGCCCCCGGATGGTACTTTGGCACCAGAAAACCTTAAAGGCCACATTCAGTTCAAAAATGTCTGCTTTTCGTATGGTGACAAAGACAAAGACACAGACAAAAGCAAAATGATTCTTCAGGTATGTGTGTCCTACAGCCATTTCTATAGTTCCATGCTGATAATTCTTTGTTGTTAGCATAGCAAAATGATTTTTTTTTCTTCCACCAGGATGTGTCCATGGAGATAAAACCAGGACAAATCACTGCTCTTGTGGGGCTCAACAGATCAGGGAAATCCACCTGTGTAAAACTGCTGGAAAGGTTTTACCAGCCACAAGCAGGGGAGATTTTACTGGACGGAGAACCATTGATAAACTACAAAGACCAGTTCCTACATGACAAGGTAGGCTTCTACAGTAGCGGGCTGCTGTCGTCTTTGACAGTCACAATAACAGCATTTTTTTAACATTCTTTTGGCTGTTCTTTGATAAAACTGGCACATCTAATAATACACGATGCACAGGAATATTTTTATATATTTGAGTTTTATTTTACCCTCCAGCAGCACATTCACTTCTCATGTGAAATTGTAATTTTACGACTCACTGGGCCTGCTTTATCGTTTAACTTCATGCCCGCAGATACTTCATAACTGCAGGCCTGCACATGTCAAGCACCAGGACACATGAGGACGGAGGCAGAGCAGAAATGGGGGCTCTTTGAATTTAGCATTAATTTATGTGGTGGATGAATGTTTTTTTATGACAAGAAGTTGCCTTTTAGTTTAGTACAACAACTACTTCAGACTATGTTGGGGTAACAAAGGACACTCACTCAGTTAGGAAAAAAACATATATAACATAACATATATAATGAAACCACCACTTTGTAAATAATGGACACCTAGCTGAAATGTAATAACCATAAGACAGAAAAAATCTGTCTTTCTGCAGTTGAAATCACAACACGAAATGAAATGAAAGTAGCTGGTGAGCTCAATGATGGTTTAGCTAATATTTTCTCTCATCTTGTTATGGATTTAAAAAAACACTTTCTTTTTCTTTATGACATTGTTGACTGTTTGTTCGTAGATTGCCGTTGTGAGCCAGGATTGTGTGCTGTTTGCACGCTCTGTTCGTGAGAACATCAAGTACGGCTGCAGCAATGTGTCTGATGCCGACATGTACAACGCTGCCAAAATGGCAAACGCTCACGAGTTCATCCTGGGGCTGCCCAATCAATACGATACAGGTTCACATAGGCTTTCTCATAATTGTGTAAAAATGTAGCCAATGTTTCTGTCTCTTCCCATAAGGCTAAATGACTACAGTATGTATATAAATTAAGGATGTCCGATATTAACCTTTTGCTAATATCTGATATGCCGATATTATCCCAACACTTCCAATTCTGATATCAACCGATACTGATATTCGCAGTCGTTTCCCCTCGAAAGCGCGTTTCACAAGCGCATATGTGGCAAAACCCAAGTATTGAATTATCGGGTTTTCATTATCAGAGGTACAAACAATAACGATTCTTACAGATATTACATAATTATTCTATTATCGGGCTGATAATAACGGTCAGCCGATATTATCTGACATCCTTAATATAAATGCATGCCATCTCTCTGTTAATGTTATTTGTAAGGTTTAACAGTTTAAAGTAAACAAATACTTCTGTTGCATAGATGCTGGAGACAAGGGAGGTCAGGTGTCCGGAGGCCAAAAGCAGCGCATTTCTATTGCCAGAGCTTTGATCAGACGTCCCAGAATCCTGATACTCGATAATGCTACCAGTGAGTTGGACTCTGAAAATGAATACCAGGTAGGAAGATTATTCTTTTTCTTAAACTTTAACTTAGTTTTCACTTATTTTCTTCATGTAACAGCAAGTTATGATTGCACTTGACAGGTCCTTCAAGCTTTGTTGAACCAGGGCAACAGTTGCTCAGTGCTGCTGATTTCCAACAAGATGAGTGTTGTGGAGAAGGCCAGTCACATCATTGTTCTCAGCGAAGGGACAGTTAAAGAAGAAGGAAGTCACCAAGAGCTGCTGAAGAGAGACGGACTCTATGCTGCGATGTTGAAAATGTACAACATGAGCTTTCAACGTTAGGAAGAGGAATGATGCCCAGTGATACCTTCAGAGTTGCACTTACTGTAAGCCTCCAAAGTTGATTTGCAGCTACATGTAGATTTAGTTGTAAAATTGCACTTGCAATTGTCATTGTAGAATGACTTTGCTTTTCTGTGCACCCCATTTGAAGGGTGAAACCTTATTTTGGAAATACCAGACTAAATGGGAAAAATACAGGGAATAATTTAACACGGTTAACCCTTAATTGACCACATTGCACTGACCTGCAAAAAAAGAATCTAAGGAAAATATAATTAGAGCTACTTTAAATATTTGGTTCACTGATATTTTTCTAACTAATTTTTTGATATGGCAATTAGCTGTCACAAGCCAGTGTACTAGTCTCACCACGCAAGATACATATTATTTTTTTAGGAATACTTTAGCAAGTTATCATTAAACGTTTTACTGTCTATGTGCTTCTTGCACTGCTTATTTAGATACAGAATATTTCATATGGAAACATGGATGAATCTGGATGAAAAAAATGATGTGTACATTCTGAAATTGTTAAGTATTTGAAAGTGTTAAATATTTGGTTTTCTTTGTAGCTTGTTCTCATCATTGTTCACTATTTTGTATTTAAATAAAAAAAGATGTATCTCTTCACTCAGCAATATTTTCAAGAGCACATATAGGTTTTGATAGCCCAAGTACAAAAGGACAACAACAAATAATAATAATACATTTTATTTCATAAGTGAAGTCTAAATGGGTATTTTTTTCTTCTTCCCTTTTTGTGGTCTTGCAATAGCCTGTTGAACTATCCAAGGTATACCCAGCACTTGCAGATGTATAATTATACATATATGCATCCATATATGTATATAATTATTTACAACATTACTTTTTACGTATTCTTCTGTATCTAAAAATCTCAGAAAATTGGAAAAATACAGAAGTATACAGTATAAGGAAAAGTACTTAGTCATGATGGATCCCAAAAAAAATAAGCAGAAAATAAATAAAAACAATCTGAATCTAAAAACAAAACTAAAAGTTGTATTGCTTGCCTATACTTTTCTTGGGGTAAATAACTATAGTAAAATCAATCTTGGGTATTTTCATGTTTTTTTTCTATGCACATATTTATTTAACCAAAATAATAAAGTGAGCTCGCTTACACTGTTTGTTTAGCGTTCTGTGTTTAAAGAAATCTTTGCTGTTTAGAAATACGTTAGGTTAGGTTTGGGGTTCCTCGACGTGGGATAATACATTTCTTTTCATCTTAAACTACACATATCCTTGTCCGTTTTCGTGTAAACGTTACCTTTTTCATACATTTTGCCTGGACAGTGTACCTTTTATACGACAAACTCCGCTTTACAGTATAGCTCCACATTCTGGATTTTAGGAATCTGACGTACAGTACTATGAAGCACAAAGCAACATAGTCAACAAAGATACAAAAAATGCATATAAGGGTCCATCCTCACAGACTTGTATAAATGCAAAGTCGGAATTCAGGGATTTTTTAAAGCCAAATTTATAGAATTTGATCAGATAAACGCAGTGCGTCTCCAGCTCCCTTTGTGTTCACACACAAACATGACAGAGAACAAAATGTACTGACTGGGTTTACCAAAAGACGTGCATTTCTAGACTGGCTCCTGGAATAACCAATCAAATAGTAGAACTTTCTTTCACGTGACCGGACATACGGGTTATTGCCACGTGGTAGGTTTATAAAGCGTCAAGCGGAAACGACTCGGCGCCATTTCATTGCAGAGGAGCTAAGTGGTGCTTCGGTGGAACTACGGCTTCATCAGCCAGTGGGAAAATAGGACCGTAATAGTCCGCCTGCAGCCCGATGGAAGCAGCCATCAACCCGTCTCACGACAAGTAATGTCCCCGTTAGTTTATAACAAGCAAATGTAAAGATTTGAATAGGTGTTTTACTTTTCACTGTATTGCTTAAATAAGACACATTTGGTGCTAGATGTCATCTTGCTTTTCTGCTGTTGTTAGCATAATGTGTTGTGCTTAGCTAACCGTGTTAGATTTTGACAGAACACTAACTATTTGCAAAAACAATTATACCTTTTAAATATTTATATATTTTATATGTGTTGAGCGTCGCATAGAACTGAACACTGGCAAGAAGAAGGAAGGTAATTACTGCAGGTCTAAAGGCTAAAAGCCGGTATCTTCTTCACCGACTGACTGTCATTCATTGCCCTGCTAATGCTAATTCATTCGCTCTCATGACTTACACAGTATTTACTTGGGGGTAAATACCGAATATAAACAATAATAGTGCCTTGTGAACAAAAAATTATGGCAGTATCTTTGTTGTGCTCGGGGGGTTACGTTCGGTCGCATTAAATTGCAAACGGTTATCGAACGTTAAAAACCTCCGTTATTCTATAAAATGTGTGGCTTTGATGAAGGTTCGAGTGTCCCATCCTTCTTCCGAGACAGTGTTGTTATATAAATCGCTTCTGGATAATCATTACTTTTAATTCTCTAGTTTTGACATCACAATCTGTAAAGGGCAGGTGTCATTTTGAGACGGTGTTTACAAACAGCGAGGGCGGGGTGTCAAAGCCACGCGATTCTTCTGCTGCTCCTGCAGCTGCTGCAAACACAAGCCTCCGTCTTTATGACAACAGAGATGTTCGCCGTGATGTTGAAGGGATTAAGATTAAAGTAATCATAATTAATTTGAATTGGGCTTTGTTCATGCTAACCCAAAAAATTAAAGGACAACAAACATGTCCTGGTTTAAAATACTATACGGTGTTGGCTAAATAGATAGTAATTAATCGGATATTAAAGGACATGTAATTTTTTTTAAATCAGAAAGCTATAGTTACCAAGACAGAAGTCTAGCTTGACATTTATCCTTTTTGGCTTTGTAAAAATAAATTGTATTGTTTTTTTTACCCTCCAGGAAACTACAACAATACAATACAGTTAATGCAGTTTTATTGTAGCACGTTCAAGAGAATTGATGGCACATGTATTTAAAACAAAAAAGATCACTAAAACCACTTTTTACAGTTTGTTAATGCTGAATGAATAAAAAAAAAAGGTAACATTTTCTTTTTATATTGCTTCGCTCTCTAATGGCCGTACTGAGCAGCTGTAAGATTTGGCCAGGTTTTCTATTTTAAGAGGACCTTACTCTTTTTATATGTATATTTAATGTAGTACATTTGTCTCACATTAGGGTAAATTCTTTGATTACTGGTCATGTAACTTAGAGAGCACTTTAAGATCTGCCCTTGCAGAAGGAGTCTTTGTTACCACGGTGGGTTCTATAGGTGTTCTTTAATGATTTTACTAAAAGTTAATGTTAGGTCAGTTTAAGCTGTAAACCCTGTTAAATAAGCAGTAACTGTAGAACCATAGCTCTTTAGTCAAGGCAACAGGCGACACACTTTTTTTTAAATTTCTCAGGTTTGTGCAAGTGCATATTTTGATCTATAAAGCAGGTACAGTGCCTGAATAATTCATACTAAGCAATCTAAGTACTCTGCTTAAACCAGTGAATCCCAAACTTTTTTGAGCCATGGTACATATTTTATACTAGAAAATCTTGTGTATTGTATTTGTGTATTGCATACACTGTAAGGTTATATTAAGCACTCGTTGATGGGTTTAAGTAAAAAATGTGTTTGTTTTTCCCCCCCCCCAAAAAAAGTAAGAGCCGGAGTGTTTTAAAATCCTGTGTAAAAAATCCAACCTAATACCAAAGTATTTGTGCAGCTTTTAAGTCTGCTTAGAGTGATGCCTCACAACTCACCAACCCATAAGATGGACTTTTAGGCTTGGGCACGTTTTTGCACACCAGAGGAGATCCCCAAGGATCGTTCTTTTTATTTTGATGAAAGTTAATTTTGTAAACTGGTGAGCTGTGAATTCCAGGGCACATATGAGCTGGCACAGTGAAGTGGGTCTTACACTGCTCTCACTACTAATATTTACTGCACAATATTTAATGTTATTTAAGGTCAGTAATAATAATAGTAAGAGTTGTTGTTTTTTTATTGTTGGTCACATTATAAAAATCAACACTGTCTATATTTTTTGTGTGAATTCAATGTAATAATTGAATGCCTTTTATGCATATTTGCTGTTTTTACCTTGACTGTGATCACAAACTTGGTTCCCACGGCACTGTTAGAAGTAGCAGGCTGTTGAGAGAATTCTGTTGTAGAAGCCTGAGTTAAGTTAGCTTAGCTTCACTGGTCGTATAGTCGTTTTTACATGTAAATGATGTCATCAAAGGAAGTCTTTCTTTTGTATATGTGTAGATGTTGCTCATCTTTTTGTATTTACAAATGAAAGTTTGGTCATTAAAAAAAAAATCTAATAAACAAGCCCATAAAGACTAGGCCAAAGAAAATGTATAGTAACTCTTTAAGAATTTATGTGCCTGTATTTAATTCAGATTTTGTGGGTTGTTTGGGCCAAAATCTTTAGCTTCATGTTTTTTACACCAATGTAGGCAGTTATTTGTTTTTTTTTTACGACGGGGATTTAAAGGTGTTCTATGGAGTGAAAAGAGAAATGCCACTATGGGATAAAACACCAGTAACGGTTCTTAGTGTTAAGGACTATTATGATGTTTCTAATTATTTCTAGTGACAATATTTTTTACCCCCCGCTGTATTAAATATTTCTCCCCTGTGCTTTCTCTCAGCTCCATGGTCGGGTTGTCCACTGGCGGAATGGACCAACACACCGCCTCTGGCAAACGCATTCGCAAGCCCTCCCTACTGTACGAGGACTTTGAGAGCCCCTCCCTGCCCCACTCACTGCCCCAGGGGCCCCCAGCACCACCACAACCTCCAGTCAAGGATCCTAATAGACCAGGCAGGATGACCAACCAGCTACAGTACCTCCAGAAGACAGTGGTGAAGTCTCTGTGGAGGCATCACTTTGCTTGGCCTTTTCATGAGCCTGTAGATGCCTACAGACTGAACCTACCAGTGAGTTGAAAATTGGACTTGTCATAAACATGTCAGCTTTTATGTCCATCTTTTAGTGACATCTTTCAAATTTGAAGGACTTAAATAAACTATGTTTAAGATGCATGTTTATGGTCTTTTTGAATTATATATCAGATGAATAATTAACAAATAATTGACACTTATTTTGAAACCACAATAGAATAAAATGCTTTAAACTCTTATGGGGGGAATGAAGTTTGTGAAATTGCATATTTTAAAAAAAAAATACCCTCTCTTTTCCAGGATTACCACAAAATCATCAAACAACCCATGGACATGGGCACTATAAAAAAGCGTCTGGAGAACAACTTCTACCGTAGTGCAAGTGAATGCATCCAGGACTTTAACACAATGTTTACAAACTGCTACATTTACAACAAGGTAGGTCAAGGTGGACTATGTGTCAGTTTTTAAATATTTTATAATGAAATTCTGCCATAGTGAAAAATATTTCAATATATAACAATAATCTGCAAACTCAGCAGTGATGAGTTCTCCCAATGTCTTTAAACATTTGAATACTTTATTGTATAAACATTTATTTAAAAAAAAAAAAATTACATGCGTGTTAATTTTTTTTTGTATTTGTTTCTATATAGTACTAATGGTTTCTTGAATACATTTTAATTGTTAGCCCACAGACGACATTGTGCTGATGGCCCAGTCCTTGGAGAAGATCTTTCTCCAGAAGGTAGCTCAGATGCCTCAGGATGAAATAGAGCTTCCTGCTCCGACTCCTAGAAACAAAAGCAAAGGAAGAGGTCGAAAAGCTAATGGTAAGTTAATGAGGCACCCTTCAACTTCTTGCCTTCTGTGAACTCACCCATCAGTCTCTAGCTGGGGACTTAAAAAGAGATTTCACTGCTAAAGCGAAATGTACTTTTTCCTCAAAGCATCAAGGGCACAGCAGGTACCGGCAGTTTCTCAGTCAGCCTACTCTCCCTCGTCATCTGACACTGGGGAGTCCATGTTGGCCAACTCTCCACAGACTGTCTTAACTAAAAGCCTGCCTCCAGCGAACATCATGGGCCTCCCACCAACACAGCCCAAAACCAAGGTGCGTTACACAGCAACAGCACATTAATACAAGTAATGGTAGCTCTTGAGCCGTGTACAAATTAGGGATGGCTCGATACAACCTTTTCATGTTTGAGAACAATGCTGAAACTGAGTATCTGCAGATTCCGATATCCATTTCATACCTTCTTTTCTACTTCAGCATGCCCTGTTTATGTCAGTTGTGCAAAGTTAAGTTGAGTATTCGGGCTTGGGTACCAGATAAGACGAGCTATAGCGTGCTTTTTTTTAAAAAATGTTGTTTAATTTTTTTTTTTCTATGATCGATCCTGAAATTTTGACTAATACCAGACCAATAGCAATCGAGCCACCCATCATACAAACTCCTTAGTTGCTTACAAACCTTTGATACCATTTAGTGACTTTTTAAATTCTGTCTCTTTGTAGAAAAAAGGAGTAAAAAGAAAGGCAGACACCACCACTCCATCCACCATGGGCTTAACAGTTGGCATGTCTGGCGTGGGGATGTCTGCTGTTGGTATGTCCGCCGTGGGGATGTCGGGTGTAGGCATGTCTGGGGGAACACACATGGTCGGTTTGGGGAAAGGAGGACACGGCGGCCAACTGCACGACACCTCCATGCATTCCATTTCCTCCATGGGAGGCATTAGTCTAGACACTCCACCTGGCATGGGTCTTGTCAGGAGCCCTGGAGGCCCCGTCCTTCTCCAACCAATGATGGCAGGCGGTGGACGCAGAGTTGGCAGCGGGCGACCCATTAAGCCCCCTAAGAAGGACTTGCCCGATTCTGTGCAGCCCCAGTCTTTGAAGAAAAGCAAACTCAGTCCACAGCTGAGGTATTGCAGTGGGCTGCTGAAGGACATGTTGTCAAAGAAACACGCTGCATATGCTTGGCCTTTCTACACACCTGTGGACGCCAGTGCACTGGGCCTGCATGACTATCACGACATCATCAAGTGTCCAATGGACCTCAGTACCATCAAGGTAAAGCTGCATAGTGAGAGGTGCAGTTCTTGTGATGACGGCCATTGTGCATGTTGGTCATTATCGTTTTGATCATTTCTAGAATTGGGAGGCAATTTAATTATTAATACTAACTGTATATCAGTAGAGTTGCTTTACATATATATTTTTATATTGTTTGGGGTGAAACAACTGTATTTTTATATTTTTGTATTTTATATGGACTTGTTTTGTAGGGTTTTAATGACGGATGTGTTTGTTAGCAGACCAGACACATTTTAATGCATCTCTTACTTCACATTTATTTATGTATAGAGGAAAATGGACTGTCGTGAATACAGAGATGCTCAGCAGTTTGCAAGCGATGTTAGACTCATGTTCTCCAACTGCTACAAGTACAACCCTCCTGACCATGATGTTGTGGGCATGGCAAGGAAGCTGCAGGTGAGATGGGCAGATTCAGAATGAGTATAAGACAGGAATGGAAAGAGATGATTTCTTACCAATTTCTTCACCACAGGATGTGTTTGAGTTCCGATTTGCCAAAATGCCTGATGAACCTCACATGGATCACACATCTATGTCTTTGAGTGGCCACCCAACATCATCCTCGTCCTCTTCTTCGTCATCCTCGTCATCCTCCTCCTCCACTTCGGAGAGCGAGCCTAGCAGTGAGAGCGAAGAGACAGAGAGCAGCCCGAGCTCTGACAGTGAGGAAGAGCGAGCACATCGCCTGGCTGAGTTACAGGATCAAGTATGCACACAGGTATGAAGTCTGTTCAGTTATTTTCTTTAATTTACTTAGAAGAATTCAAGTCTCTTCTATGACATATTAAGAATTTTGCAATTTTTCTTTCTTTAAATCTTCCAGCTGAGAGCCATGCATGAGCAGCTAGCTGCCCTCTCTCAAGGGCCCATTGTCAAGCCTAGGAAGAAAAAAGAGAAGAAAGAGAAAAAAGAGAAGAAGAAAAAGAAAAAGCTTGATAAGAAGAGTCGAGGCATCAGGAGCAGAGCAGGTTCAGAGGAGTGGAAGATGCCCAGCAAGATGCTGAAGACCAAAGCTGTCAAAGCAGGAGGCTCACAGCCAAAGAAGAGTCAGGCAAAGAAGAGCAACAAGAACAGCAAGTATGTGTGAGAATCAATTCACTACTATTTAAAGGTGGAGACCCACCCTTAAATAGTCAAGTTAAAAACAATTTGTGGTTTATGTTTGAATTTTAATTTTCAAAGGGTTATATGGAATAAAACAATTTTATTGTACTGTTGTAAGGACTGTTTTTCAACCCTCTCCTCCCAAATTTTCAGGCCACCAAAGAAGCCATTCTACCCCCCTGTGGCTCCTTCTATGCTGCCACATTACGATTCTGAAGAAGAGGAAGAGATCGTGCCCATGACGTACGACGAAAAGCGTCAGCTGAGCCTCGATATTAATAAGTTGCCTGGAGAGAAGCTGGGACGTGTGGTTCACATCATCCAGTCCAGGGAGCCATCACTGAGGGACACCAACCCAGAAGAGATAGAGATAGACTTTGAAACGTTGAAGCCATCCACACTGAAAGAGCTGGAGCGTTATGTCATGACTTGTTTAAGGAAAAAGCCACGGAAACCTTATACTGAGCAAGGTGGGCTGAGGGCCACAGACGTTATTGCTTCACCCACATATTTCAGTCAATAACATGTTTGTGTCTTGTCGTGGTTCTTTCCTTGTAAAAGGAAAGAAAAGCTGCGTTGGAAAATCTAAGGAGGAGCTGACCTTAGAGAAGAGGATGGAGCTGGAGAGGAGGCTGCAGGACGTCAGTGGGCAACTGAACTCTGTGAAGAAGCCCACCAAACCCAAAGGTGAGCTTGCACAGTACATTTACTCTGTTTCTGTGCATGTGGGTGTGTGTGGTGCACACGTGTGGAGAAAATGCGTACATTTATTTTTATAATGTAGATATGTAAAAAGATTGTCCAAACTTGTTTAGTTATTTTGCTTCTGTTTTTCTGCCTGTATCCTTGCTCCTACCCCTCTTTAATCTTTCTACAATTAATTTATTATCTTTTATTTCTTATTATTTCTGAACTTATTGTTTTTTGTCATAATTAAATATATTTTTTTCCCTCCTTGTCTTCCTCTTTCAGTGGAGAAGACCAGTGCAGTGGAGACACACACTCAGCCTTCTCGGCTTAGTGGCAGCAGCTCCAGCTCTGACTCCTCTTCTTCTTCATCCTCCTCCTCGTCCTCCTCAGACACCAGTGATTCAGACTCTGGCTGAGATGCTCTGCCCTGGCTTGGAGTGAAATCTTAAATAACTCAGGGACCTGGGCTGGCCCAGGACACAAGACTCCCTGAAATTGAAGTGGGCTGAGACATGAAGATACAGTTAAAAAGAAAAACAACAAACAATAAGATATTGTGAATGTGGGACTGAGGGATGGAAAACTATTTCTCTGTGGATCAACATCAAACCCAAACACTAAATGCCCTAATCCTCTCCCCCTCTCTTTGTAAATAATTGTACAAATTTATGTTTCTTTTATAAAGAAGAATTTTATGGTGATCCCCCAAAGAGGGAATTGAAGTAATATAAAAAGGAAGTGGAAAGATGGGCCAGTTTCCACATCTGCTTTGTCTGGCCTTTAAAGGTATCTCCTCTGTGGCCACGGAGTAGTAGAGCCCTTATTTATTTGTTTTATTTTCCCACTTGTGTTCATTGTGAGTTAGAGCTATTGCTGTAGCTATGTGGTCACAAGCCTTACTTTTGTTGTCCCAAATATCCACTGTGCTGCATCAGTAGGAGAAATCCAGCCATGGTTAACACAGTGTTTAAGGTTACTAGGTACAGGGGGTCAGACAGTATTCTGTCTACCTCTAAATGCAGCTTTGCTTTCATGCCTGTGATGTCTGGATAAACCTGCAGTAACTGCAGTGGAGGCCAAGTTTCTAGAGGCCAAGAAAGTCTGCCTTGCTTTTGAGAAGGACTGTGGAGGGAGGAGTTCTGATGGCACCTCGTTGTAGTTTTCCTCAAAGGTGTGGACTGGTATGAGCTTCATGGAAAGCAATTATGTCCCATAAGTTTCATGTTGTGTAGTAGTTGTAATACTATTTTGAGCGAGAATATAGTACTTAGATCGCTATCAACAAAAAATGTCTATCAAAAGAGTCTATTTCTGTACTGGCAGTACTTGGTGACAAAAACAGCAGCACTATATTGGAAATGGCCAGATTTCTCCTTTGGGACCATCTACAGACTCCTAGGCCTTATTGATCCAGGAGGGTAAAAACAATATCAGAAAATTGGAAAAAAAACATTTAGATTTGTTTTTAAGCTTTCTACTGCTCACAGATTAGAAGTGAAACAATGTTTTCTGGCAGTTGAAAACCAACACAAAGCTGTTTACAACGGCATTCTGGGAAATGTCACTACTTTACGGCTACCATTTTCTCCTCTCAAGTCTGTTTACCACGTCTAGTAACTGCATTTTTGTTTCAAACCAGATAGGATTCATAACACAGTATATAAAAACATTTCCTTTATATAATTACAAAAGCTTAGAGATTAATATGACAGAAATGTCTGTCTGCAGTTGTCGGAGATCAGCCTTTACATCATCAAACAGTCATTTAAATATAGCACTTGTTCATTTAGGAGCTCAATGTTAATCAGATTACAGCGTAGCTTTCTTATTTCCATGGCGAATTTCCTAAAGCAGTGATGCAGCGTAGCACGAAGCTAAAGAACCTCTGCAGCACTTGGTTATTTTAAAGACTTCTGTTGGCTGCTGAGAGATGACTGAAGAAGAGTAAGACCACAGTTTTTCCACAAAGACTGAAATGTACTCCTGGTTCAGATACTGTTGTTGAATGTTCAGTAGAATAAGATTTGCGTGTACATACTTAAGTGTATTTGCTGTTGCACAAACTGTTATACTGCTGTTCAGTCATTTTGACTCGACTTTGTTTTTCAATAATAATACAATATTTTCCACATTCCTCTTTACTGTTTTAGTTGATTTCCTGATGAGCCTTCCTATCAGTTACTGCTGCTTCTCCAACCTTTCATTTGACAACTATTAAACTGTTTATTAAAATATTCACTTCTGTACTTTAACTTTGTGATGTCTGAGATTCTGTTTCAAACAATTCCACACCTGGTGTATGAAAATAATCCTAATGATGGACCCTGTAGTGTTTTCTTCTACCCTAGATAACACACTATGATGATGCTCTCCGAGGATAATGCTGTGCTGCGGCCTCCTGGATTGGTATTTGGAAACAAACATCGGAAAATTAAACAACAAAGGTACAACCTTTTTGTTTTAGAGCTTCACATTTTTGATGTAAAGATTCTTCAAGATGCTTTAAACATTCCTTGATGATGTTGGTGTCTTTTGATATGATTCTCTTCAAGTAGCAGGTGTATGTGTTTGCTGTGTCTGATGTCTTAATAGATACTGTGGCAACAATGGAACATGAGCATGTTTGTATTCACATTCGTTACTTAATTCACATCCGTTACTTGATACAATTTTTTCACCTACGTCCCTTGATAAATAACCTGTGAATTTAAAAGTAATGACAAAGATGCAGCGTTGGAAAATACTTGCTATGTAACAAGGTCGTCTACTTATTCGTCATGTATTTATAGCTCTTGTCCACTAGATGGCAGTATATATTCGTTTTAAAACCGCCCTTGGTGTTCAAGGTAGCAACAGCTGAGTTGTCAGTGAGTCACAATATTTGATTGCTGTTATTGGCAGTGATAAGTGGGAGGTACAAGCTACAGTAAAAACTCCATCTGCCCTCTAACAGGTTTGCAGTACCTGACATGCAACATGGGACCGAACCTGTTCCTGCTGCTGCTCCTTCCTCTTCCTTTGTGCAGCCAAGGTAAGATTTGTTTTCATGTGTATGAGTATGAGTATAAGCATACAATGAATACAGATGAAACCAAAACACTGGAACTGTATATAAAATAAATCTAAAGCCTCTGCATTTTAGATTCAGCTTAGAGGGTCAAAACATGAATGTAATGCTGTTGCCTTTATAATTATGATGAGGGGTGAAAAATGTCTACATTGGCTTCTGTATTTGGTTGAAATCTTGTTGATTTGTTGTAGCCTTTCACATAAGAATGTATCTGCAGTGTGTTGGAAGACAAATGGCTGAAAGTTATTTTTATTAAGTTAGTCAGCGATGTAGCAAATATGTAACTAGAATAAAACACATTATGACCTTCAATACTATGCAAAATTTTACCATGAAAATTCATCCATTACCTAAGACTAATCAAAAGTGTTCAGAATGAAGCACATATCTAATTACTTACAAAAATCACTAATTACTTTTTAATTTGGTAAATATCACAATTTCAAAATTTACAATAATCACAATTTCAAAAGGCATAATTAAAAACAAAAATGCTAGCAGTACAAAGGCAGACCAAAATATAGAAGATAAATTGCCTAATGTTAGCCTTTTTTCTGGAAAGTAAAGGGTAGGGTTAGTTCATACATTTATTTATTTACACATTTGTGTTTTGCACTTTAACAGAGTTTCTCTTGAATTATAGTTATTTTGAAAATTTATGCTCATTGGCTCTGAATACACATGCAGATACAGATAAAACAGTAGTGAAGGCTGGGATTTTGATCAGCACCACTTAGTACTGGTGTCATCACGTGTCTCAACACCCATGAAAGAGTTTGAGGTGGGACTACAGCTGTTGGTGATGGTGCACCCAACACTCCTTTTGAATTGATTTATATTTTTATGAAATGTTTGTACATAACAATGCAGTGCATCAAAAAAGCAATTGATGATTTAAAAAGTTTGCGATTTACCAATTGCTCAGTAAAACCTACATCTGTCCAAGCCCAAAAAAATGGCAACTCACTACACACAGCAGTTCAACTCATGTTGTTTGTATGTCCCACAGGTAAACATTTACTTCGCTTTTTGACCCTTTGCCAGCGGCAGGAGGAGAGTGATGGTCAGTATGACATTGAGTTTGATGGCGATCAGCTTCTCTATGTCGAACCTTCCAGCTACATGATCTTTCAGCGCCTCCCAGAGTTTGCAGATCAGTGGATCCCTGATCCTAGTCTGCGCAAAGAGGCCTATTTGGACCTCGGTACCTGCAAGTACAATTTAGGAAATATCCGCAACC
>NC_024319.1:20430215-20442014 GCF_000523025.1 Cynoglossus semilaevis | reverse complement strand
CTGCTGAAGTTGTCGGTGAGTTGGAATACTGAGATTATCTTGTTTGTTTGTTTTTTTTTTTATTTGTCATTTGTGACCCTTTGTGCTCTCTGACTTCCTGCATAATCTATACATTTTATTTATTAATATACCAAAATAAAAAGGTAAATAAATTACAAAATGTTATTGCTACTTTTATTTTATTTTATTTATTTAGACCCCTCGACCTCACTGAAGTTATATTGAGTCAAAGATCGTGAAAAGAACTGTCATTTCTGACCTTCTTTCTCTAATGTTTTTGTGGCATTGTTGATTTTTTTGTATTTTCTGTTGTCATTCACATTTATTTTTTACAATGCTTTGAATTCGCACAGCGATTCTCTGCCATAAAAATCACAAAACCTACAGTATTAACAACACATATTAGTAAAAAGTAGAATTCCTTTGAGGATTGTCAAAATGTTTTGGGAAATCGATTTCTCCCACACCTAGACTTTGCCTTTCTCTTCTCACTGAAACTCTTATTTCTTCATCAACAATAACAACAACACGTAAAGTCAGTGCACAAAAAAGATTATTTCAAAAGATTACTTTTCATGTATTTTACCACTGCATTTGGATTAATGTATTTTACAAGCAATGTTAGGTAATTCAAGCTGGAGTCACCTTTAAATTATTCTCTTGTACACAATCAAGGAAGTGAAAGTGCAAACTTTCACAAAACCTCTGCTGAGGCAGCTGAGTTTGGGGTATCATCTTACCACAAACTGCACCAACACCAACTGGATCTGTGAAAGACTGATCCAAATTCCACTTGATTTTCTTATTAATACTAAGGTAAAAAAATCTCAGCAATGGAATCAGTACAGAACAACCATATTTTCAACTTTGAAAGAAATTATTAAGTTTAAGACTGGTAGACTGGTAAAACTATATAAACAAACATCTAACACGCTACATTAGACAAGGAGAAAATGTTCCAGATAATAGCTGAAAGTTGAACTAGAAACAAACTGTTAGTTCAAAGTGAACTAACAGTTAGCAGTGAAATAAAAGAACAAGCAAAGAAAACCATGAAATATGACATTTATCTAACATATATTTACCAATCTTGAGGTTCTGACGAATGCATTAACTGCCAGTAATGTTTAACAGACAATAATGTTTGTCCTTCCTGTGTGAGGAACAGTCATTTCCTTTATTTCTACGACTACTGCTATCGCTAATGCGTACAGCCCTAAAGCGAAGCACAGCTGCTCATTTAGCACAATGCTAAATAAACAGTAGACTCTTGAGGCACTACAACTGTGTTATCATCTGTAACAACATGAGAGAGTGAGTGCACAACATTTGTTAGTTTACGTATCAACATTGTCAGATAGTACTGTCAGTATTGTAGGTAAAAACTTAGCTACTAACCACAGGTTCATTTTCTGGCTCTGGACTTTCTTCTGGTTCTTCTTCTTGTTCTGGATCAGACTGACGTTCGTTGTCCGGTAACCATTTCTCTCTCCCTGCTTAACCGCTGCCATGGTTACTTGAAGCAATCCTCAAGTTTTCCTGCCATGTAGAGGTGGGCGGGGCATACACCAGCTCATTAACATTTAAAGGTAAAGGCACAGAAACTGACCGGCCAGATCGGGTACCAAACTCAGCGATCACGACAGTTAACATGTTGTACTGTTCAGATTTTTTTTTTTTTTTGCTTTTTTTTTTCTTATCTGCCCTTGATCTTTCAGAGGCCCCCTTAGTGCCCCCTGGAGGTCCCCACCTTGAAAACCACTGGTCTAATAGATTATTTTAGAACTTCCAGTTAGTCCGTCTGGTCTTCATTGAGTCCTTGATGATTTAGATGTTGTGTAATATTTGTTTTCCCTGTAAAACCATATTAACTCCTTCCTCCTCAGACAGTCCGACATCTATGATCTACTCGAAGGAGTACATCGAGATCGGCGTGCCCAACACTCTCATCTGCTTCGTCAATGAATTCCACCCACCTGAGATCAACATCATATGGACCAAGAACGGGGAACTGGTGAACCAGAGTTACATCAGTCAGACTCAGTACTACTCCAACAGCGACTACACTTTTCGCACCTCCTCCTACCTCAGATTTACTCCCCAGGAGAATGACATCTATGCCTGCGGTGTTGAACACATGAGCCTGCAGACACCACTCACTAGGTTCTGGGGTGAGTCTAAGAGATTTCAGTGGTGGGGGTTCTATTTTACTGGGTTCTTTTCTGGGTTTGTTCATTTCATAGAGTGTTTTTAATCTATCATTGCTGAATATTGGTGTCTGTAGTGTCTACTGTGTATTTTTTACATTCTCCAGAGGTTGAAACTGATGAACTGAAGAACAGCCAGAATGTGGAGACTGCGCTGTGTGTCTGTGGTGTGATCTTGGGCCTGATGGGAGGTTACATCGGTCTGTGGTTCATCAGGAAGGCCAGCAAGTCCTGCAGGAGGTGAAAAACACATCAGATTCAAGAGTGGTCAGATGTGTTAATTTGGGAAATTCTGTCTTCCTTTCCTTACACTATATATATAAAACCAGGAATTTACAGTTACCTGTAAATTAATACAACTTCTAAACTTGACTCTGTATCACCTTTACTCAACTTCCTGTCTGTTAAATAAAAATGACTTAAATAAATGCCAAACAAAACTGATCATAGTTTTGGAAAGTGTTTGCGGAAGCAGTAATGCTAAGCTCCATATATGTTTTGCAATGTTATCCTGACCTATCTACTTCTTTTTCATCTTCCAGATCACCTGCCTCCATCTCACCCTATCTTATTACTCAAACCATCTCCATGACATGGTTAACAACATTCACAAAACATTCCTTACAGGTCTTCCTCTACTCCTTTTGCCTGTCGACTCCATCTCCAACATCCTTTGTCTGATATATTTCCTATCTCTGCTCCGCACATGTCCAAACCTTCACCTCCCTGACTTTATCTCCAAACTGCTCCACCTTAACTGCCCCTCTGATCTGATCAGTTCTTATTCCGTCCATCCTGGTCACTGCCAGTGAAAATCTCAGCATCTTCGTCTTTGCCACCCCCAACCCAGCCTTTGATCTACTGTCTCTGGACCCCCTCAGTGCATTGTCTATTACTTTTGACGGCTGACCCTAGGTACTTGGTACTAGCCTATGGTATCTAAAAATAATTTTACCAGCCTGCGTCGACAAGTGTACCTATCTGCGTTAAAATAATAAATTCCAGGATTGCTAAGTAAATATTCCCGACAAATAAAAACAAACTGCAGAGCCTTTAGCTCCATCATGTTGACTTATGTGGTCACTTATGGCATAAGTGTTTGGCAAAAATCTGCTACTCCTCCAACAACTGCCTGTCACGGCTGTCAGTCTTACTCTAATTCTTGCACTAAATGTGGATAAACTGCCCCTGCTGGATTTATGCAGCTGGGGCCCGAACCTAATTATGTTCAGGTTGATGGATGAGACAGTTGCCACATTTTAATATGCAAGTGTGTCAGCTTTTTCTGAGGGATAATGTTCAGAGCAGAAGGCATATAAGAAAAGGCACAAAGGCTCTGAATGTGTCAGAAAGGACAGGATGTCTTGGTGTCAGTGAACCAACAGGGGGCACCTCAAAAATCCAAGAGAAGCAGCTGGAAGAACATATGGTTTTTCTCACCTAGTTGAATGATGGAGGTGGGAGATGTGGGGATTCAGACATTCATCCATCACTCTTCACATCTCATGCATGTGACACGTGAGTGAAGAAACCGGAGCTCAGACGCTCAGCTGAAATATCCCCACTCCAAACAATGTACTTGTGTTGAGTTCATGATGATTTTCTTTCAAACATGGAATGCTGACAAAACCAAACTTTGCAGCTTTTTTTTCCCCCCCAGAGTCGACAGTGTACACAGTGGTGCGAAAACTCTACTAGGGAATTTTACCTTCAAAGCGGACAGCAACGAATCCAGCATTGATCGAATGCAACAGATTTATATCCACATCCATCACAAGGTTTAGGAAAGAAACAAAAACAGGATAGGGTTTAATGATGTAGGGGTTGAAGGAGGACAATGATGCAGTGAATGATGGAGCTTTTAGTGTTGATAATACTTCAGTCAAAAGAAGAATGGGACTTTATTTATTGAACAGTCTCGTAGCAACTGCTGTTCTTCTCCTTACTGCACCAACAGGTGGGTTTCCTAACTTTGTTCTTGTGATGTTTGTTTTCGTTATGGTACTGGTGAATGTTTTTTGAGTATTTCTGATACTTTAATTTTATTTTTATTTAAATGTGCTGTAAATACCTGACACACGTGAAGGGATAATGTTGTACAGTCTTGGTTACTTTAATTACATTTAAAGTCATAATATTTTTTATAACAGTCCCCATCTACTACTACAGAGTAAGAATACTACAGGGTTTTTTTTTTGTCTTTGTTTCGAAATTTTGGAGCATTTAAAGTTATATTTATTGTTGTAATGATATGTTACCCAACATTTGCTATTTCCTGTAAATATTTATCTTGTGGCTATTCTTAGCAATCATTGGACAATCTAGCACATTCGAAGCTCCGTTTTTGACCAGTTTTATCAGATAAGCTCAGGATTGTTAATTATGGCTGAAAGACAGAAAGAGTTCAGTCATAACTAGACATATGTTTGCAATGTTGTTCCAACATTGGTACTTGTAGAAAAAAATCTAAGGACTACTTTAAATAATTATTTTCTTTCTATCTGCATATAATATAATCAGATTATACTTTGTTTTGATTTCCCACTGTTTCAGGTGTTGCTGTTAGAATCGTTCACCAGCAGATCGCTGACTGTGAATATGGAGACGACATCACAGACATGGTCTACTCGGTTAAAAACATCTTCAACACAAGGATCGAGAGCATGTACGACTCCAGGAGCAGAAAGTACGTGGGCTTCGACCAATACGGCGTCCGAAATGCCGAGCACTACAACAGTCTGGATTGGAAAAGCCTCGTTAGAGAGTTTGAGAAGGAGACTCTGTGCAGACACAGAGCCCAACTGTTCAGGAGAAGCACGCTGGAGAGGAAACGTGAGGTTTGATGTTTGTTCAAATTACACGGTTTTGGGTGATTTTTTTTATTTTATCTGTCCAGGTGCCAGGACTGAACGTCAACGTTTCTGTCTTTTTTTTAACATTGCGTTGTGCTGTATTGATAATCAGTAGTCAAAGTGTGCACTGTGTGTATGGCCCCATTTTGAGCAGTATGATATTGGGTGATTGATGTAGCTAATCGCTGCACAAATCTTTGCAGTGTGCTATTACTATTGCCACCTACTGGGGAGGCTAATTCATAACAGTACTCTCTGTTAGCAGAGAAATGTGTGTATTGAATACGTTTGTTGACTTGATTAATTTTGTTTTATTGAGTGCCATTTAGTTGATATCAACTCAGCTGTGTTGGATTCCCTCAAGGTGGGGGAGGGGGTTGATTTCAGGGGATGGATGAGGCCCCACTTGAAAATCTTGCTTCAGGCCCCCGTTTGCTTAGAGGCAGCACTGGTGATGAGTAGCCACATGGCAACCACTGCCAGAACATTAGCGTCAACTTTACCCACAGCTACCTCTGTAATCCTTTTCTCTTCTCCCCTTGCCCATGTTTGCAGAGCTGCAGCAGGATAGCCTCAAAGGAAGGATTTTTGTAGAGTTTGTGTTGCACACCCTACAGTATATAACACTTCCTTTAACAACCTATAGTACAGTGGAGTGGCTGCAAGACTTTTCTAAATTTCCTCTTAGCGTCATGTACACCGAGGTAAAAGGAAATTGTTTAAATGGTCCAGTGCTGGATTATGTTCTGTACCCCTGGGGCTGCAGAACTACAGTCACAGTCACTATCTAATTGATCTAATCTCATTTTAAATAATAGTTCTTGGCTAATAGTATGTTAACAGAAAACCTGATTAGGTGGTTTATTCCAAACCACAACTGTAGAGTGCCCTGCATGTGACCTAAGTGGAATAATACAGCCTCAGCCCAGACAATGAAGAGACACACCTTGGTAAAGCTAGCCTTCACTGTCTTTTCATATGTACGGATATTAACTCTCAAATTGCTGATGAGTCCAAATGTGGTTTAGACACACTTCCCCTGGAATTGTTTGACTGCTGCATCATTCCTCAGATGGCAGTGGTGCCTGGCAGGGTGACGGTGACGGTTTAGAGAAGTAAACGCTGGTTATTAGAGCACGAGACAAAGAAGAAGAACAGCCCTCTATCAATTGTTGCATTCAACAATTGCTGCAGGGTGAGTTTCTAATTTTAAGAACTAGTTTAATGAAAGCTGAAAGACCTGTTCATCTCACCGCATGCTTCGATGTTTGCGTCATCAAATTACCTCATAGAGAACAACGCGGAAAGTTTTACCGGAAAGTTTTAGGCTTTGGACGTTTGGATTTTTGAAACGGGATTATGAGGCAAAACAACAAAGCTTGAGGCTAATGTTGACTTTTTTTAAAGAAAAAGATGAGGTTTTGTTTTGTGTACGGTCTCTCAATCACTGCTGTTCTCCTTGTCATTGCTTCATCAGGTTGGTTTTTTTTCTCTTTTCTTTTCTTTTTCTGTTTTTTTTTTCCCGTTCCAGTCTAGAGCTCTTT
The DNA here is from genome assembly GCF_000523025.1 of Cynoglossus semilaevis. Taxonomy (NCBI): domain Eukaryota; kingdom Metazoa; phylum Chordata; class Actinopteri; order Pleuronectiformes; family Cynoglossidae; genus Cynoglossus; species Cynoglossus semilaevis. Next base: position 20,435,411 of record NC_024319.1, on the reverse strand, counting down.
CATGGACAGTCCATACTGTAGTGTCTGACAGACATAGTGAGTGATTGAATAGATTTAATTTGTGTTTCGAACGGTGGGTGGACACCCACAAACAGGAAACGGAAAACTTGTTTGGGCTGCAATGCTAACAGTTAGCTATTTCTGCAATATTTTTTAATATGAATAATTCTGTCTGTTTTGTGGCCTTTCATGGCCAACTTTACTATTATTTGCTTTCTGTGATTACCATTGTAGCTTATTCATACATATTTGCAAGACTAAGTTCAGGTATATTTTAGACCATTTTACTGTCAATTAGCAATTTCTGAGTTTACTCTGTATTTATTTGGTATTTTCGAGTAAGCTAATGTTGGGCGGTGTTAGGCTAATTTCGGGCTACAAGGAAGCTTTTGTGTTTTAATTATTACAAGCAAAATGTTGGCTAGCAGCTGTTGACAGTTTGATTGGGCTTTTTCTGTTTATGGACTTGTAATGTTTACTAAAATATCTTTGGCACAAACGCTTTTGAGATGTTTTTAGCGAAGCAAACAATACTGCGATAACACACTAGTAATTTACTAATTTATATTTCCATAATCAAATGTTCCAGGTGTTGCTGTTAGACTTGTGCATCAGCAGATCGCTGACTGTGAGTATGGAGAAGACTTCACAGACATGGTCTACTACGTAAAAAACATATTCAACAGGAAGTACGACAGTGTTTATGACTCCCGGATTGGAAAGTACGTTGGCTACGATGAATACGGCGTCAAAAATGCAGATCATTACAACAACCAGGATTGGAAAATGCTGTTGAGAAAAGCTGAAGTGGACACTCTTTGCAGATATAATGCAAGACAATACAGGATCAGCACCATTGATAGAAAAGGTGAAGTTGCCTGTCCCTTCTTCTTGTATTATACTAGGCATGCGCAAACTACGCCCAGGGGTCGGATGTGGCCAGTTTGGCTTTTTTAATCCGGCTCGCCAAACCATTAATTTCTATTTATTATATTTCTTCCTTTCCCCTGCAATGCCATCATTTTCCCAATAGATGGCATAGACAAGGCTGAAAGCATTTAAGCATTTTAGCCTTTACTGACTGACTTTAATGTCATTTGTTTTAGTTCATATCTGCTCCTGCCCTCGCCCCCCGTCAAGTTTTAGGACCCGCTGTGGCCTGAATTAAAAAAAATTGCCCACCCCTTGTGTTATGCTGATGGGACAGATGCACTGTTACGTTCACTGTCAAGTTCACCGTTTGTTAAACAATTCACATATTATAAATAATTCACTTATTACTGTGCATTTGCAGCAGTGTTAGGAATTTTTTGTTTTTTATGGCAATACCTATACTGCAACTTAGAGTATCTGAAGACACATGCATCAACCTGATACGTTCTACTCGAGGGCTGCTGTTGTTGGGGCAATAGTGTCACTGTTTTCGGTATGTTGCGCAAAATTAAGTCAAGCATTTGGGCAATATCAACTTGAGCCATCCCTAATAAAAAGCTAGTGGTTCTCTAGTGAGTGAATAAACAGAGGTGCCTAAGAGAACTAAATAAATGATAATAGTAAGTAAAATACCTGTCTGGAAATACGATTTTTTAGCTGGGTTTAGTGTCCGCAAGCGTATTCTACCGGTCCCTCCCTTCTGCTGGCAATTTTTTCAAACGGCAATTTTATTTACTATTACCAACGCTGTGTCTGTGTTTGACTACTGGGTTGGCTACCTACAAAGACATTGTGTCCATCCGTTCAAGCCTTTAGCTACAACCCATAAGAACATCTGTTGCTCCTAATTCTTTGCTAATTTTTTCTCCACAAAAGTTTGTTTAAATGTAACTGTATACTGTTTTCGTCTGCATTACAACACCATCATAACACCATTGATGTCCTACTGGGTCTGTACATGTCCTACACCAACCTCAACTACTTCTCTGCCACTCCCAATGTCCTTAGACTTCATCAGTGGTACTTTTCCTCCAAAAGGGATCTATCTATCCATATATCCATCCATCCATCCATCCATTCAGATCTTGTTTACTTTAGACTTTTTCTATGGCAGTTTACAACACAGAAATGTTAAATCATCTTTCCATTTTGTAATCATTACACAAAGTAATTTAAACATTTTAGCAACCTCTTCTATTCAATTTTTTGGTGATCATTTTGTTGTTTTTTTTAGCTAGCATCATGCTAAAATGTCAATTGTGAAAATGTTTTACCTGCTAAATTATTTTCGTCCCATTGTTACACATTTTATTTTGTGTCTTTGATACAGTATATATATATATATTTTATATATATATATATATATATATTGGTGGTTATGTTAAATGGCTTTATTTAATGTCATTTGTAAAAAAATTTTTAGGTAACTTTTAACTTATCTTATCAAATTGTCTAACATCTATTATTTTAATGTCTGTTTATTATTTCTTTGGTTAACTCAAGTTGAAAGTTCCCATCTATATCTTAATCTAAATACTTTTAATTTTCATTTGTGTTCTTTATTAGAATGTGTTTGAAGAAAACCCTCTATCCTCAGACTCTGTCCACAGTACTTCATTGAACTAACTCTTTGCCCAACTTTTCCACTTCCAGTGCCTCCAACTGTGAAGGTCCGTCAGACTAAGCATGCAGACTATGGGGAGCGGACGATGTTTGAGTGCAGCGTCTGGAGCTTCTACCCTCAGGCCATAAATGTGAGCTGGCTGATAGACGGAGTTGAGACCGTCACTGATGTGTCGTCCACAGACGTCCTGCCCAACGAGGACTGGACGTTCCAGCTTCACTCTTACCTGGAGCTGATATTGAAGAGAGGCGAGAGGCTGACCTGCAGAGTGGAGCACAGCAGTCTGGTGAAGAGCCTGGAGGTGGACTTTGGTAAGGAAAAAAAAAAAGTTAAATTGTTTTTTGTTTTTGTTTTTTTAAATCCACATAGAGACATTTTAGGTTATCTTTAATTGAATAGAAACATATAACATTTAGGACATTTAGTGAAATATGACATATATATATATACATATATATTATATACATATAAATATATTTTTTGTTTATTCTCCCAGACACATTTTCTCTGGATGCCAAATATATCAAACTGTCAGTCGGGTCAATCTTCTTCTGCATTGGCTTCACTGCAGCTGTGGGGGGCGCAGTTTACTACTGGTGGAAACGGAGGTGAGTGACGTCAGTGCTGCTGCTGTGGTTTGTGACAGAAGCCGAACTGTAACAACGTAACATATTTACAAACGAGCTGAAGAATAAAACTTCGATTGGATTAATCACAGGGTAGCTTAATTATGAACGATTAATCATGATTAGTGTTACTTAATTGAAACACTGAAACACTGACTGAAACAGACAGGAACCTGTTTTTTGTGACATATAAAGGTGATATTTTAAGTCCGAGCCGCTTCGTGGGACAAAAAGATTTGACCAATATATGTGCAAATACAGTGAGTATTAGAGCAACAATTTTATTTTTTCTAGTACTACTACTGCTATGACTACTTCTACTACTGCTACTGATAGTGTAGTAGTACTCCAAGTACAAGTAGTAGTAATTTTGGTTTATTTAATATAATTATTTTAAGGACAAATGAAAAAATTGAAAAATATATTTTTTATATATATTTACAATAACAGACAATAGAAGAATTTGTTGTTTTCTAATGTTCATTGTATGTGTATATGTGTACATACCTTTTATTGTGGGAATGGTATGTTTATTTATTAGATATTTGACAACCTGTAAACAAGTCAATACCCACAATCAGTGGGTGAAGAGAATTAATTTTTCTTCTTTATTTGAATCTGTCTCTTCTTTCATTTCTTTCAGGTCTGGTTTCAGCCCTGTTGACGGACGAGAACAGACCTCCACCAGTCTTTCAGACTTATAGATGATGGCTGTAAGAACATTTGACACAAACAGGTTGTAAAAGATGGCTGTAAGAACATTTGACACAAACAGGTTGTAAAAGCAGGCAAATTTTCTGTTTTAGTGTAGACATTGTAGGTTTAATCCAGTTAACAACATGCTTCACATTAAAAATAAATATTTGGATTTTATTTAAAAAGAAATTCTCTATTGTTTTGTTTTTATATTTATTATTACAAAGACAAACCCTTAAATGTCAGAACGTCCAGCTTTTTTCAGTGAATATAATGTATATATCTAGATATATAAATATATATATATTACCAGATAGATACTTAATTTATATTTAAGTTGTTATATTTTCCACTCGTAAAAGCCATCTAACAAAGCAAAAAAATTTACAACAATGCAACTGATAACAACAACGAAGAAGACATGGACAAAAAAAACAACAAGAACTAACAACAAAAGAAGGAAGAATCACTAATGTGCACAATTTAATTTTTATTTCCTACAGGAATAAAAACAATGACAAGAAAATTGATTATTAACAATAACAATGCTAACAAAATAATAATGATTATAATAACAGTACCAGGTATAGTTAGAAGTATAATATTATATCATAATTTTAATTAATTATTGTGAATAAAATATAAAATAAAGATGGTGATAAAAACAATATCAACAATAACAACAATTATTAAGAATATCATCAATGACAATGACAACAGTGACAACTACAACAACAGTAACAGCAACAACAATAACAATAAAATAACGAATAAAACCTCCATAATCAACAACACAATAATTATTTTTAATAATTGTTTTCCCTGAACTCCCTTTAAAAACACAAAAATCTGTCCTTCAGTCATTTCTTTTATCATCTTTACACTGGTTCCAGATAAACACCATCGTGAGAATAAGACCTGCTGTTTTCTTACTAAACCCCATCAACGTCACGTGATGTCATGACCTCTCTTTACTTTATCATTTTCAGATTTATTGGATTTTCTTTATTATATAAGTGTCTCCAATGACACGTCCTTGAAAAGTCTCTAATTCGTAACTGATGCACGTTTCTCAGACTCTTTATGTTTGCCTGATAAATGATGAGTTGCGAAACACATTAAATAAGTTAAGAGTGATGAAATAATCTGGAAAAAAAAGTTTGATAATTTTAAACTTGAGAGAAACCGACACTGAGCAACTGTTAAACATGCAGCCGCCTCGACCTTTCCTCCACCAAGATACAGTGTGACATAAATGTTTGCCTAACTTTTTTTCCAAAAAGGTAAAAGGTGTTCAAGTGTTTTAGGTCAAGAGCC
>NC_024319.1:20428485-20430136 GCF_000523025.1 Cynoglossus semilaevis | reverse complement strand
ATATATATATATATAATTGTATTTGTGTGTGTGCACTCGTGTACTGGTATCTGCTACTCCTGTACCACTGGAAAATTTACTTTAATATTTTCACACTGACAGCCGCTAGAGGGCACTCTAGGCTTCTGTACCAGTAGCTTCCTTTCCTGTATCACTGAAAATTTACATCTTCGTTATTTTCACACTGACAGATGCTAGAGGGCACTGGTGCGACTTAGTTTTAGGCATGACTTCTATATGTTTTTTCTTTCTTCATTATGCTTTTTTTTGGCTGGTGCGATTTATACTCCGGAGCGACTTACATTATGGAAAATATGGTATATTTTTTAAATTAAATTATTTTAGTCAAACCTAGTTGATCGCTGTCGGTTAAAAAGCTCATATATATTGGTTAAATAGGTTAATAATGTTTGTAGTCAGTTTTAATGATAAAATAGTGTAACAGAATGAAAGGGTTTTTGGGGACAGGTGTTAGTATAGTAGCTGGAGGTGAATGTAGTTTTCTTCTTCAGCAGCAGCTGTTAGTTCCCACAGAGGTGTTTTGCCCTGTAAATGATCCACGTTGACACCCGCCCATGTTTCCTGTCAGCGGTGTGACGATATAAGAACATTAAGTCTGGACTGGTGTCAGTTGTTGGCACATCAGAGCCCAAGTCTCCTGCAGTCATTATGGCGAGTCTGTACCTGGCTTTGGCCTCTCTGGTTTTGCTGGCTTTAGGCTTCTGTGAGGAGGAGAAGGTCTTCATGCAGAGAGCTGGAGTGGCCTTCAACAACAGAGAGCACAGGTCCTTGCTGTTTGTCAACAACGGAGAAAGGTTTGGAAACTGGACATGGCCGGAGATGTGTCCTGAAAACTTCTTTGCTGTTGGATTCAGTATCAGGGTAAAGACACTTTTAACACTTATTATACTATTATATTAACTGACAGTAATGGGCAGAGTGGAGTGTGATAACTAATTCCAAAAACCAATAGCCATTTTCAAAACAACTAGTAAAATAAAAAAAGTAAACAATACGTCGCAATAGAACGTAAATACGTAAATATTAGCAAAAATAAAAAAATTGTTGATTTTAAAATATTTATTCAAAAATATAGAACTATATTGATCCAATATATGGGAAATTCTTGTGTTGCCCCCAGCAGGTGCTAAGCATGTGGTTCCTCTGGAAATTGAACCCAGGACTCACTGCTCTCTGCTTCGGAGGCAGGCGTGCTAACTGCTACACTATGGAACCGATATTTCACACTTATCACACTGACTACCTGCTTTAGCAGCGATGTGATAAGAAAGTTCTTTAACCAGACTATTGGGAAATGCACTCTGTTTTCTCAGGTGGAGACCAATCAGTATGGAGGGGATGACACCGCCCTGAATGGAATTCGCCTCATCTGTGCCCAGGACGAGAACAGGAGCTTCCTTTTCTACGTGGAATCTCACACTGGATAGTAGGTGGTCTTTTCTCAAAAATATTACAAACACAGTGGAACCTCGAGATACAAGCAACCCTTGTTTGATTGTTGAATGTTTGATGTTTGATTTGAGATACGAAAAAAGATTTAAGATACGAGCATGCTTACAGACGCCGACGCTAGGTGGCCATTAGCCGCTACTGTATCATCTGGTGTCTATATATATATATATGTGTATAT
>NC_024319.1:20419286-20428385 GCF_000523025.1 Cynoglossus semilaevis | reverse complement strand
AAGTGATTATTTTGTGCTAAAAACTCCCTTACTTCTTTTTGGTGGTATTTGACATGTTCAGATATAATTGTTTTCTGTCTTGAAGTTTTCAGACTATTGCGGTAATGAGATTTTCAAAAACATTTTAGAAAATATGTTCAAAAAGCTATTAAATAAAACCAACAATAATAACCACTACAGACTTTGTAATTAATAGTTTAAAATAATACGTTTTTTTTTTTTAAACTTCTTGTCTTGAATCTTTGAAACCAAGATTTCATGATAATGACCCTATTATTCTGCTCAATGGTCCACAAGCAGCTAAAACTCGTGTTTTGTCTTTGGTTGCTTTGCAGAAACATAAGAAATCCAGTAGGTGAATCTCTGAACTCCACATAAATCCAGGGGCTATATTACTTAATAACAAAATACAAATCTTATCTAATGCATCGCGTCGGATTTACTACCAACAATAACTGTCCACTGCTTAAGTTTTTTTTCCCACTGACTGCAACAGAAGTTTATGTGGGAGTTCACAGACACAGACATCTCCTCTTTCTTTCTAATACATCTGTAGGAGACAGGTAATCTACCAGTTTTGACACTGCGGTATTAAAAATCTAAATTATCATCCACACACTGTCAGCTTTACTCAGGCCTGTTTAAAATGCATCTATCAATGGCTGGAGGTGCAAAGGCTTTAAAAAATTAAGCAGGCAAATGCCTGAATTTCTTTAGTCATTTTAAAATACAGGCATCCGGTGTGGGACATAAAAATGTGGGCTACAAAACCAACATTTTGTACAGACTAGGTCTGTGTATATGAGTCATTTTATCTCCAGACTCCAATTTGTTATCTTCTAGTTGTGTAAGCAAGACAGGTGGTAGAAGGCAGTAGCAGTGGGAGAGGAGAATTTAATAAAACTGCATTAGTGGTGAACAGCGCGTCTCTGAGCAGTAAATTATAAATGAATGTTTTATATATAGAAATGATAATGAAAGTCAGAGGGAGCATCTGTGTCTGTTTAATGGACACATTTAAGTTTTAAATAAATAATTATTATAATGAAAACATATTATTAAAAAGACAAAGTGAACCATAAATTGAATTATACACATAGGTAGTAAATATAAATGGTATGGTTCTGTACTTGTATAAAGGGAGGCATACAAGGTTATTTATAAGGTGTTTCAGGTAAACTAATGATTTTTGACTTTGTGGAGACATTTGTGGCCTATACAATAAACCTGTCAAAGTTACCTTCATTATTTATTTATAATATATATTATATAATTTCTGAAGACAACACTGTCATCTATATTTGTTGATGTGTATATAGTCTATGTTTGTGTGCTTTTCAAACTTTATCATCATTGGAACAGACTTACAAATTCCTATTTCTTTAAAACTTAATAATTCTGGTGATTCATATTATATTTGATATTGCACGCCGTCGAATGCCTCTGCACTATGATGAAGTCCAGGCACGTTGATATGCACTGACGATTTCTGGTTCTTAGTGAAAGAGCGACAAAACTCGTTTAAGCGTAAAGAATACTTTAAATGAATGTATAGCAGTTTTCGAGCAGCTGAATAAATACATCACTGCCATCTGCTGACAAAATAAAGAAACGCATCAGTGCCGTGGCGTATAAATAAATATACTGTATACAGTACTTAGTTTCTGAAAAAGTCTTCAAAATTAAAGTTTCTCAAAAATAAAGAAGAAAATGCACTAATTTGCCTTAAAATGCATAGCAATGAACATGTGGTTATGGTTTAAATTGAAAGAAAAGATACCTTTTTGGACCATCATTCAATGACAACAGTAATATACAATACTAATAAGTTACTGGAAAAGTCTTGAAAAATAAAAGTTTCTCAAGTAAAACAGGAGCTAGAACACATTAAGAGGATATTAAAATAAGTGCAATTTATCTTAGCAGGATATATACTTTGATCTTCAAAGTAGGCACTAATTGAATTATAAAATTACACAACATGGGTTATCGATATTTGTTCATTAGGAATATAAATGTAAATATTTTATAAATGTTTTATATTTAACAAACCTAAAATCATATCAATATTGACTCTTGTTTTCAGTTAAATGAAGGAAAACCCCATTTCCCACAATCACATGCGGCACGTTCGCGGAAGCGTTGGACGTCAGATTCCGGTTGAAGTGTAAATTGATACATGACACAGTTTTTAAGGGAAGAAGAAGGCTTTCTTCTACAAACCCGTCAGCGTCAAGACAGCGATTGCCTGTTTTTTTCTACTTCTTTGCGGCTGACAGCACTCCGTTGAAGGACAGCCGCGATGGAGGCGGTGCCCCGGATGCCGATGATTTGGCTGGACCTGAAAGAGGCAGGAGAGTTCCAGTTCAGCCCGTCCGTTAGGCAGGTGAGCAGGGCTGGGCAAAGAAGTGGAGCAACAGGACTCACACGGGTCGAAAGTCAGGCAAACCAGCACACGAAGAATTATAGGCCACTGGATAACACTAATTAAAATAAGCGTATTAGAAACGATTTTAGCTGTCGGTGATGGAGAATTTTCCAGAACACGCCGAATCTGTGTTTGCTAAACCTCATGACCACCGCCTATTGTTTGCTAATGTTAGCTACCTGCTAACTCATAACCAGACCAGAAGCACAAGTTAATACTAACCTCCTTAAAAACGATTATGTCAGAATTTAACCAAACAAACTGCGACATCGCAGATAAATAAATCCACTGTTTTAGGAAGACGAACGAGTCTCGCCGCAATGACGACATACACATTTTGTAAACACATAATGTCATATGATCCTAAACGCAGCACCAGGGTTGACCTTTGTCGAAAATAATAATAATAAAAAAAATAACGTAAATTAATTTTGCTGAGTTATTATTATTTGCATCGGAAGTAGATACACGTAATACAGTTTAATAACATGTAAATACACTAATACAAAGACGATTGTGAATCTTGAGGGTTAGATCTAAGCAAATGATCTGCCATGACACTTATACCAGGTGTGAAATAATTAAGTAGAAATTGAGGGACAGGCCACAGTGAGGTAGATGGATCTTAAGATGAACGTAAATACCTTTAATGAAAGTAGTCAGTGAGACCTGCAGTTATTTTTGAATGGAGACAATGACGCTGCAGGAGTCCGAGCTGGAGTTTATAGAGGTGAAGAAGCTGAGATTTACACAGGATAACCCTGTAAAGAAATGAGCAGAAAGTAAAACAGCTATGATTAAATACTTTCAGGGAGCAGAGTTTTGTAAATCAAAGAAAGTGCACATATTAAACGATGAAAATGTGGTACATAAAGCTGTCAGACAATGGATTTGGTAAAAAATAAATAAAGTCAGGTGATCTTGTGTGGCAGTATCTAGAATCAGATGTCAAGAAGTTGGTGAAAAACAATAATAGACAAATGTGGGGGTTTTTTTTAAGGAATTTTAAGAAAATAAACGTTTTGGTCTTGTAATGGTTTTTGGTGCAAAAAAGACTTATAGAATGATATTATTTAGAGAAGCACTTTTTTTTTTTATGCAGTATATCCCTGACCTCTAGTATTCTTTGACCAGCATCCATATTTACTATTTGAGTTGTGTTGATAATATTTTCCTGTTAACGATCACACTCGAAACCATGTGCATTAGTGTGAACACTACTACCATGGAATGCCATAATAAAGATGTCATCTATGGTCACTTCTGTCTTGCCCTTGCTTCAAAGGGTCAAAATTCAAAATAAAATAGTTACTGTTGTTTTAGATTTGTTGACTTATTGTTTGTCTACAGATTATGATTATCCTAGAGTTTATTAAATTAATGTGAATATGACTATTAAATGTCAACGTACATCATGACTGGATTCATTACAGATGTAATTACATATTAATACAATACATTAAGACACAGCATTAGATCATAGAAAATATTCTAAGTAAGTATTGTAAAACATTACACTTAACTCCCCAATCTGATAACAGAAGATCTTTGCCCTCCTGAGTCACTGCTTACACTCCTTTAAGATAATTCTCAACTGGACTGTTCATCATCATCTTCATTTAGAAAATGCTGATTGACTGGAACTTCATCTTAAAAGCTGTTGAAATTTTAGAAATAGAGAGAGTGTCGTTAAATGATTTCTCTAAACATTAATTTCAACATTGACATGTGCTTGTTGTTAATATAGAGTGATCTATGTGTTGGAGCTTGTGTATAACAATAGGTTAGTTGTCATAAGGAAGTCAATGTGCAATATTGTCAATCAAGTTGCTGTGTCATTGTTTAAGTAAAAACTACAAAAATGGCACTAGTGTGGTCGCACGCTAGGAAATTTAATTTATGACCTGACCCCATGACACTCTCCAGTGATCCTCCTGGTGTCATTTTCTCATGGCTAAAAACAGAGGGAATAATAAAACTAATGTCGTGTAGGGCAGCTTGACAAAGATGCTTATTTCACCTCTGTTCTTGTCATTCTGCTTGTTTTATGGCCCAAACAATTAATCAATTAAATAATAATAAAACAAAATAGTAGTAATATTTATGCTTTCCTATGTTTGTCCTGGTACAGATACTTGAGCTTAAATAGTACTGTATGGTTTTGGTTACAAATAAGCAAAGAAAGTGTGTTAAAACACAACATGTTTATCTACTTCCCTCTGTCTTCATCAGTTCATCCTAAAGAATTACGGCGAGAATCCAGACAACTACAATGAACAGCTGAAGAAGTTGGAGACGCTGCGGCAGGTACTGCTTGACTTTGTCGGTACAGAGATGTTCAGTTCCATCTGCTGCTTGGATATTCTTACAAAACAATTCTTGGTATTTAAATCAAGAACATAATCACAGAAAAGGATGTTGGAAATTATTAACCTGAGTGTTTGGAAAAAACATTCAGTCTATCACAAGGTAGTGAATCTGGTTTAACCTGTGGTCATTTGACATAGTTTGCACAACCCTGAGACAGCTATTTCATTATCACTTTTTCCTGACTAATCTAGTCTTTTAGATGAGTTGTTACCTGGTAATGCCTTCTCTATGTCTTCACTGTATTTCCTTGCCACCTTTTACGTAAACGTTAGAGGGCACTGAAAAAACAGTCTCTGTATTTGCTTTTTTTTTTTCGCAGAGTGCAGTGAATGTAATAAGAGATTTTGAGGGATGCAGCATCCTGAGGAAGTACTTTGGGCAGCTTCACTATCTCCAGAGTCGGGTGCCAATGGGAACTGGTCAGGAGGCAGCTGTGCCCATCTCATGGTAGTAACACAAAAGTGCTGTATGACTGAGGCTACACTTAAGTGATAACTCACTTTCTGATATATGTAACTAAATCTGTCTCAAGACAATTTAATGGCACATTGTTTCATAGACAATTGAACTTTTATTCATATCTTCTGTTGACACCTAAACTATTTCTGTATGTGCACAGGACTGAAATTTTCTCTGGAAAAACAGTCACTCATGATGACATCAGCTATGAGCAAGCCTGTATCCTCTATAATCTTGGTGAGTTATACTGTTAATTTGTTTGTTTTTTTGGTTTGTTTTTTAACATTAGTTGACATTTATTAAAAATCTATCTACAAAATATTTACAAAATTACAAGGAAGAAATATGTTTACAAGAATAAAGTCCTAGGTTTATGAGAAAAGAGTTGTAATTTTACGAGAATAGAGTTGGAAGTGTATGAGAAAAAAATGGTAAATTTATTAGAACAAAGTCATACATTAACGGGGTTAAAGTCTTAAATTTAAATATGTGTTTTGGCCACAAGTGACCATAAATGCATCACGTCAGAATAGTCAGATACTTCATCTTCTGTCTCATCAGTATTACATAACGATCACAGTCTTCTGGCTAGCTTCAGGTCTAATTACGTTTATATTAATATTACTAAATTATCCCATAAATGTAACACTTTTCTGTGTCTGTAGGAGCGTTGCATTCTATGCTTGGAGCCATGGATAACAGGGTTTCTGAGGAGGTAACACACACACACACAAAATAATTTGCAGAAAAGCAGAAATTAGCATGAGATATTAATGGTTCAATGTTTACACAGTAACACTGACCTGCTGCTCTGTGTTCAGGGGATGAAAGTTTCCTGTACCCACTTCCAGTGCTCTGCCGGAGCGTTTTCTTATCTCAGAGACCATTTCAGCCACAACTTCAGTGTGGATATGAGCCACCAGATCCTAAACCTCAACATTAACCTTATGCTGGTAGATCAAACACGTTTCAGTGTAGGAAGTTAATGTTTTTTTAATGGAAAAAAGTCTCACCAGTCCACATTTACATCTCAGGGTCAGGCTCAGGAATGTCTCCTGGAGAAGTCTATGTTGGACAACAGGAAGAGTTTCTTGGTCGCTCGCATTAGTGCTCAGGTAATTGACTAAACAACAGTCAACAAAAGTACATTTATTGCTAAAAAGAAAATAGATGATGACAACTGTTTATTGTTCTGCAGGTGGTGGATTATTACAAAGAGGCCTGCAGGGCTCTGGAGAACTCTGAGACGGCCTCCATGCTGGGAAAGATTCAGAAGGACTGGAAAAAGCTTGTCCAGATGAAGATCTACTATTTTGCTTCAATTGCACATGTGAGTAGTACAAAAAAGAGGAAGTGTGGGTGTGAGACTGTGATTGTGTGTCACAGCATATTTCTGTGATCTCACTCGTGTTTTCCCCAAACAGCTTCATATGGGAAAACAAGCTGAGGAGCAGCAGAAGTACGGAGAGCAGGTAGGAACACATTTCCCAGATACATTTGTCAAACCTTTCAACAACTGTGATCGTATCTGAAGTAGGGATGGCACAATAAAACCTTTTCAAGTCCAATACTGATACTGCAACTTGAAATACATGCCAATAGCAGTATCAATCCGATACTCATATTTAAAATGATACCGATCCTGAGTATAAGATTAAGCCATGCCTATTATAAAGTCTGTGAAATATAAAGATCATAACCAAAACAGTCAGGTTTTCCTGAAAGGTTTGTCTTTTTCTTCTTGACAGTTGGCATACTTACAGAGCTCTATGGATAAACTCAGTGAAGCCATCAAGTTAGCGAAGGTAGTAAAGCAATCTATTCTTAATATAACATTATGAAATACTTAGGCACCACTGCAGCTGGTCTTTTAAGTTCAAATGTGTTTTCTGATGATTTTCTTGTTACAACCAGGGTCAACCTGACAGTGTGCAGGAGGCCTTACGATTTACCATGGACGTGATTGGCGGAAAGTGAGCAGCAAGTCTTACTCTCACAGTTATTATGGTCCCAATATTACTTAATTTGTTTTTATAGAATCAGTGTCTCATTTGTTTTTCCAATTATCACCTTCAGGTTTAATTCAGCTAAAAAGGACAATGACTTCATCTACCATGAAAGCGTTCCTTCTCTGGAAACTCTGGCCTCTGTCAAAGGTAAATACAATGTTTTTTTCTACTTTGCTTAAGCAGTGCTTGCTGACAGTGATGCTGCTGATGTTGACCTTTCTGTTAATTGATGCTGTAAGTTTCAACTATGTAGTTGCTTAATTTTAACATTTTTCAGATCCTTTATTTGCCAACAAACAAACAACCTTTAACTGGCAACTACTAAACATTCCTAACCTTGTAGAATGTTTCCAAAAATAGATTGGAAAGTACTTTTGTCACTATTTATTGATACATCTGCAAGGCACAGATGCTAGAAAATTAACCAGTATTCTAGCAAAAGAATCACTTACAGATCACAGCTATGACTCTTTTTAAAGTTATTCTTGTAAAAGTATAAACAAATTGAAAATTTAAAGATTTTTAAATTCGCCTCACAGAAAATTAAACAAATCTTTAGTGTCAGTTAACATCAATAACTATAAATGTATTTACTTTTTTTTTCATCAAAAAAGCTTGTGATGCAGTGACTGACAAGTCTTCTGTTTTCTTCAGGTGCACCACTGGTCAGAGCTTTACCCGTCAACCCCACTGACCCTACCGTTACTGGACCAGATCTGTTTGCCAAGTTGGTGCCTATGGCTGCCCATGAAGCTTCTTCTCTGTACAGGTACATACCTCCAGTCCATAATAAAACAGGGAACGTATCACTCAGCCGGATGTCTTTAACAAAAATGTATTAGGAGCCGTGGTTACAGTCGATTTTGTTTCATTTCAGTGAGGAGAAAGCCAAGCTGCTGAGAGATGTCATGTCCAAAATAGAAAGCAAGAATGATACACTTGAGTGAGTACTGAATATGTTGAAGTTTAAAAAGAAATTTAGAGTTTTTAAAATAAAAAAAAAACTGCAAAAACCTAAATCCAATTTGGTTTGACAAGTTTTATCTCTTCCTGCAGGCAGTTTATGGACTCTTTGGGTTTGGAGCCAGAGTCAGTGGACAACTTGGACATGTACAGTCACATCCCTCCTGTCCTCATGGAGAAATGTGCTGCTCTCAGTGTCAGACCAGATACTGTCAAGAGCCTCATCCAATCCATGCAAGGTAAGAAAAAAAACTCACACAAAACACAAAATTCAGTACTCATAAAAAGAAAACTAAAGAAAACTAAATTTTCTCCTAACTTGTTGACTTTTCTCTAACTAGTTGTTTTGCATAATTTCCATATATTCTGCTTATTCTATTTTTTTCCAAATTTGCTTTTGCAGTTCTCTCAGGGGTCTTCACTGATGTCGAGTCTTCACTCAGGGAGATCAAGGATGTTCTAGAGGCAGACGAAACCAGTGAGAGAGCCCTCCAGGAAGGAACTCCTCTGTTGGGGATGTACACCCAGCTGCACAGGGCCCGGCTCTGGCTGAGATACGACGGGATCTAGAGAAGTACATGGAAGCCCATGAAAAGGCCAGCTTCACAAACACAGAGCTTCATCGTGCTATGAATCTTCACATCAGCAATCTGCGTCTCCTCGGAGGCCCACTGGAAACTCTGAAGGAAGCCCTGCCCAGGCCTGCTCTAAGCGAAGGTGAGGATGTGTTTCTCAAATATATAAAAGTTAGACTTAAATATAAGGTTGATATTTTAAATAAATGTTTGTGTGTTTGCAGAGGAAGTAGCAGGGCTGCAGTGCATGAAGAGGATCCTGGGAAAGGTGCAGGAAATGAGGGACCAGAGAAGC
>NC_024319.1:20331568-20419262 GCF_000523025.1 Cynoglossus semilaevis | reverse complement strand
AGGATGACATCACATCCACCCTAGTCACTACAGAGAGAGCCGACATGAAGGTATGTAGTTGTATGTAGGTTCTTATGATCAGCACACAGTGTAAAGACTAAGAATGTAAACCTTCAATGTCTCTGTCTTCCCAGCGTGTGTTTGAAGACCAATTAAAGAAGTACGAACAGGTGAAGGTGTACATTGATCAGAACTTGGCAGCTCAGGAGAATATCCTGAAAGCCTTAACCGAGGCCAATGTCCAGTATGCCTTAGTCCGTAAGGGTCTAAGTCAGACAGAACAGCAGTGGAATAACACTGTGCAGGGGTTAGTGGGCTCCTATGAAGCCTACGAAGACCTGATGAAGAAGTCACAGGAGGGGAAAGAATTCTATGATGACCTGGAAGCCAAAGCATCTCGCCTGCTAGAGAGGGCAAAGGTCTTGTGTGAGACCCGAGCAGAAGAGAGAAAGCCCATCTTAGAAAAGTAAGAGTGCCAGTAACACAATTCAGAAGAGTAACATCTGTTTAAGACAATATGATTGCTGGTGCTTTTTATTGCTAATTATGACTTCTTTTTTTTTTTACCTTTTTGTTCCCTTAATATTTGCTTCTTGCCAAGGGGGACACAGAAAAAGCCTCCTGCACGACCAACTGCAGCAAAGCCGTCCCTGATGCCAAAGGTTCCTGATGCTGACTCTGCCTGTTCGAGCCTTGAAGACCCAGAATTGGCACAGCTCAGTGCAGCCATTTTGGCCTTGGGAGGTGACCTACCCGAGGACCTACGCAGTCTCCCTCCAGATATTTCTTCCCTCCCAACTGCTCGTCTGCCTGGTCCTGAAACCTTCCACCCTTCTAACACTAACCCAGGTGGCAGTAACTCTCTGCCCTGGCCGGGCAATCCAGCTCCTGGCCTTCCTCGATTCTTTGCCAACTTGCCTCCCCCAGAAGTTTTGGCAAGAATAGCTCATTTCCCTACTTCAGGAGGCCTGCCAACACAGGGGGCTATACACCGTGGCCCCTTTCCTCAGATTCCTCCACAGATGCCACCCCAGGCATCACTGCCAGCTTACCAGCCCCCCACCTCTCAGGTTGCCCAACCCGGTCCTGTTGTCCCTACATCAGTTCGACCCTCCACCACCACTGTGGACAGCATCCAAGCCCCAATCCCCAGCTATGCCTCTACTAGCCACCACCATGTACCACCTCCAACTTCAGTCGGCTACTCAGTGCCACCACAGCTGGCTGCCTATCCACATTTTGTCCCCCAACCAGGAATAACCATTCCAAGTCCAAGCCAAACACCTCTACCCCAGTCACAACAGCAGAAACATTCACAGCACTATCCCCAACCCACTGGACAGCCATTGCCCCAGGGCTACCAGCCTGGACCAGGGGCCATTCCTGGCCCTCATCTTCCTCTCCAGCAAACTTTCCCACAAGGATACATACCCCCACAGCCTAGTGTTCCTCCTCAGTACCAACAGCCATTCCCCTGTCAGCCACATCCACAGAATGGCTTTCAGATTCCTATCCCCCAAGGTTATCAGCCTCGGCATGGCTTTGTACCACAGCAGTACCCACAAATGACTCCAGGAAACATGCCTCGGCCATCTCAGCACCAGATGCCACCTCAAACTGTACACCCACAAATACCTCCAACCTCTCAGCCAACGCCCCCCATATCTCAGCCATACCTTCCTCATCCAAATCCACAGGTTCCCATTGGTCACCCTCATCAAAACATGCTGCCACAGCAGCAGCACATCCCAATGCCCTCCAATATCCAGCAGATTACACCACACCCACAGCTGCCGGTGCCTGGTGGTCCCAGAGCACAGGGTCCTCCCACGAGTCAGCCAGTCTCGCAGAACTACATGCCCCCAAATAGTCAACCTATTCACCCTAATCTGCACCAACAAATGCCCCCTGCCTCGCAACCTCACATGGTACCTTGTCCTCAGACCCACTTGCCCAGGGGCCCTAACATGCCTCAGATGCCCTTAAATGCACCACCACAACCACACCAACCAATCCCAGGACAGCAGCCTTTTCAAATGCCTAACCAAGCCCAAATTCAACACCCACCTACTGCGGGTGTTTGTTACCCAGGTGGTTCTCCAATGATGCCTCAACAGCCACTTGCACCGCAGCCTGCAGCACCCCAACAACCCCAGGCCACTCTTACAATGACTCATCCACAGCCTCCTACAATGTACCCCGCAGCCCAAGGCGCTACGGTACCGAGTGCACAGCAACCTGCGGCCATGATCCAGCCTTCACCTGGAGGTCCTTCAGCAACTCAGTCACCCAACACTGTGCCACATTCTCTCACCCCTTCTCCCTCTCCTGCCCCATCTCCAGGTCCTACCTGTTTGGGGCTGAACCCCCAGCAACGACCAACCCCTGCTCTCACACCCGGGGGAACTGCCCCACCCACTCTTCCCTCTCCATCTGCCATCTCTCCCACCACATCACTGTTTCAAAGGCAAAACTCGAGCACAGACGACCTCCTCTCTTCCAGCCCTGAAAGCCAAGCTGGAGGCAACAAGGCCCCAACTAATGTCCTCCAACCAACAAAGGCTGACCCCCAGGATGGGGAGCGTCGAAAGAAGAGCTCACAGGGAGTTCTTCTGATCCAAGGTGATCCATACCAAGCCCCTGAGCGGGTTGCACTGCTCTACAACGAACTGGAGCGTTACCGAGCCCAGGTAGATTCCCTAGAACAACCCTGCGAGACCGAGGGTGGTCTGTCAGTGCTGGACGCTCGCTGGAAGGAGCTCCAAGATCAGCAGGAGAAAGATGCCCGCCAGCTTTCCATCGCCATAGCCCGTTGCTACACCATGAAGAACCGTCATCAAGATGTCATGCCCTACGACCTCAATCGTGTGGTTCTCCAATCAGGCAAAGACGACTACATCAACGCCAGCTACGTCGAGGACCTATCACCGTACTGCCCTCGTCTTATTGCCACACAAGCTCCTCTGACAGGCACAGCAGCAGATTTCTGGCTGATGGTGTATGAGCAGAAAGTGTCGTTGATCGTTATGCTGGTGTCAGAGCAGGAACTTGACAAAGTAATGAAGTTGTTTGTATTTCCTGTAATTTAAATCATTTAAATATTTTTAAAGCCTAAAGTATGAAACCACAGAAAATTTATTGTTATTATAAATAATTTCCATTACCTATTATCTTGCAGGGAAAAGTTTTGCGTTACTTCCCAACAGAGCGCGGCCAGCAGCTCTCTCAGGGACAAATCACACTCAGCCTGACCACGCAAAAGACCACACCCACACATGTGGAGCGAATGATCAGCATGCAGTACCGCGACCAAAGTCTCAAACGCACCGTGGTCCATCTACAGTTCACCTCCTGGCCGGAGCTGTAAATTAACATCTTTATGCACAACATATAAAATATTTTTTTAAGTAAATTATCTGGCACACAGGGTCATCTCTTATTATGAGTCAAGTACAGTACATGTTTGTCTTTGTCCTCAGGGGTCTTCCTGACAGTAAGAGCCACCTGCTGCGATTCATCCAGGAAGTACACGGACATTACCTCCACCAGAGACCCCTACACACTCCAGTCGTGGTTCACTGCAGGTAAATGTTCCCACCCTCACTCGATTCACTCTTAAAATCTACATCCTTTAAAACCTTGTTGTGTTTTTTACCTCAGTTCCGGTGTGGGACGCACTGGCGCCTTCTGTCTGCTGTACGCTGCTCTGCAGGAGCTGGAAGCTGGAAACGGGATCCCAGACCTACCGCTGCTGGTGAAGAAGATGAGACAGCAGAGAAAAAACATGTTGCAGGAAAAGGTGAGCATTGTACCCAGCTTTGATTTTGGTTTTCAAATCATAGAAATTGACATGTTGAAAATAGGAATAAAAATATATCAGTTATTTAAAGCCTTGCTTTCCAAACCTCTGCTGTGTGTTATTTCTAGCTCCACCTGAAGTTCTGCTATGAGGCAGTGTTGAAACACGCTGAGCACGTCCTCCAGCGCCACGGCATCACTACTGCCACCTGCAGCAAGAACACAAACTCTACAGCCACTAAGGTTTGACACGAGTTAATTTAACAGTTTTACTCATATGCAGAAACAGGAAAAAAATTCTGTAGTAAGAATGAAATATGTCATGGTATCATTAGGCAAAAACATCAAGTCAGATTGAATAGTCCAATAGTATAACATGAAAATAGAATATATTTATATTGTTCGAAACACTTACAAACTTGTGTGAATTATCTCTGTAGCAGTACTCCAGACAGGAATCTCAGCAGGACATAGTCCTCGGTGCAGACATGCCGATCAGCTCCATCCAGGCCACCATCGCCAAACTCAGCATCCGGCCGCCCAGCGCCACAGACTTGGCACTGGAAACCACGAGTGGACTGGAGGATCAGGTCAACTCTTTCCTACCAGACCTGGACTCTCTAGAGAACATCCAGTCGCTTCAGGATCCCTTCGCTGACACCCAGCCTCCCACCTCTCTTAGTCCACCTCTGGCCTCACCACCACTGTCTCCACCTCCGCCCAACGGCCTAGACATTTCCTCCCCTTCTCCTCCGACAGTGAACAATCAGCCAGTCCTAGACCCTGGACCTAGCGTTAGTCCACCTCCTGCCTCCTCTTCTTCGTCTCTGCAGTTGCTGGCCTCACTGTCGGCCGAAGCCTTTTCCATGGAGGGCGGAGGGCGAGGGAAGCAACGAGTGACCAAGCAGAGCTTCCTGCAGCCAGCAGATGGTCAGGGTCTTCATGGGTCTCGAACCAATCAGGACGACGACCCTCTGAGTAGTCTGGATCCTTTGTGGAACCTCAACAAGCGCTGAGTCCACAGACGGTTGCATTTCACATGTTTAAGCACCAGGTGTCGCTAGATAATGGCTGTAGCTTCTGCTAATCCTTTGACAAAACGTTAGTGGATCCTGAGAAGGTTGGAATCCTTTTAGGTGTCGATTACCAAGATGTGCCTGGTGGCAGATTTTTTTTTAAGTGTTGATCTCCAAATACACTTTTTTTGCTTCTTCTTCTTTTTCCATCAGTGGTGGCGTCTGGGACCACAGCACTATGCACTCCTCTGCATCTGTTATTTCTTGCTGTCATTCTTTGCTGCTTTTCTTCATGTGTCATTTCACAGATGCTCCGTACTCCTTCGCATTAAATCTGGACCCTAAAAATACTAACAGAATTCCCAGCATGCACACTACCACCATGATCAGATGGACGATGTTAAGATGCTTGTCGGATTATTCTAAAAACTGGAAAAAAAATTGGGGTTAGAGGACAAGTGGGTCCAATACACAACTACATGTTTTGAAGTCAATCAATGCTTTTAGCTGCTTAGTCATTGTATCAGCATTAAAAACAGCACGATCTAAGAAGTCAATGAGTTTATCATGTCTGTAACACTGTAAATATCTTAAATAAAAATAGATTATCCCAAGAAATGTTCAATCTTTCATTATTGTCAAACAAATCCAATAGACAGTGTCTTTGATCAAGTGTCTTGTTCTAAAAAATATATATAATTGCCTCCTGTAATTATTATTATGTATTTATTTTTACAAAATAGTGAGCTATATATTCCTTAAGTTTATCGTAGCCTGCTTTCAAAAACATGAAACAAGCTTTACTATATAAAATTAAATTAGAAATGAACAATAAGACGTTACAATTTTAGATGTTACAATTCTAAAACCTTAAGGTATAAAAAAAGAATTTCATGATAAAACTAGTTTTGTATAATCCAGGATATGCAACAAAACTTAAATACAAAAAATTTAAATACAGGCATACAATTCGAAAAAAATAAAAAGACCTTAATACATGGCTCGTGTCTGTCATCCAGGTCATACATAGTTACATCGAGGGCAACTTTTGTCCAGTTGCCCTCAATGTAACTATTTTTGGATAAGATGACCTGGATGACTGAGAACCTACACAGACATATCATCTCTAATACATTCAAAAAGGATTTAACACAAAAAGCCCAGCTAGCAAATTAATTTGTATCAAACCTCTTTATTTTTAAAATTAGTAGAAAGTCCTGCAATTTTTCCTTTGTTATTTGTTTTAAGACGGTGACATAAATTACCTCCAAACAGTACAGCCTATGTTTGTAGCCTGCTGACAAAAACCAGGGATGATGTAGGTGATGATGAACAATTAGAAGTTAGAAGACAAATCAGGATATGATTTGTTTTTCTTAAGAAACAGTTAAACATTTTGACAATGAAAATAATGTTAAAAAAAAAAAAAAAATCAAACTAAAGTTTAAGGTAAACTATTGAGAGTGATGAACTGAGACATTCATCTGTTGGCCCTGAAACCTTTTCACCATCTATGTCATCAATTACCATCATTTAGAGCCACAAAAAATAATTTAAATAATTTCTGGAGAGGGAGAATGGGAAATAGTACAAAAAAGACATTTTTAGAAGTTTCTTCTCTCTCCCAGAACATATATGGGATTAGAGAAAGATATCAGCCACCTGGCTATAATCTCACATTATATTTATAGCTGTAAACAGCAAGTCATAATTCCAGGGGACTGGAACTATGACTTGTCAATACAAAAAAAAAAAAAAAACATCCTGACCAGATAACGGACACTTGTGGATTACGAAAGTACCTTCAGAGCAGAGAAGCCAATGAGCCTGTACAAACATGAGCCTAAAGTACTTCAACAGGAAACAGGAAATGGATTTGTCTGAAAAACAAGTTTGAACATCAACAACAAAAAAGCGAAAAAAAGAATTCTAATTTAATTTACACACAACAACAAAAATAAACATCAACATGGTTAAAATGTCAACAGCTCACTGGTCTGGTTTTTCCACTAGCTACATTAGACAGATGTGAAACTGCAAAACACTGAAGTCCTAGAATTTCAGGTACTTGTTCTGTACAAAATGGATAATTCCTACAAACCATGTTTAAAAAAAAAAAAAAAAAATGAAACCAGACCTGTGACCAGGACATGTCAGTGCTTGTGCACTTGCTGTGCAACTTGCTGACTGACAGCTGTGTAAGTTCCATTTACACAAGGGTTTACAGTGCATGGAATTAGTTTTTATGACATGATACTGTTAAGGATTTGGGGAAAACTAGCACTGATATAAAATAAACACATGTGAGTGCAAAACTCAAAGAGGCATATTGGAAACAGGGTGTTTGAAATGATCTTCACAGAGAAGACACACACGGAGGGGGCAGGACCCAGACTTAACAGAGAATCCTATGCTTATGGAGACTCAACCCCACACTGCTACATCCATGTCTTATATAGGAACAACAGAACCCATTCTCAGAGTCACTTAAAGGGCTGAGGATCAGACACAGACTGCCATCACCAACAGACTTTGTGAGAGCTATAATATTAATTCACTTTAGTTAAGACAAAAGTTTTCTAACCATACTGTTTTGAAACAAAAACATGGTGCATTTATATGGATTGGACATGGTACGGACACAGCTAATGTACATTTGTGGACCAACAGTCAGTAGGTAAGTAGAAACACCAATGTTTACTTCTGTTAAAGATAAAGAAGTTAATTTTCCCCATTTGTGTTCAATTATTTAAACCAGCAGCAGTCTCCCTCTGGTGGTTCAGTGCTACAACTACAGGGGGGGAAGGAGAGGGGGAGGGGGCTTCCAATGGAATGTGACATTCACCACTGCTGTAATGCTTGAATGATAACAAGCCTCCAGTCACTAGGTGGCAGCAACTCATACAGTGGTTTGTACAGATAAAAAATATACGTTATCAGGTTCTCAATAGTATTTCAATTTGCAGGGGTGTGGGTCGAGGAGGGGTAAGGGGTAAAAAACATTTCTGCCCCCAAGGGGCGGGGCATAACTGAGAACCACTGCGTTCATCAATGGCTTAGTCCTTAGTTTATATTGGTTTATATTAATGTTTATCCTGTACATGTTTTGGCCTGGAGCGCAGCCCATGATGTAATCAAAATACATTAGTCACATAACAAGGTTACTGTAATTCAGATGACTTCACAAATGGATATGAACAAATTCAAACTTCAAACTCCTGTTGCACGAGTAAGAATCAATAGACTGATGTGAACAAATAGACACATCTGCCTGATGAAACATTTCTAGTGCAACAACTATTTCCCTCATTAACTGGTTTCACATTCTCATCGCCTGGGCCGAAGAGCAGAAACCTGGATAACATCCGTACCATCAGGTAGAGTTGTCACTTATTTTTTTACTTTTATATATATTTTTAAATGGGGTTCGAATAAATGTTATGATACATTGGACAGCCATATGCCCACAAACAGCCTGTGGCTGCACCTGAAGTTGTTTAATTTTCTTGCACAGGCACAGAGGCATTATTTACTAGTAAACAACAAATCAATAGAAAAGTATTTCTGATTTTGCAGAACCGTTTGAAGCCTCAAATTGCTTTACAAACACAGTGGTTTTGTATTCATCTTCCCAGGAGGAATGTTCAACCTGCTTGTCAACAGCAAAATAGCACAACAACACTGCCTTCTGAGTCCTAGCATTTTAGGAATAAACAGGTGGAAGTGAAGCTTCATGGTGTAAGACAAGTCTACTGTATACACACAGCATGACAAACACAACACTGCTCTGAAAGCTCTGATGCTGCTGTTGTCTGTGCATTAAGACGAGCGTTAGCTTCCCTGCAAAACGATGTAGCATCACTGTCTTCTTTTACAGAGACACAGTAGGGAGGGCTCATGCTACGCTTCAATCAAACCACTGTGAACATCCACACTAATCTGGCAGATATGAAGGCAACAGCCCTCAACATGTACAACACCTTTTACAACATTCAATCGAAAGGGTGGAATTTGAAAGGAAAAAAAAATCTCTTATGGGCAAAAAAAAAAAAAAAGTTGACAATGTAAATGTGATGTTCAAAAATGGTAGGCAGCGCAAGACGTCAGTAATTTCAAATAAAATTCTTGCTGTTTGGAAAACAGAGGTAGCCTGATGGAAGGTGTCCCTCTCAATCACGCACGCACGCACGCACACACACACACACACACACGAGGATCTCCATACAGCAACAGTAACCCCCAGAGGCTCGTCTCCAACAGCCCCTCCATCTCCATAACAGCAAAAACATCAGTGTTTTCACTTTAAAATATCACAAATGATCTTTTTACACCCAGAGCCCCGACCTGCCGTACAAACAATCACCGTCCCATTCATACTCCTGTTAAAGAGCCAGGACTATCCAATAATAAACAAACTGTTATTCCAAAACATATCACTAATAAATAGTTCATTAATACATATATATATTTATATATATATAAAAAACAGTCCACTCTCAGGTTTTACATTATACAGTAATAATCATCCATCCATTCGTCCATCACACAGCCACATACACACTTCGCCCAGAACATGTTCTCAGCAGTATTTTACCATAACGTTCACACATTCAATCTTTCATATTATTCAGGAGCACACACATAAACAAACAAACCTGTCAAAGTCATGATGGCTGCTCTTGAGGAGGCAGCCGGGACCCTAAAAAACTTAAAAAATAATCTTTTCTCTCAGGGTGGGCGGGGTAATGTGAAGCCCCGCCCATATCAGCAGCATAAAGGGCAGAGCCTCAAAACAGAATAAGCGCTAAACAAACAAACAAAGAAAAATACAATCCCCCCACTGACACAATTCACTCTTCTGGTCAAGAACATCCAGCTGTTCTTCACAGAATCCCATTGCATTAATGGATCATGATCCATATTTGACATTTTCCTCTTTTGGAAAAGAAATGCAGCAGTTTCGTTTAGTTTCGTCTAAGCATTTTTCGACGTATAAAATAATTCTGTGCACAGAGACACCAGCGAAATGATTGCCTCTCATCTCATTCAGGTCTCAGCAACCAACCAAAACAAACAACAACAAAAAACCTAAATACAAAAGAAGGAAAAACGATGCTGTGACTCCTTGGTTGTGTTCCCACCAATGTTGTCTACTTTGCTCTAGTCTAGTTTCTCCAGTACCGACGGCACGTACACCAGACTGAGCTCACTGCCAAAGTCACAGATGATGGCAGCATTGTCCAGCACCAGCAGCTGTCGGACACCCTGTCCGTCACTGCTCTGTCCCAGGTACACCGTCTGCAGCAAGTCCCCAAAATTCAGGTCCCAGAAGGAAACGCAACCCTGGCCCCCGGTGACCAGGAGAGACTCTGAGATCACACCCAGACTGGCTCCACAGCCCACTTCCTGTTGAGGAGAGAAAAAGAGACTAAAAGGTAAATTTGTGGAGAAAAATGTACATGGAAAATATGTTAACTTACAGCTGAACTTAATTCTTCACATTCTTGAGACATCGGCGTGCAAAAATAACTAACTGGGAAGATAAGACAAGCCAAGCAGTCTTCATCAAGGTCAAGGTGCCTGGTGTTTTTGTGCTGATGTGTCCTTGGTCGTGACACTGAACTGAGAGGCTGGTGACAGCACCAATAGCAACATATGTATATATCAGCAACACGAAACAATGGTGCAGTACCTGCTGTATGGAGTACAGTTTGATCCCTGTACTGCGGTCCCATATACAGATGAGGTCGTCCAGTCCTGAGCTGATGACACAGGAAGTGGTGCAGACCAGTGAGGTTACGTCACCACGATGACCGTAAACATGGCTGACACGGCTCCCTGTCAGGACATCCCACAGGCAGATGGCGCCGTCCTGCCCACCGCTTGCCAGAACCATTTTCTAAGAGACAGACAATGACAGACATTAATATCTGCTGTTCAGAGAACAGCAATTCTGTAGGAGTTACAAGTTTTTAAATGAAGTACATAAAGTTTTTAAGCAACGGCTACAGATGTTTACACAGGTGGGGGCTCGACAAAAGTCCTGACGAAAGAAGCTTGGCACTGCAGAAAAGGGTTGTGCGAAAAAAGTGTGGGAATATATAGTGTCATGTGTTACATTCTAACACCGACCTGGTCGATATAGATGGCGGTAATTCCTCCAGAGTGACCCTGCAGTGTGAAGAGGCAGCACGAGTCCTCCAGACGATAAACCTGACAAATGGTTGTTTGGTTATTTACATGTCAGACTAATGTCAGACACATTAGTCCAAAGGAGTACCATATTTTCCGGACTTCATTATGCATTTTTTAGCTGGTGAGACTTATACACTGGAGTGAATTATAGTCTAGAAAACACGGTAAATAACATTGGTAATAAATGTAAACTAATGTGCTCATATCTGTTACCCTGACTGTGTGGTCCTGGCTGCCAGTGACCACCCTCCCTGCTGCTGCCCGCAGCACCGTGATAGGCTTCTGGTGAGCACACTGTATGGAGCGTGTGAGCTGGAGGCTTATTGTATCTTCACTGCTGTAACAGGGAGATGAAGGCATGTTACCTCGACCTGGAGCACCTGAGGACAAGAGACACAAATGGGGTCAATTCATGCATTATTTAATCTTCATAAAAGTGGAATCACCTGTACCTGTGTCTAGTTAACCAACATATCATGCTCTAGATTCACTTGATACATTTACCACGTTATGTATCAGCTTCTGAATAGAGTGGTTGCTTCTCACCTCTGTATTGTAGCAGAGCCAGGGGTTTGTTTATCTCAACTGTGAAAAAATCCAGAGAACCGTTGAGTCGAGCTGCGACAATTCTGAGGTCCAGCACAGGAAACATAAGAAGAAAAAAAAAAGTGAAACTTTATAAAAAGTTATAGAATTAAAGTTACACTCAAGGATGTGAGAAGTAGGCACCAGAGCAGCCTGAGACTTAACTTTAAATTGCCCTTTTTTCCATATGCAATGAAGACAATGATGAAATACGTTGTTTGCTATCAGCAGACAAATAAAACATTCATCCTGGGAGGATAAATTTAAAACTGCAGTGTCTGGGAAGTGCCATGTTTCTGGTTGACAAGATAAAAACTACACTTCTCTACTGCAGCACTGCTTTTTTTTTTTGCTGTTGGGAAGTCAGCTAAACATTTCTTTATGGAGACCAGAGTAACAAGACCACGTCCAAATATATACTTTATTCCTTTGTGCAAAATATCAAGTGTTTTAAACCAATTTTAATCAATGTGAAACCTCCACCAAGAAGTAGAAACACATGTTTGACTTTGATGGTTTGTGTCTGCACCTGTTGTTGAGGAAGGCCAGAGCTGTGATCCCAGAGACCCCATCATCATTACTGCAGCGTAATGAACCCTCCACTGCGTCCCATAACTAAAACAACAAATGAAGCTTAAACATGACCTTCATTTTACAAAGTGTATTCATTTCTAGATGTTGTTTTGTTTGAGAAACAGAAGAAGGGGTGTAATATTACAGACCTCCAGTTTACCGCTGCTCCTCCCTGCAGCTATCAAATTCCCCCTCAACTCCATCGCCCACACAGAGCTCTCCCAATCAGCCGTCGCCTGAGACCCTGCTGTTGAAGCCCTCCCCTGGGTGAAGGTGCTAGATACATCCCCAAAGCTGGGTAATTTCTGGAGCTGAGTGCCCGAGGGCGGTGAGGAGGAGGCTGGGGAAGTAGAAAGATGGGTGGAGGGCGAAGGAGGCTCATGCTCCATGTAGGCTCGCTCCACCAGACCACCAAAATCGAACCCAGCTCTGGGTGGGGTGGAGAGATGGGAGGGTGGTTGACTAGTAAAGTTTGTGTCGATGAGTGGAGTGAGATCAGGCTGGTCTGTGAACAGAACCGGCCGTGAAGGAGCGGTGCGCCGTCTCAGAGGGTAACCTTCATCCTCTGACCCCCCGTCACCACAGTTGCAGCGGTCACAGCCCTCAGTGCCCACACCGTCAGATTCTAAGGTTCCGCTCAAGGTGTCCCAGCATTCCCTCTGGTCCCAGCAGCCACTGCTGCTGCTTCGCCTCAACCTTAAACAAATACCCGGAATAATCAGAGGAAATCAGAGAAAAAACACTTAAAGGTATTCATAATAAATATTAAAGTCTAAAAATGTTGAAACTCCTTAATGATGATACCTAATAATGTTGATTTTTTTTGTGTTTTTTTCTACAACAAAATTCAGCATGTGATACATTAGATGATACTGATGCCAGGAAAAAATATTTTCCTGGTTCAGTTTTTCGCAAATTATTTTAGATGATTAAATAATTACAATGTTTAGAGTCCAAATTCTTAGGTCAAGTTCTTACTTTTCTTGTTATTCTTTCCACACTGTTAAAGTTGGTAAAGTTCTCTAAAGAAAATTATTCTAAATTCTGCTCCAAAGGACATGTTCATGGACAAAGTCACTCTGAAAGCAGCTTTTGTTTGTCAAGTCTGTGCCTCACCCATGGTTTGAGATGACAGTGAGACAGTCCCCGGTCTGAGCATCCCAGACGCGGATCTGTCCTGCGAGGCAGCAGCTGGCCAGCAGCATCCCATCACTGGCCAAACACTCAATGTCCTTAGAGACACAAAAGAAATTAGTCAAACTCCAAACAAAAAATTTGTTTAAATGTACCAGCTGTAAAACACCTTTATTTTCAGTTGGTGTATATTAATCAATGACAAAATAAACCTTGCAATAATTAGAATAAATAAATATATGGTTATATTTTGACATGTAAGGCTAAACTATAGCATAACAGTTTCTTCTCAAGCTGCTGGTTTGTTTTGCAGTGAAATAACTCAGACATTTACAATCTGTTCATTGTTTCCTTTTTATTGTATTTATCTGTCTGGTCTCACCATGCTGTGGCCCCTCAGCAGTAGCGGTGATATCTCGCTAACTGGTGGAGAGTAGCCGTAATCATCGCATGGCAGGTCTCCTCGGCGTCGCCGCCCGTGGGAAATACCGTTTTGTCCGTAGTTACGTGGGCAAAGGACACGGTAAAGACAGAAGAGCAACAGGACCAGTAGGACGCCAGCTGCTAGTCCAAGAGCTGCCACCCTGGAGGGAAGACACATGAAGACAAATGTGGATGTTTAAATTCTCTCAATACATGAACATTTTGGTATTTTTATCAGCACTTTATCAGCATCAATATTTGATGAGTATGCTAACTCCTGGCAGCTGATTTTTAAAATTAAAATAAAAAAATCACAATTATTGGGATAATATTGGAAATAACACAAAGTGTTTTGGCAAAGCAATAATAAAAAAAAGGTAGTGTTGACCAAGAGTTGAAGGCTCAATGTGCCAATAGTGACTAATCACATGCAACACAAAAGCCAGATATGAGAGAGTATTGTATCTGGTGACAGTTGTATTAATCAGATAAGATAAAATTACACATTTACACAACGTCCACCATCTGTTGGCCGCATGCAGATACTTCGATATAGGGGCGCATTAATCATACATGACGAGTCACATTTGCTTCTCGACTGCCTTATTGTCAAAGGATATAGTTATGTTCATGAAAAACCATTGACTGCAGGAGTCTGACTGTGTACGCACAGATATGAGCTCCCTCTCACACTCACACACCTTTACTGTTTGCAAGAGAATGTGGCAGAACGGTGAAGATAAAAGCTGACAGACCAGTGCGACCTGCTGTCCTCAGCGCAGACCATGAAAACTCTGGTGCAAAACGTCAACACTAACGTCACTAGTTTTCTCAGAGCCTCTTATCCCCTGTCCTTTGTTTCCTTTACTGTCTCTATTACAAATGAAGAGTGTCTGAAAGGGACATAACTATTGGAACAGTTTAAATTACAAAAACCTTTGGTTTTAGATACTGTTTCGACACAGGTAAACTCCAGGGCAACTATGCTTCAGTGTGATACACATTTCCTGTGGATTGCCCAATGCATGTTGGTTAATAGGGTTGTAGGAGACACCCTTCAGTTAAAACAGAAGTTCAAACTATGTTTGAAGTTGACTTAACATAACTAAAGATTAGACAAGAAATGGATCAAAATAGGCACAAAAAAAAAACACAAAACAACAATTAACCAAAGAAACAGATGTAGGCCACAATCTACTTAGAACAAAAATCACCAAAATATAAGACAAACTAAAAATTACCCAAATAATGGCTAAATTTTTGAACATTGCCTGCATACAGCTTTTTGTAAGAGCATGGCTATGTTAGCGAATGACTAATCTTAGTGTGGGTTTGACCAATTTAATGTCAAAATGTTGCACTACATTTGTAATTATGTTTTAAGCTTCATGATAGAAATGTAAAAAAAAAAGTAAAAAGATTGAAACATTTATCTGATGTGGCTTTGAAGTTTGTTCCAACAAAATACTCTGCAAAATAATAAATTGAAATTATCTATAAAGAAACTTTCAGTGTCGTAGTTATAACTAATTCTTCAATGTCACTAGTTGGTTAATGTAATCAATAGACTTGCAAAATTTAAAAAATAAAAGACTGGAAACAGTCTGTTGATCTTTTCTGTTAAGATTTTACATTTTAAAACTTTAGATTATTTCTATTGTCATGTTCTTGCAGGTAATTCTCACCACATGCTGTTTGAAAAGCTCTCATACTGAAACACCCAGTCAAAGTGTAAAGTACACATACAGGTTATTCTTGAATCCAGAAGGGAGTCAATCTAATCTTAGCCATAGCTGAGGTTTTACACAGAGGAGAAGCAACATTCAAAACAACATTAAAGATCCATGGTCCCTGACAGTGTTGTAGCAACAAGTTCATTTTTATCATCGTGGCCTTGTCTTTGTTTCAGGGTCAGCTAAACAAGCCATAAACTCAATCGTGACATCATTCTGAAGGTCATGACCCTGACCTAGCTACAACAGATAACCCTGCTATCGACTGTCCAAAGATGAAGCCAAGTGTTCTAGAATCCACCCGGCAACCTTGATTTCTTGGACAAGAGTACAGTAGACTATCAGGAGGCACAAGTGTTGTTAGTTCTGGTTGTTACTGAAGACATTAACATAATACAAATCTTGAGGGTCATTTTAATTCCCTTTAGAGTCTTGAAAACTGTCAGGGACGATCCTTGGCACAATAACAGCAACTGAGAATTGTGGTTGTGTTTAAAATATATCATTATACATTATGTACATATATACATTTATGAATAGTTTTCACAGGTTACAGCCACAGATGTAAAGCATGTTTGCAACTTTGATGAAAGTTGAATTTTTTAATTAGTGAGTAATATGACAACTGAAGTGGACTTTTTGAGTATTTTAATTTTAAAATTTTGAATTATCAATTCGCTTACTTAAATGAGTCAACTTTGGTAAATGTTAGGTTTACTGTAGTGCAGAAATTCTAAACGTTTTTAAATTGTTTCCTCAGTTACTTTATGACAACAGTTTGAACAGATTTAAATACCTAAGTCAAAGTCAAAAGTGACACCTAGACATCAGGGACCCCTGGTTATATTAACAGTTGAGTGTTGGAACACTTACTTGTACAATGTAAGATCCACCTGTAGATCTGCAGATACTTTGGGAATGACTGGAGGAAGAGGGGGAGGGATCTTGGTGTCATGAGGGTGACGGGTCTCAATAGCCTCCTGGGGGGTCAGGTGAACAGTGACAGGAATGACTGGAAGAATGCTGATGTATCTATAGGGGAAAACAAACAGTGAACAAAGAGTCTAATTAGGTCAAAGTCACAGTCAATTTACTGTATATAGTATGCAAGGATTCGTCTTTCCTCCTAGAAGTAAGACGGACAGAGACAAATGTATACAAAAAAATTGATAAACTGCACTGATTGTTACCTTTTTGCTAAAGTAATGTTGTAGTAACTGAAGAGTGATGGCCAGTGCCTAAAGGACAGTCTCCTCCAACCTTCTTCGTCTTCTGCTGCCCAGGTGATCTGAGGCACCGCTGCAGGAGCCTGAGGCAGGGAACCTGCTCTGCCTGGCTCAAGGTGACCCTGTGATTGGTTCTCTGGCATGGGGGTTGGATCAGGTGCTTGGTGAATACTGAGGGTGCTGCTGGGATCTCCACCTCTGAAGACAGGAGCGACGCCGAGGTGGTGAGGAAGGATGGCTCCTCCAGGATCGCTCAGGGGGCTTTGCTCCGATACTTGTGTGGCCAAGTAGGTGCGGATCCCTGCAGGGTCTGTGTAGACGAGAATGCCGATCCAAATGACAGTGCCAGCCTGGAAATGAAGCCAATGTAGGATAAAAGAAAAAAATGATTTAATCCTGGAACCTGAAATTTGGCTCAAGTGCGCTCAGCTTTTAAATAACATTTTAACAGGTTAAGATTTTAATAAGGAGAACTTCCCAAATTTAAATAGCCAGCTAATATATCTCAGTAACAGGTCAAACAGACCATTTGAACCAGAACTAACTACTACTCTCACCATAATAATACGCTGGGCCAGACGTGTACGGGCCAGGAAGTACACCACACGCAGCCTTTTGGGTAGCCTCAGGGTCATGAAGGGCGGGGTCTGAAAAGTTATCGTGTGTGGGGAAGGTCGTGGAGGTGGAGGGACCTCACGTGGACGTAAAGTGCCAGGTTTAGGAAGAGGCAGCCCAGCTTCTGCTGGCAGGCGTCGGTTCAGGTCAGCCAGCTGATGAGGAAATATGCAATTAGATATAAATAAAACAGAAAAAACAAAAATCTGTTTTAGCCACAGTGTGATATAGTTTTACTCTAAAAAATGAGTTGCTATATTAATTTAATCTTATATTTTTTAATGTTTTAGATTGAAGTGCAAAAGGCAATAAATATCCTATACAGTGTCAAAATGTCTCTGGTCAGCACTTTTAAAGTTAAAGACATTTTCATCCATCATGAATAAAAAATGATTAGACACATTCATAGGTCCACAATTCTCAAGCTGACAGCAAGCCAGAAAATGTTAAAGGCTTCAGTGTGTGAATGTGTGAGATTCTCCACAGTAAGATGTTTTAAATGAGAAGTGCATGTGCATGTGGGTAAACTAATCTGCAAGCTATGTAGTGAATGCATGTGGGCTGCAGACCACATTGTGACTATTTAGTGTTTGTGCGAGTTAGGCAGTTAGGTTTTATATCATCTTTGTGTATCGGTATCAGCTTCTTTCTTAATAAATATTACTTAAACTTTGCAAAATCAGATGGTAGGTTTCACAGGTAGCCAACCCTTTGTGGTCCATAACATGAACAAGTGGACATTTATTAAATAATAAAATGTTGTTCTATCAATAAGAACAACATTATTCAGCTTCACTGGTTGTGACGTCAATAAAGTTTTGTATTAAATAAAATGACAGTAACAAACTCTGAGGGACACAGTTCATACCTCCATTCTTCGAATGTCTATAGACAGTACTGTGGTGAAAAAGAACATCTGCAGGAAGAAATCGGACACCAGGCCCACGACAGCAAACAAACAGAACTCCTAAAGAAACAAATGAAGCCGAACCATGGACATGGGTAAGGAGGAGAACACATAATAGCAGCTGTAGACTTCTGATGATGAGACAGACTTGATGCATGTCTATGTTTTCTTTCTGTTGATAAATCAGGTTTATTGCACTTTTCTATTACCTGGATAGCGGGAACTAATGTGAAATATCCAATCAAGATGATACAAAGCTCTGTGGCCACATTCTTCATAATGAACCAACTTTCATTACTGAGACCTGTAAAAGAAAACAAAACATTTAACATGACAATTTGATCAGAGGGATGCTCTGATCACCACAAGAAGAATTAATTAGAAGAACAAGTTATAAACACAGTTTCACCTTGTGCTATGCGTAGTTTGACCTCAAGGTCAACAGGTGTAGAGACGACAGACTTTGTTAGGACCAAAACGTTTTCTAGGCCGATCACCACTACCAGGTATGGAAAAATCTCCCTGCAGAGAAGAAATGACTTTAGTTTCAGTGAAGAAATTATTGTGAAAAAGAAAATAAAGAGGATTTACCACCTAAATACATTACAGAACCTGAACTCGTAAATATCTGGGCTGATGACAGAATAATTAGCAACTGCTAAGTGGAAAAAAAAAAAAATCCTCAATCATATGTCCTTTATTTGGGCTCTTTTTTCATCCCTGTTTTACCATAAATACACCAGTTTTCTTACTAAAATTAACTAATATCTTTTGCTGCTATATCTCTGCTAAAATATTTATATATTCCACTTCTAAAAATGTAATTAACAATTATTTCTCAGACATATACACATATTAATTTTTATATATATATATATATATATATATATATAAAAAAAACACTGGTAATTAAGTTTTAAATTACTTCCCTCTAACTGCCTCTAACATTTGCCCTCTGGCAACGTTCTTCTGTTGTAGTGCAGTAAGCTTAGTCAAATAATGGAGATTAGTCTGTACTATAGAAATAACTCTATAATTGGGTCACAAGGAGTGAAAAGTTACACACACTACATCACACACACCCAATAACTCAGCTCTTAGAAAAATACTATCAGCCACTAACTCCTCAGTCCTGTGTGTGTGTGTGTGTGTTTGTGTGTGTGTGTACTCGGCCGTGACTTGGCAGAATGTGAAGATTACATGCATATGTTTGACCTTGAACATGCGCATGTGTGTTAGTGTGCCTGTGTGTTTATGCAAACAACCCCAGCACAGCCCCATGGCTCTTCTGCGTAGATTTTGGTCAGTGGTTGATCGATGATGTGCTGCTATCACGCCATGATGTCTGCTTTCTAATAATCCTGATGTGATTGGACAACCATCAAATAGTCAGTATCGCTTATTCCCTGCCTCCATACTTAGCTCCACCCACCTGTGCACTGTGTTTAATACTTTACTTTTAAATCAACAGTAATGAAAAAGCAGCTGCAAACATGAACTTAATATCTATTTTAAATTTACTGGGAAGTCAATAAACATTTTTGTGTAAGGTATCACAATGGAACTTCTGTGTAAAAGATAACACACAATGAACTAATTGTAACAGCCCACAGCGGATCCAGGGGCCGTAAATTATTAACAGGAGAAATTTGAATGCAGACTCAGAAGCTACAGTTCTACTACAGATAAAATGTTGCTATTTTCCAGTTACTTTGCATGAACAATTCTGGCCCACACACCAGGAGTAGGTCCTTAAGTACTAATATTCTAAGATTAATCAAGGGCTTTAGCAGGACAGATGTTTATGTGACCCATAATGACATGATGTCATTCATTAAGAACATTTTTTCAGTTGCTTTGAAAAGTAGTTAGTTGTTAATATTAAAAAGCTATGTCTCAATACCTAATTTTCTTCACTTGGAATGAGTGAGATTTCTTTAAGAAACCTTTGGAAGCTACCGACTTTGCATTTCGTCTAACAGTGAGCAGCTTTAAAATGTCTTTTTCACCCTCTAGTACAAAGACAGAAAAGTGTTTCTTCCTACCCTCCATTGAGTGTCGGCGTCAGTCCAAAAAGTGTGCACAGTCCCACAGACATGAGCAGCGAGCTGAGGACTGTGACCACAGCAGCCAGAGCTAGACCCCACTTAGACTTCACCATATCAATTTTACCTGCAGAAAACAGATGTAGCCCATGAGGATATTTTCATTTAAAACAATAATTCCAGAAATACTCTTTACAGATGGGGAAAAAAAATACGAGTTTCCCAAGTTATGATTAAGCAACTCCTGCAAGAATTTCTTTGTGATATGAGGAAACATCAAGTTACGAGTGCTCATTTGAACTCCATTTTTCCACTCGACACTGTCACACTCACTGTCGCTTTATGTCTCTCTTCCCCTCTCTTTGTCTATCATCTAAATCGAGTCTTCACTCCCAGTCCTTCTCATAGGCTTAGTGGCCCAACACACACAGTTTCACTCACTGTCCCTAGCTTGGCTATTTTACCCATTTTTTACATAAAAAATATAACAGGTTTTCTTAAGTATTATTATTTTATATCAATATATATCATATCAATATATTTGTTTATATCTATGTTTTTTATGTTTAGATGGGGGAATTTTAAAGTAATCAATTAATAGTATATTTCTGCAGGGCTACTCAGTGTATATATGTATGAACAGTGTACTTGTACAATGTTTATCCCTGCTCCGCACAGGACCAACCTTGGGCTTCAACTCAAAGGTACGACAGGCACATTTCAAAGGTTCTTTATTCCTGAATTGTTTTATTCACTTTCGTGTTCAAGAGGGATGAAGGCTAACAGGGAAAAAACCCAGAGAGTTGGACCTACGTGTGGAGAAGTAGATGTATGCAAACAAGATGATGTATGTGGAGACGAGAGGGATGAGTTCAG
Organism: Cynoglossus semilaevis; assembly: GCF_000523025.1. NCBI lineage: Eukaryota > Metazoa > Chordata > Actinopteri > Pleuronectiformes > Cynoglossidae > Cynoglossus > Cynoglossus semilaevis. The sequence goes on along the minus strand of NC_024319.1, from coordinate 20,398,136 downwards.
CAACGCCAATCTCCTCCTTGAAGTGGACATGAACCATGTGGTCGTCTCTCAATGTGCAGTTGGCTGCCGAATGGAGCTGCTTCAGACGTGCTCGCAGGCTGCCCAGGAAGCTGAATACACAAGATACAAAAAATGATATGGATGATAAAACCAATGTCAGAGTGAACATGCAGTATAAAAATGATGAAATCTTCTAAAGAAAATCAATGCAGTCATTTGAAACCACTGACAAATAACAAAAACAGGTTTAATGGGAAAAGGACTCTTGACTCATTACCTGGAATCGTAGCTGGACAGCACCACAGTGATAGTGTATGTCACCACCCTCTTTCTGTTGTAGTGACTCACCCCGGTGTGTTTTCCAGGAACACCAAAGAGCAGATCTGTAAGACAAAAAAACATGTTTTATAAATCAAAGCAGAATGACGATGATTACAGGTGAAGAAAACATTGTTTTTAAATCACTTCTACAAGATTTTCCTTTCCTTAAAACTGTGCCCGTCTGTGGAGAGTTCTATCTCTTATTTGACTGTTAGGATTTAGTCACTCAGTGTGAACATGAGTATAATTCTGCCTGTGTCTGACAGCCAGGCCATCCCTGACTCTAGCTCCACAGTAAATCTTCCTACCATTAAATCACATGAGTTAGGGGTGAGGCAGAACACTTTGAAGCGTTTGGGGTGATTAGGTTCAATGTGTAAGTGAATAAAGTTTAGTCAAATTTAAAACGATTCAAAGAAATACAAAACAAAAACACAAAAAATTGAATTGAAATGAAATGAAAGCCTCAAAGTTCCCTTGTGGGGTTGATCATATCTTAACTTGATACTGTTATTGTCCACTGCAAAAGAAGGCTGTTCTCCTGTAAACACCTCCCACCCCGTCCTTACCTCGCAGTGTGGCTGAGGTGTGCAGGCCTTTGGGTTCATGTTTCTGAATGGTTTTGAGGAGGTCAGGGTCTGAGTCAAAGAGATCTCGCTGGTTTTGCCAGTAGTTGCCAGGAGAAATGAGCAGACAGCCATGTTCTGGAAGCACCGACTGCATCCGCCGTAACCCTGGCAACAGGTCTGTCACCTGGAGACATAATGTCTCCAAACTGCGAACACCAGAGCTGACAGAGAGGAAGCAAGGAAAAAAAGGAGGCGTCACTTATCAACACTTACAGAAAAGTACAGTAGAGCAATACAGTAACAGACCAGGTATAGGGCAAGGTCCCTGACCATTGGACCTTCACTGTTTCTCAAGGTCACTGATGTTTTTCAGTCGTGGCTCAGTTTGTATTTTCCTTTGTTTTTTTTTTAATTGTTTCTGCTTTATCAATTTAAAGTTATTTCTGTTTTAGGCTGTCATAAGTTAAATAAACATCTGATTGTAGCAGTGTATTACAATACAATTACAATAAGAGAAAGATAAACTATTTTTTATTTTGTTTTCACTAAAATAAAAACCACCACCATGAGCAAGAAAATTTGCATTCCTTTCAAATAAAACTTACTTAAAATTAGAAAATGTGTAAGTATGTATAAGGCACCTCTTTTAAAAATGTATTTATTCTATTTGCTAATTTTTCAACTAATAAATGTATATATTATTATAACATATTCTAAGAGGTCCGCTGTTGGTTGGAAACGTGTGTTTACCTGTCAGTGTAGACGTGGTTACGAATCTCCTCCAGCAAACTGAAGACTTGGCCCAGTGGTGAACGAAACACGTCCACTGGTACCAGATGGCTGTCCCATGGAGACACTGCTGCCTTCACCAACACCTGCTGTATGTAGGCAACTGGAGGACCTCGGTACTACAACACACAGGTATACACAAGCATTAAGGGTACATGATTTGTGATACCACTAAATACATCTTCAGCAAAAGTGACACATGACGCTAACCTGCCACTTCTTCCTAATTCAACACCAGTGCTAAGAGATCTCGAGAGAGAGATATCGGTGTGATATTGGACAACATTTTAGAATTGGATACAGCCCGTCTAATGCTCAAATTAACTTTGCACGACATGCCGTAAACAGGGACAATACTGAGCCATCCCTATTATTTATATCAGTTAAAGCTTTAGAAAACTGTAAAATCTAACTAAACCATTGAAAATTAGTATTTTTGTGCCGTATACATTTGCTTGTGATGCTACTCTCTTACCCAGTCAGGTTGTTCCCCTCGATCTCCCTGGGGCTCATGATGAGGGACGTTGTAGTCTCTCACACCTGTAGTAAATTCCACAGGACCTGTCCCAGGCAGAGGAAGCCTCAATAACGGATAGCTAGAAAAAAAAATGGGAGTTGAGATTGTACCTGCCCTGTTAGTGTTTGACATTTTAATGTAAAACATTCAGTTCTTCTACTTGAACGGTCATATGACTCTGTGGCTGTTAATGGTGCAACACTAACAACACACACAAGGCCTGTGGCTTTTTATGAAATATATTCTGAGTTTTTTTTTATTTTTTTCCACTTAATGGCGAGTGTAATGGGATTGCACAGGTTTTAATCCTTCCTTTAAGAACAAATCCACAGTACAGAAATATTTCAGCCCCAGAGCATTTTAAACCTTCCTGACATTTACATAAGTACGTCACATCTGCCTTTACAGTAGCGGGTCGTGTTGAGACAGAACAACTCAAGAAAAGTTGACTGCAGGGCCCCTGTGAAGACCGTGACAAGTCAAAAACAGATCACAGTTAAGTGTCTAGATCTCAGGCGGTGTTACGATACACCTGAAAAATGCAACAGAAAGAAACCCTGAATGTTCCCATTTTTCCACAAGCACTGTTGATTAAAATACTATCAAAGCTTGTTGCTCTGTATGGGATTGAGTTGGAAAATTTAACTTTGGATTCACTGCCACTGGACTTCACTTTATTTACAACATACTGCACAAGTGCAGACACACAAGGACCAAGTATTTGCTTTTTGTTTCAATTTTAACATATACAGCAGTTCCCCGAGATACAAACATCTGACTTACGAACATTCGTAGTAATGCATTTAGTCTCTGACTATTAACACATGGTGGCCTCAGGCCTGATCAGTTGTCTAAAAGGGGTTAGTCAATGAAGCCGTAAATGGAGATGTTTTGGTAATGTATAATTAAACCTAAAAAACAATCATCTACATTCATGTTTGAATTTCAATGGTATTAACTGGGAAAAGCAGATAAATAAGTGAGTAATTACTACTTTTCCCCATCATTATCATCACCAACAGTCTGTGTCTTTAGTGCTTATATAAGACCATAAATTTGTCTCTGATATTTGCTGACCGGAAAACTCCAATCCACTTTCTCCCTCTTTCACACCTCCCACTCACTGCCTGCCCTTCTTCCCCTGGGTCACTGTTTCTCTACAAAGGCCTCCATTGTGCCAAGCCGGGCCTCCTCCTGACAAGCAGATGGAGGGCCCAGCCTCCTAGTCTCAAAGGGCCATTTTCTCACAGACCTCTGCTCTAGTACAGCATTAAACAAGCCCAACTGGCTGCCCTCTTTTCTTTCAGATCGCCCCAGGTGTTGGTCAATTGTTGTATAAGCTCAGCACCCCTACTGTAAGTGCTGTGCGGACAGATCAGCAGGTGTGTGTGTTTGAGTTGGCTGTTGCTTTTCACAATGGCTTTTCGACTGAGATCAAGAGAAAACTTTTGACCTTTCTTTTTAGTGTAAAAGTATAGTCAAAATACAGCATGCGTTGAAACATGAAATTAGTGCTATGGGCCCTTTTAACTATATTTATTGATTAACGATTTTATTTAATCATAGCCACATTATCATTACATTGTGATTCACTGCGTTGTGATCCATTATATTTCTATTTTCCTTGTAGCTTATCTGTATGTGAGGAAGGCAGTGTAATTAACCCAGACAGGAAACCTACCAGCAGGTAAGGATGCTGACAGAGGTAAAAAGGATGATGGGTACTGGATAGGAGGCACACAACAGCCCGTGGCGGTAGAAGGCTGCAGAGATCTTCTCTCTCAGCTGCTCGCGCAGCGTCATTGTGATCGACGGGGTCAACTCCCGGCCATTTGGTTGCTTTGGCCGGCGGAGGACAGTGCGCCGTGGGGCATCCAGGGACCTAAAGAAGTGAATAAAATGAGAGTTCAAACTAGGGCTGTCACTTTTATTAAATGTTCGAATCAGATTAAGGAATTAAACAGAAACTTTGGAGGTACCTGCACTTTGAACTATTTAATTTTTAGTAAACACCAAAAAGTTAAAGTGTAACTTGACCCTAAGGTTGACCTCTTGACCCATGAGCAAATGAAGACTGGGTGAAAGAGCATGAGGAAGTAAGTACGTTATTAAAGCAGCGCACACAAGAAATTATCCAGCAATTGACTTAAATGCTCTTTGTGTTTTTATGAGACAACATATTTCATTTAACAATCTTTCAGCAGGTCAGCAGTTCTGTACGTTATCATTTAATATATACATAAATTAGGTCAAGTTTAACATTTGATTTTGAATATTATTTTATTTTATATTGTGCATTGTTGGAATGTACTAAATTGTTTCATAATTTCTATTCTTTGAAACATTAATATTAATTCATGCAATTGCAGTGCCTTGATTTTATTGAGGTTTTACTACAGACAGCAATAAATACAATGGTACTGATGATTGGCATAATTTCTTTTAGTGTTTGGTTTTTTGCCTTGGTTTCCAATTTTAATTTCGGTGCACTCCTAGTTTCAAGTATTAATTAACACATCTCTTAAACACAAGTAATTAGTTCAAATGGTTTCATGCACAGCCGTGAATTTGCTGGTAATGTAGGTGAGCAGGTGCATTCTTAGAGAAGTGCTGACTGAGCTACCTAGTGCAACTTTGAGTGAGGTAGCAAAACCGGCCAAAAGCCTGCACAAGAATACAGCAAGCTTAAGCAGTGTTTCCTTTTTTTTTTTTCCTGGGGACCCGTATTTTGAAAGTCACAACCCTTTACGACCCGAGTCAATAGACATTATTCGTAAACTCCTGGGAAACATGGTGCGGGACGACCCAAAAAAAAATATCTCTTGAGGGTCACGACCCAGTCTTTATGAAACAATGAGCTTAAGGGTATAGCAGAGAAAAGTCTTACTTGACTGCAACTTTCGTGCATCGAGCAAGCAGTTGATACAAATTAGTTTTTGTTTGAGGAACTGCTTTCCTTAAGCACACAACATTTTTTATACAAATCTAAACTACACTAAACACCACAGTGATGCTTGTCAAAAAGTTGACATTGCGGGGCAAAGTTTTTGTGTAAACCTTTGAATGTAATGATAATATACACTGAAGAAGCAGGGAATTGTCTAAATGCCGTTTTGTAGACCCCACATTTACAAGCTGTAGTAGTTAGTGCGTTTTATCTTCATGTCTAACATAAAAACTGTTTCTGTAATTTAAAAAAATGTTTCCTACATTCAAAGTGGTGAATCATGAAAATCCTTGAAAAACACACACACCTGTGGGTCTTAGTAAACCCAAAAAAACGTACAAGACACAAATTTCACAAAGAACTTCCTGTTGGGCTGCTTTTGTCCCAGACAACTAATTGGTCACATAACACACTAAAATGGCGCTGACCGCTGACTACAGCTAGAATGGGTTTTTCCATCCGACAAGCTCATACCAGGGTCACATGGAAGACGGCAACTAAACACACTGCTCATTGAGAAGGCTTGAAGGTGTGGACGCATTCCTACTGCAAAAACATGCAACACTGGCTGAGCAGCTAGTCTAAGATAAACACCCAAAAAGATCATAATATATGGTGGAAATAGCCAGCAGTGTAGAACTTCTGCTTAAGTAACAACAAACACAAAGTCAACCAGAAGGCCGAGAAGAAGAGTACTATTTGAAGGACCACTGAAAAAAATTTTTTTTTCCGAGAAAACAAATACAAAATTGCCATATGAAACTTAAAAACAAATACATCAGTAGAGTTTACCAGCTAATAGAGGACCGTTCACAAATGGGACACCTGACCGAGATAACACAAAGTTGTGTTTTCCAATCTGTTGTATGTTTTGCTGCATTTCAAACAAAGCCAAAGTGCAAGTACCATATGCAAGAAGAGCCACGACCTCAGGTGGCTGACTATATTTATTTTAAATAAGGAAGTGCTGCAGAAATGACAAGTCATTTTCATCCTGTTTCTTCATTAGTTAGACAGGAATTTCAATATTTGAAGATGAGTGACTTTTTCTTTTTTGTATTTAATTGCATCATCTGTGCATGAGCAGTGGCAGGCAAGCAATTTACCTATGACTACAGCTCTGATTAAAAGTACAATTCCATTTTGGTCAGTTGGACTAAATATTTGACAGTGCTATAAATGCACAAGAAGACTTAAGGGTTATTTTATTGATTTTTTTTTCCTTTAAAAATTGTTTACTTTACGTTGCAAGAGACTACATGGCATCCCTGCTTCGAGTGTGAGAGAGAGAAAGAGTAAACATGATAACTATTAGTTAAAAGTCAAAAAGTGTTCATAATAAAATAAACAGAGTAAAGTGAAAACTAATCAGTGAAATGGTCCAAGTGTACTTACAAATCTTCATTAAAAAATAAAGAATACTCCATGGGACCGGCACATTCAAACTATGTGTAAAGGATTCTAACCAACACATTCTGACTGTTCTGATGGCACAACTGTCTACTTTTTGTTTTTACATTTTTAAAATACATTTGATGTTCTTTATTTCATAACCAGGCAAACCACACAATCATGAATCTGAGTTCAGATATGGACTTACTCCTGACTTACTACTCTTTGCATTAAAGTTGGCTTGTCTAACCTAAAGGTCTCAATTACATTCTCTATTTAAGCTTTCCACTAAATCTCAGCTTTTGTCTCACTTTTTGTTTCAAAATGCCCAATTATGTTTTCCATGACGTGCTGCTTTATCAAAATATTGAAACCTGTGCTAGGTCATTGAGGTTGAGGTTTGTCAGGCGGGGAAAAATCCCCCAGGAGTCTCTTGATCTGCCTTTATAAATACACTGTACAGTAAACAGAACAGAAATCTCCATGCAAGTTAACACAATAGGTTCTGAAAAAAGATTTCAAAGAAACGCCTGTAGGCTCTTGTGAGGTGAGTAAAAACAAAGTCTCCATATATTGCCTTTATCCAGTGTCCTGCCTCCAAAAACTTTCATTCAGCACCTGCATCTCTTAGCTGTAAAAGCTCTGTCCCCACATGCTGTGTGACATGGAATAAACAGTGAGATGTGATTTGGCAGCAGCAAAGCTGCATCACCGTCACAAAACTAATCTGGGATTTTGTCAATCAGAAATTGGTTAAGACCTTCAGATGGCTTATCAAGACCATTGAGGCATTTTGAAACATTCACAGACCAAAGGAAATGCAAGCACAAGCAGTACTTTACAGCCAAAATTACTACCTTCTGCGTGGATGCCATGAAAGCAAAATTCAGGGTGGGGAAAAAACAAATCCTGTGACTGAACAAATAATTTTGTTGCAGTGACTTATTTATATTTATATATATATATATACCACATTTGAAAAAAACAACGTTTTATAACCAGAACAGGATAAAAAAAAAAGCTGCGCTGAAAAATGATTTGCATACACCCAAGACAACTAACAGTCTAAATAGGAACCAGTAGAATCACATGCAAAACAAAAACACAGTCAATTAAAACGACAAACCAAGAAAATAGACAACAACAAGGCCTTATATATTATCTAGTTTATCTATGCATAGAAACTGCCAAAACCTCCAAATCCAACAAAAACAAAATTTAAACCAAGAACTTGCCTTTGCTGTTACATTTACCCCAACTGAAACGGGAGATACTACAAATGGCTAAAACGTCTGACTGCTTACCTTTTCACAACACTTCCTAGAATGCCAAGTTTGAAAGCATCTGCAGGGCTAATGGATTCCAGCGACATAGTAACCAATTGTCCATGTATTAAAGTGCATTTACTAGTAGACTACAAGTATAGCAGAAGTTACTGTGAGACGCAAACATTTCCAACATCCACAAACATTTCAGAGAGCGCTGGGCAGCATGAGGTCCCTGTAAAAAAATGCCTGCACTGACATTCATTGCTATTGTTGCATAACTTGGAACTAGGCTCTTCTGATCAGTGAGGCCCATTAGTCCTGTTGTAAATGCAGCTCTCTGTGGATGAGCAGATTACTGCCCCACGTTTTTTTCTTTAGGACCAGTGCTGATGATAAAGCAAGAAACATCCTGTTAACCAGTAACCACACCGCAATAAAATTGATGTGTAGCAAACAACAATTTTATCAAATCCTTCATGTGTACAAATTATAGCATGGACTGATCACCACTCGGTATAGCAGTCAGATTTCCTGGACATTATTTCCTATCATATTCACCTTTCTTCTGCTAAAGTACATACCTAGAAAGTAAGTTCATTCAAACATAGTAGCAGTGCTGATGCAACACACCTGTAACATCACTATCACCAGTTACCAACTAGCACAAAGACCCCGAAGACCAAAGGGTTCAAACAGTTTTGAGGAACAGTGATTTATTATTTGAAAATTGTTACCCATGGACCTTCAATAAAATCTGTAACCATCTGACCAACTAACAAGCAACAGTTCACTGACGCTATTACCTATTCTATACAAAGTTGCATTATTATAATAGTTGCATTAAAAATTTGTAGAACAAATCATTGTTGAAGACACTATAGCCTTCAAACAAAATACATTGTTGAATACAAATTATGAGAATTAGGAAATTTCGTAAGCCAACATTTAATGTTTGCTAATGCTATTTAGCATCTATACTCTACAACTACTACTAGAAAACTATACAAAAAACAAAGATTTGTTTTAGTAATTAAATGTCGGTTTATCTGTTTCACAATCACAATTTGTTTTAAAAGTGTATCCAAGTTTAATTCTTCTCAAAAGTTTTCAATTTTCGATGATGCAAGCAAGGGGCGCACAGGCTAAACGCTAACAATACCAACAATGTTATCCCGAGATAAAAATGTTAAGAAAAATGACTATACACAATATAAAAACAAGTTTTAAGCAATCCCGCCATATGCATTTCACATACCACAAAGTGATGGAACTCTCAGCACATATTTAATACACCTGTCAGTGTATAACTTTAGCAACCCTGTAGCTAAGGCTAATGACTTTAGCATCCAGTATAAATCAACGACAAAGCTAGCATGCTTAGTGCGGCTACGGTGCTTACTTACATGGTAATTTGGGGGACATTTGTTGTTTTGTGACGTAAACTGGTGTCCGGGTATGAGCCACAACAAAACACTGCAGTTATGACCACAATAAAACTTTTGTTGATAACAGAAGGGATCAGGCTATCCCGGCAGCTCCCATGCTTACCACCACTTCACATAATGCTAACCTGCTAATGTGCCTGTTAGCTCTATGTCGAAGCATAAACACTCACCTCCGGCAAACTTTACAGCTCTCCAAATGTTATGAACGGCTGTGTGAAATCACCCCGAGTCGCAGCTGTGTATTTATTCCACTGTTGCTGGGAAAATGCACAAGACTAACGTGCATTCCTAGACCTGACGGTGACAAGCATAGGCAACCTTTCTAAACTCCAGGTTGTCAAATCCCACAGAGGGAGAAACAAGGACCCTCCAGCAACTCACTCTAACATGCGAAAAACTGAAAGAGAGCGACCTCTAGCGTTCATAAGTAAGGTCGACATGCATTTTAATAAAATAAAAAAATCTATAGACATGATGAAGGGAGTCAGGTTTAACAAGAGAAAAGACAAAAATGCAAAATGGATACAAGTGATCCAATGTGACAATCACTAAAGGTTGTAGAAAAGCTGCCAGTCAGTCTGGCACAATTTAAAACACTACATAAATATATGTCCTCACTCATTGGATTGAAAATGAATTGGACTTTATTACAGCAGTGCCTCAATGTACATACTTACATTTAGTTTATTGATGTAACTAAGGTATAAAAAAAGAAAAAAAAAAGAAAATCATGAATGAATATGTACTCAGAGTACATGCTGTGATGCTCTAAACACTTGATAAGAATCTCTATTACAAGAATCCCTTGATTAGTTCCATGATGAAAAATGTTTGGCATAAATGAAGTAGACACAGTATGACTCTAGAGTCATACTGTGAGAATCAATACTGATACCAAAGTCTCCATCAACTTTCTTGTTTGCTGTGTCCTTCCACCTTGGGCCAGACCAGGTCCTTGGCTTTGGGTGTTAACAGTGAGTAACTAGTCATTCATTCTGGCACCAGTCAGACACTGACTAGAGGACAGCACTGGATGTCCCTCGAGCAAAGAAGGATGCTCCTTTATCATGGACCTTATATTGAAACAGTTTATTCTGTGTGTTCTGCCCATCACCTTGCCTCCTCTGCCAACACACTTCCACCTAAAAACAAAAGACAAGAATGTAAAAAATTCAGTTCTTTGTCATAATGGGTTGATTATATGTCATTTCTAATAGAATTTCTTTAATGGTAAAATCTGCTCTATCGCTAATAATGTTATTTATTTCATTATGACATAAATAGATTTTTTTAAGCATGCAAATGCACCTGGCCATGAATGTCCCTGCAGTAACCAGTTGGAAGACCCTGGACATCAAGAGTGAGGCTACTTTGGTGAGTCAGACCCTTTAAGAGGCAAGCAGGGCTCTCATTGTCTCCTTCATCTTCTTCTTGATCACAACGTACCAACATCACCATGTTGCCCTTCAGTACAGTACAAAGATTTATAAATATATGAACAGTATATTACGCTTTAATCTGCTTTTAGTGGCAACAATGGAACCTTACTTCATTAGCAAAAATCTAACCTGTAGCTTGGAGCAGATTGTGGCTTGACAGTAGTGGCTGAAGTCCAGGACTGCCCCAACCGTCACCCCCAGAGTCAACAGCACACTAAGGTCATCCACCAACAACACTGGAGGTCCCCATTCTTCTGACTCTGCCTCCCCACCACAGGACCTTTTAACCTTGGAAGACACAAACTCGTAGAGATCTTGCAGGCCCAGTTTTGGGTCTCTGGAGATAAAATAAAATGTACAATGTAAGGAGAAATGGTGGGAAGAAAAAAACTGCACAAAAGTGGGTAAGGGTTACAAAATAAAGAGAATTAAAAAAACTGTACCTGAGAAAGTTCATGGCTTGACTTCCTGTGTGTTCATCTTGAGGAATCAAAATAGACAAAGACTCCTGCAGTCCTTCAAGAAACACTAGCTGACCCTTTTCTTTCGCTTGTGCTAAACTTACACCCTAAGACAACAACACACACAACATCCATAAAGTTTCAACCATCAGTCAATATATGTAAAATACATAATTAGTTGTCCAACACAAAAGGTTATGTAGTTGAACTATGGTTCCTTTTTTTACATTTTTTTTAAAGGTTTGGGACATTTTCAAAAATGTTTCTTAATTTCTCAGGTTATCTTGTTGAATAATGTTTTACCTACCAAATATGAGGCAAAACATTTAAAGCAACATCACTGTGTGTTATGTCATAAACTAATTATTTTATGTCCATCTCTGTCAAACTCACCAGTCTTTGACTAACTGTACTGTAGTGGCTGAAGGACTGAACCATCGCAAGGAAACACACTTTGCATTTTGCTGAAACAAACAAACACAAATATCAAAATAGTCCAACAAGCAGGTGATAATTAAAAATAATTCAGAATTATCTTAAACACACTTACCGCGCAGGTAAAAAGACAGAAAGTGATGAATCAGGAAAGATGCATCACTTTGTTTATCTGATAACAGAATGAAATCGCCCTGTAGATTCAAATGAGGATGTTATCGTTTGTTTTCAGTACCTATAAACTACCATCCAACAAAAGCGTGTACATTCTATCCTTTAAAATTATTTTGATACATGCCCAGTGTGATTACCTCTTTACCTTTGTAAAGCTCTCAGGGCTCGTGTTCAGGATGCTGTTAAGCTCTGTGTACATAGCTGGACTGGCTATAAAAAGCCCAGTCTTCCAAGTAAACAACAACGTAAAATGTCGTAAGACAAAACAAAGCAACGTGAAACGTTTTAAATATTTGTGTTTATTCGTAAAGTTCCAGGATCCATCAGAAAATACGCTAAAACTTAAATATTTCTAAGTCGTTAGTAGTTAAGGCTATTGGGTGTAAGCTAACGTCAAACAGGCATGCTATAAAGATCAAAACCTAAACAAGAGTTCCCACTTGGTAATCATTTTCCGGCACCTTCTGCTCATGGATAGAGCGCCAGCATCCTCTTATTACAACAAATACTGCGCTACATTTAACTTACGTTAACTCGGTTGCACCACTGCATCACAACAACATTTCTGTATATATATAACTAACGAAGACCAACAACCGTAACAGGTTTAATCGTTGTATTTAGGGCAAAACCATCGTTACACGAGACAATCTTTGCCAACGCTCGAGGACTTCTTCATGGTGTTTATTCAATTTTGACGTTATACACAGCGCCACTTGTTGGTAGCACGATGCAACAGTAAAGCGTCAGGAATCAAGAAACAAAATAACCTGACTGGTCCGCCATAAAAAAAAATTTAAAAAGACAAACCTATTATAAATACTTGAGTATTTTCTTGACCTTCTTGACTCGGGTTGCAGCGAAGAGAGCGCATGCCTTAGCTATTTGACCACCAACATGGGGGTGTGCATTAAACATTAAATAGCTAAAAGAATTATTAAAAAAAAAACACCGTTATGTGTCATAAATACATGGAGGTGGAAAATAGCATCTAATCGTGGTCAAAATCAGCAGATGGCGCTGCGCAGCTGTAAGATATACCTTCAGGACTATATATGCAGTGAACCTGCGCCTCAATTTTTATTCCCATATTTTGTACGCTCCCTCTGCAGGTCACTAATGCACACGTAGATATCAAATTCTTCATGGTTTAGGCAGTCATACAGAACTTGTCAGTTGTAGGTATTGTCAGTATTTATTTGAAGTTATCAATTCAAGCTGACATAGAATTGGAATAATAATGGGGTCAGAAAAGTGTCATATTATTCCTATAAACCTGCACATCTGTATAACTAAAATGTAGCCATTCATATAAACACAAGGTTGGTTTAATTTGGCAGAATCAGAGTCCAAACACGTGTTGTTTTGTGTTTTTTTTTTTTTTACTTTACTGTATGTGAGATGAGCAGACATTCATCACTGTGAACTGCTCGCTTGTTCTGCTGGAAATCGTCGGCACAGCAACACAAATAACACAAATATAAATGTCTGTGTTTATTTTGTGCTTCTGCCAAAGTTGCCATGGTTACAGTTTCTCCTAGGACACAGTTTGTAATTCTCACTGTCCCTACAGCAGTATTGAAGGCCAACACAAGTACAGCAATGGGGAGGTGTGAAACTTTTTCTATAAAACACGCACCTCATTCGCTAAAAAAAAAAAAGTCAAATCTGTTTTCATTTTTTATATGTGGAATATATTGCATATCTTCAACAGTTTTACCTGTTGGTTGCATTTTGTAATTTGGAAACCTAGGACTTTTAATTGGAATACTCAATGTATTTGTTTTTCGAGTCCAGACTCGGTCCAAATGGCTTCCTCCACTTTTTTTTTAACACAACGTTGTTGATTTGCTAAATTAAGGCAAAGCATTTAGGTCATGTCAGTAGGCATTCAATAGGCATTCAGGAATCACCACTGCCTTGACATCCATTGATCATAGATGGAGGCAGTGATTAAGTAGGGCCGCAGATAGAGTAAGACAAAGAAGGAAGATTTCTATTGTCTTCCCACTGCAGGAGCCTAGCCTTAGTTTGTTTGCTAACAATCTCACTGTGTGAGTGTTTGAGGTTTAGTTTAGGGTACTTTGAAGAGATCAACTTTGGAATGGTGGCTGTAACAACTAAGACCTAGCCATAACACTGTTGTCTTAGCGTTAGCCTCAAATGAATAACCTTTGTACTGAATTTTACTACATGTAACCCAAAGGTGGGCATTAGTAGGTTGAAAAAACCCCAATATATATATATATGGATTCTTTTTATAGAAAATCATAAAATGAGCTAAAAATATATGTGATAATTGTGCAACAAGGCACATCAACTTTTAAGGAATAAAGTAAAGATTGTATTTTATTTTAAAAAAAGTCAGACCAAAGACTCATGTCTGAGCTGATAATGATCCAAATAGCTGCGAAACCCAGTGTGTGTGTGTCTGTGTGTGTGTGTTTTCATTCCACTCTTTCATATCTATCCCCCTGTCCACTCTCGCTTATCTGCCAACGCCACATGGGAGAGGGCGTCGTTGCTATGGAGATCCTTCCTGATGCTGCAGCCTGAACAGGAGAAGTGACCTCTGAATTTATCTGCATACACAACCACACACTGCATGGATGGATGAACCGTATGGATTAAGATCACCTCACGCAGCTGGATCGACATGGAGTCAGAAACAGCACGACATTAAATCCGCTTTTTAGTGGACTTTAAGGTTCAGAGTTGCACCATGCGATCTGACCAGACGACCCTAATCCTCTGCCACACAGCAGCACAGCTGTCAGTGTCCGCCTGGACCACATACAGTTCAGACACACGCCGCTGACCTCTTCATGACTGCGGATTTATTTCTTTAGATTCTTCTTGTGCTTTGACTTTGACTGTCTGCCTTAAGCTCCTCCCACTCAATGTTCACAGATAGGTCCAGTTGCTGATAACACAAGGAAGAGTTGCTTCGGTATAATTTGTCAGATAACTATTATTAGCTTAAAATATCTAAGCTAATAATTTGTTTTATATAAAAACCAATCTTCAAAATAAACACCATATATATAGACACTATATATATATATACACACACACATAAAGAATTTAGGTTGAACTGCTTTCCATCAACTGCTCATATTTATCAGGAGGTAGAATTGCAAGTAAACTAAAAATAAAATGATGTGAATAAATTTTAATAAATAAATTTCAGGAATGTAACTTTACTTTATATAGTAATAATTCATTCCCTTAAAATGCATCAGTAGCATAAATAGTCTTAGACTATTAGTGAAAGACAACAAAGAGTAAGAAATACACTGGTCTTTTTTATCCAGTGCTGGGAGTTAAACCAACTGGGACTTAGATTCAACGATTGGCTGATCATGTGGTGGAATGATGGAGCTGATGG
Organism: Cynoglossus semilaevis; assembly: GCF_000523025.1. Lineage (NCBI taxonomy): Eukaryota > Metazoa > Chordata > Actinopteri > Pleuronectiformes > Cynoglossidae > Cynoglossus > Cynoglossus semilaevis. The sequence continues at coordinate 20,382,991 of NC_024319.1, read as the reverse complement.
TCCTGAAGGAGCTCCTGTGATTGGCTGATACAGGCACACAAATGTAGTAAAGCATGAAGAACACACACAGACACACACACGCAAAACACACATCCATGTAGGCCAACATACACACACACACTCATGTAGGCCAACATACAAACACACTCATGTAGGCCAACATACACACACATACGCTGGATGAACACAGACATGTTTGGAGTGTGCAAAAAGACAAAAACAAACATATGTGCATATTTGTAAATATAAAGACAGAAAATCTGACAGAAAAATGTGACAAATATTTTATAATTTAATGCTTTTCTTGCTTATATAAATATTTAAAAGCTGGAGTAAATATGTATGTTTACACCAATGTAAACATATATATTTGTTTAGGTCTGAGGATATATGGGGGAAAGCTCCTGACAACCCCTGAGAACCAGACTGTGTGTGTGTGTGATGTATGACTAGATTTCCATCAGAAAAGGTGAGAAGCAGCATTCCTAAGAGCNTATATATATATATATATAAAACCCATTTGACTGTGGGTCTTCAATCACAGCCAAAAGCTTGGAGACTCCTGCACTAAACAGTCACTGATCTCAAAAGCTGAATCTAAAGAGATTTAACACGAACCCGTCTTTGTTAAAAAGGACCAGAGCATTCATGTAGTGTTTTAATACATATTCTCTTTTTAAACCTCTGTTCTTTTAACATTTCTCATTTCTCTTGAACAGCAGCATCAAAGCTCCCAGTGTCACAGTGTGGCTCTGTGAGTGATGACTGCGCCTCCCTCCACCCTGCTTCACGCTTTTCTGTTGGTAATTTCATGCCCACTTGTTGCCATGGCCTCCGCTGGTACTTCAATCGTTTCAGTGAAGAACAGCGCCCTTTGGTGTGTGTGTGAGTGTGTGTGTATTTGCGCATGTGCAATCATGTGCCAGCTATTATAAGTATGAATGCATGTGAGAGACAAGCTGACAGGAATAAAACAGGGCCATAATCATTCAGTCTTTGTCAGTGGTTTTTTGTTTTGTTCTGTTTTTTTTGTGTGTGTGTTTTGTTTTTTACTTTGACAACTTGTTTCCTATTCTGATTTTTAAATACAATCTTTTGACATCCTTTGGCAGACTCTGTTTCTTGCCCCGCCCTTCACCATCCGCCATCCCCACCTCTTTATGTCCTTTATTTATGTCAAAGACAAGCACCTCCCCTAGCTCCCCTCCACCCTTCATGGGAAGGCTCTGCCACAATACCATCTTTTTAACCCGTTGCCTTCCATTGAGGAAACTGGACAAAAGCTGATGATGGTGGTGGTGGTTGTGCTGCCTCTTCTGAGAGCCATTAGAGCTTTAATCACATGGCTGAAAGTGTGTGCATTTGTGTGTGTTACACTTCTGTCCTCGTGGGAACCAATCTTTTTTTCTTTTTTATACAAAATGAAAAGAGGGCATTTATTGCAGAGAGTGCGTTATGTCCAAGTCAGAATCAGAAAAAAGTGGTTAAGACACGGACAGGTTAGCGATGATGGTCCTGATGAAAATGTCTTTAACAACTAAAGAGTTGAATCATTAAAGACTGCGTTAAAATTACAGGTAAAGCTAAGACAAGACTCAAGTACGATTATGTTTTTTTTAGCTGCAAGTAAACTAAAAAGTATCGACTATTTCACCAAAAAAAATAAGATAATGTTTAGCAGTATGTAAGTCCACAAATGGACTTTTTAATAAATGTACTTTACCTCTGAACTATATTAAACGCAGGAATTGAGTGTGGCTGCAGGAAGTGCTCACCTAATTGAACAAGCATTTGTGACTCTCTGTGTCTGTGTCTGCACTGGTGTAAAGCAGAGGAAGCATCTCTGGACTGGAAACAGGACACACACAGCTGTAGCAGCAGCAGCAGCAGCAGCAGCAGCAGCAGCAGCGGGCTGGTCTCTGGTGTTGGACATTATGGTTAATAATCTGTGAAGACATAATATCTAACAGTAGGTGAAGATATTCTGCAGCTCATGCAGCAAAGACCATGTCTGACTCGTGTAATAAGACAAGGTTTATGGGCCTGGATCAAAAGTGTTCAGGCTCAGGTGATCTACCTACATTGATATATATATATATATATATATATATATATATATATATATATATACACACAGTATATACTGTATGTACACACACACATATATATATTTATATATACAGTATATTGTGACAAAAGTGAAAGTGATCTATTGTCATCATGACACAGCACACCACCACACACAACAAAATGTGACCTCTGCCTTTAACCCATCACCACAGTGAGCAAGGTGAAGCTCAAGCTGAGCGCTCAGGAGCAGTGTGTGTGTGTGTGTGTGTGTGTGTGTGTGTGTGTAAAGGTACGTGAGCTGAAGAATCTTTAGGCTGTGTTCAAAGCCATTCAGGCGACATCAGAGTCTACGAGAAGAGAGAAAAAGGTGAGAGGATGCAACACAGGAGGAAACGCAGAATCATGTTAAAAAGGTTTTTATTTCAACAACGGTCTGAATCATGTTTGTTTTGTTTACGGTTCGAAATCCCAAAAAAGTACAAAAAAGAAAAAGAAGTACATCAAAGGATTAGAAATAACATCAATGAAAACCAAGACACATTGTGTTCCTTTTTTTCTTTTTAAATCAATCCAAGCATTTTTTTTTTTTGTCTCCATCCAATATTTATACACACATACTCACTGGATTAGTCAGATAAACATCAAAAACCTCTCAGTAGCTTTATTTGAACAACTCTTTTTTTTAATTCTTTTTTTTTACAACGATGTCTCACGTTTTAAAGTTTTAAACTTCTGTATGATTTCTTTCATTTTTACAAAATACACCAATGCAGGCAGGGTAAATGTGTGTGTACACATATAAGCGTGTGTGTGTGTGTTTGCAGTTAAGCAATGGGGCGGGACTAAAGTGACAGCAATGAAGGAAACGGGGCAGAGAGAAGTGAGAGGATCAGGGGCAGAGGGGTGAAGAGGCAGTTACAGGTTGGCCGGTCGGAGGCGGGCAGTAGAGGTGTTGTATATATATATATATATATATTTTCTAAGCGGCCCAAGCCGCTAGGTGGCAGTAGAGCCAGACAGGGTTGTTGGCTGGTATGTTGGCAGGCTGGTTGGTTGCTTGGTTTGGGCGGCTGATTGACCAGTTGGGGGGCTCGTGGTTCCTGTTGCTGGCACACCTCGTTGTTGTCAGGTTGCTCAGGAATTTTCCGTTTGTGTGTTTTCACATCATGTTGTTCTGCAGTGAGTTTACCTCCGAGGAGTTCTCCTCGCCCAGGAGCTTGTGGTTCTCGTGTTTGGGGGTCAGGGAGTTGTGGATGTTGAGGGAGTCATCCTCCTTGGGCGGGGCCTTCACCGGATCCTCCAGCTTGTTCTGGGAATTAGGATCGTCCTACCCAGGGAGGGAGGGGGTGGAAGTGGAGGGTTAGGGGTAGAAGAGTAAAATTAGAACCACAATCACAGGCATCATGCTACTGTTTCAGCAGCAACGCTGATGTTTTAGTTCAAACTATTCACATCTCTGCGAACACAAATACGTTTGTTATGCTCAGTGTCAACGCTCAGTGTCGGCTTTAGGAGTACAGCGTGTCTTTGAATACTCGAGTGTAAATATTGGACTCCAGCAATGAGGACCCAGAATTAGTAGTTGGTGTGTCATTAAAGGGCAGATACATGTAAAATGTTGAAATAGAACTGAGATAAGATCATTAGGTCATTCCACTTTGAACAGATGACCAGTTCAAATTTGGTATGCATTCACATACAGATTTCAGTACCGACTGGTGATGTCAGAAGAACATCAACACTAACAAAGAGACTTTGAGTGACACCATGACCTTCTGTGTTGTTGGGCTACTTTACTGTAGTGTGCATGTATCATACGTACTGCATGAAGACTGTTACTGAGGATTTGGATGTTGAGCATGAAATCAAGCAACATTTTGGTCCAAAATGTCTAAAGATGACATAGATAAAGCTAAAGTGGTAATTAGTGCTAACCTTAGTGCTAACTTTGTCACCTTGTTTGTAAAACATGACTATAACAATGTTGGACGATTTTGTTTATTATTTAAAGACTATCTATGACACACAAATATAGGGTAGAAAATATATCCCACTCCTTGGCATATGACCAAATTTGGATTTAAAGTCAGTGTACCATATAATCAATTCCACACCATAATCCTAAAGACACAGTTAAAAAGATGTTGGCACTCAACATAAACCAGTGTTCTGCAGAATCACCGTGTGTTTTGGTAACATAAAAAATAATTAGTTATAAATAAAGGGGAAAGAAAAAAAAAGAAAAAAAAGAAACACCAAAATGCTTCGTCAGAGTGCAGCAAATTGCCAGACAATAATGATGAAACAAATGAAACTGCAGCTGTTATAACAAGCAGATTCTCGATCTCTGTCAGGCACGTCCCTGGTTTGGATGTGAAACCATTGTCTGGTCATTATCATTTTCATCATCATGCTTGGCCAGCCTGTTGTTTTGGCTGAGGAGACAATGAAGTAAACTGCATGAGCGACTCACTCCTCCCCCCTCTCCCTCACCGCCCCTCAGGCAAACACAGGGAAGCACATGCGCGTCCACATGCAACACTTCAAGAAACCGTGCCAGCGTGACCCTGAGTGATCGCTCATGCAGTAACACAATATGTATTTTCTCCTGATTTCTCTACCAATTCAACAGCGCTGGACCAGTTGTTGTGAGTACCACCGTCATACAGACCCAAACAGTCACTGGGGTGAAAAAAAACAACAAAAAAACTTTGTATTTTGGGTCCTTTCAGTTGAAAAGTCATCTGATTTTAATTAAGGTCAGAGGGAAAAACATTGATCTGCATCCATTTAAGTTGTTTTTTCCAGCTTCTTTTCCCTATTAATAGTGAAAGGCATCAATCGACCCTGCTGTGCCAAAGCATCTGTCTGTGTGTGTCTGTCCAACAAGTGACACACACACACACACACACACACACACAGATGCTAGAGAGCCTGAGGGCTCACACCATTTACAAACACATCCTAATTAAATGTTTGTGCTGTGAATTTAACGGGCATAGGAAGAGCAGTGAGAGCATTTACCCGCTGGCCGCTGGCCTAGATAGTAACTTCAGGCAGGACATGTGGATACGTCACTTCCATGGTTATGGGGTAGGTGCCCTCTGTCCTCCCGTCAGCGTGAAACTGTAAAACGTTTTTTTGTTTGTTTGTTGGCTTTTCACTGTTGTCACGCATGGATAAGTGAGGAGGTGGGCAGTGGGTGGACAGCACGAGGACTTTAACGTATCGTAGGAGTCTTCGGGGGGAGTGGGAACAGAGATAAAAACATGGCTCTGATGATGATGGTGAGAATGATGGTGGTGGTGATGATGTTTTGTGCTTTCAGTTGGTTAACTGGTGTTCAGTGACGATATTTCAGAACATTAACAAAGACAAGCATCTTGGATTTCGTGAAACTGTTGTTGTCGCCCCATTTAATCCTAACTGCAACTTTGAAATATTAATGAAACTTTGTTTGCATTTAACACACTTTAGGCTACATCTTGTATTGTTGCATAGTGTTGTATTGATATTTTACACACACATAAATAGCACAAGATTAACAATTAGTCTTAAAAGTTACAACAAGTAACATTTTCTGATCATTGCCACCTGCAGGATAGGAATGTAAATACAATATGTCGCAGCTGATCACTGTTTGCTTGGATCAGTGTGTTACAGGCCACGCATATAAAACAGATGTTCTGAACACACGTTCACTCTGTTGCTGATTTGTCATCAACAAATCTCCGACAGTATTTGGTGACCAAAAGTCATTTGTTAAGAACAGACTTAATTTTTTTAATGTAAATTTTGTCCGTTTTTTTTAAATTAAATTTCAGGAAGTGCTAACATGGTCAGAACCAGCCTTATAAAGGTAAAACAAAAGATGGAGATAGATTTTCTTTTTTAAGTGTAAAACGTTGAGTGTTTTGAAATGAGTTGAAATAAGTTCAATGGGAATGGGTGACTACACTACATCTGTCTCAGATTATATAAATATATTTTACTACATTTAAACACCTTCAGTGTCAGTTTTCACTACAGCAATTAGACTCAACAGTAAATTCAGTCTGAGAGTGGATTCAGTCAATGGAACACAAACCTCTCAGAACAAGTGGCAGCCTGGACCGGTCAATTTTTATCAGCTTGAATTTATTTAGCATTGACAAAATAAATAAATAAATAAATAAATAAAATAATTTCCCAGCTGGCTGTGAAGTGGAGCACAAGAGTGGAATTACTGTGGAGGAAAAGATGGAGGACGGGCAGATTGAATCTACCAGAGTGAAGGAAACTCAAACCATCCTATTACTACAGGGACACACTGTGTGTGTGTTTGTGTGCATGCATGCATGCATGCTAAAGCATTCGTGTGTGTGTGTGTGTGTGTGTGAGTGATAAGATTTTTCCAAGGTCAATACACTTTTCGATCGGAGACAGAGCTTTTTATTTGCTTTTTCTAAAATGTTTTTTATAGACTCTGGAGTGTCATCGTCCTAAACAACAATTTACACGTTTTGACTGGTTGTTGCTCTGCTGAGTGACATTCTACTGATCAGTGTTTTTTATCCTATTATTGTAAATACATTATTGTTGTGTGTGTGTGTGTATATATATATATATATATATATATATATATATATATATAATTCTAGGGTTTATTTATTTAAGTAAATATGTGTTATATGTTTTCTTCTTCTACTGCTTTACTCTGCGGTCTGGTTGTTTCAAAAATTAAAGTAGTTTTTGGATTGTTTTTGATATCCAAATATCTGTTTAAAAGAGTTTAAACTGTATGTTTATTCATATATTCTATTTGAATGGTGTGAATTTAATTATTCAAAATATGCAATATAAATGTAAGATTTTTTTTACTTATTTTTATCACAATTACACCATCTGTAATGTTTGTTGTTTGTTGGTGATTTTATGGATTTTCAGGATATAAACTATATAATATAATTTCTGATTTTATTTTTCCACATCAACTTGAGAGAGGGTGATTGACAGGGCCACAGTTATAATGGAAGCGCTGTTTAGGAGGTGAAGGGGACTGTGAGGGGGACGGGGGGGACGGGGGACGGGGTCAACTGGGTTTTGGATTCATCTACAGTTTGGGAATTTGGTCTTACCTCACAGTCGGACTCCTCTTTGGTCTTACACTCCCAGGTGTATCTGCTCATGGTTTTCTGAGGGGAGGGGGACGGCAAACGGTTATAACTTCTCAAAGACCATTTAAGGTTGTGTCAGAGACAGAGACAGAGACAGAGACAGACAGCAGAGAGAAGGTGAGACTGAAATTGAGCAGAAGAAGAGAGAGATTAGAGATGATCCACAGGGAGAGAGAGAGAGAGAGAGAGAGAGAGAGAGAGAGAGAGAGAGATATATATATATATATATATATATATATATATATATATATATAGAGAGAGAGAGAATTCATGGGACTGTTTTCAGGTTCTAAACCAGTCAAATACAGGTCTGGATGTTTCTGGTGAGGTACTTCCTCACACTGGGCTGTTAGTTTGGAGAGGAGGTGAGGTTATTTGCCCCATTAGGCAGAGTAAACCTACTGCAGGTATTTGGGGAAAACCGGTAAGTGGGTTTAGTGTGTACTTCTGGGAAAATCTAGTGTACATATTTATTACTAGATTAGTTTGGCAGGTTGGGTGGAACATGGATTAGAAAAGTGAGGGTTACATAGCATAAATTTAGAGCTAAATGAAAGGAACGCACGTCAAAACATGCCAATAGTAGATGAATAATCCTGCAGACTCACAAGACTCACTTATGTCAATCCTTTAACTAACTATATTCATCATGTCATAATCCTAGTAAACATTGTTTGACTAGACATCCTGAAAGGGAGACATAATATGAGTCAAAATTTTGAATAATGTAATTTTCATATATCCAAGAGGGAACGGTCAAATAACTGATTTATTGTCAAAGAGTTTGACAAACAGAAACTACTAAAGTTAAAAGTTGACTTTAAATACAGATTTTCCTTTATTTGGAATTTATAAAGAGTTTTGTATGCATTAATCTGATTATTAAATATATATATATATATATAAAACGTAACGTAATGTTGAATCTTGGATCACCTTATAATAAAAAGCTCACTTTGCTAATTTAACCAGTATGTTTTTATCTCCATCCTTTATCTACCTAACCTGTTTAGGCCCTGAGGCAACAAATTCTACCAATTTTTTTTTCATGTGTTTGTTTTTTATGTACTTTGCAGAACAACTGTTTTTAGCTAAAACACTATTAGTGTTAGGATACTTCTAGATGGAGTTAGGGGCTAATAATAAATTGTTTTTAATGTATGTTTTGTTCATTCGTTTGGTTAGGAGTGAAGTTGTTTGTGGTTATGGTTGGTTTACATGAAGACATTTAAAATGTGCAGTCTGCTGTGGTTTCATGGTTGAGTCAAACTACTGATGGAGTTGTTAGAGGGTGGTACCACACTTTCATTTTCAATTTTTAACACAGATGAATGAAAACACAACAAACTCTACCTTTGTTGCAGCACTAACTAGAACTACCCATGCTGCTACTGCTACAGCGTTGCCATGGCTAGCATGCGTTAGTTAGTGACGAACCTGTTGACTTTCTACTGCCACCCACAGATGACAGCAAGTTGTTGCATCTCAGATGTTTATCCTGATTGCTCACAAACAATTTCCCCACAAATCCCCACACCTTCACCTTACCTGGTCAGGACATTGTTTCTGGGCCAACCCCAAATGTACCAGTGACTAATCTTTATAGCTCCTCCCACTTCTTTCTCCCTTTTTTAATTTCAGGATAAACAAATACAGCAGAACATTTTGTTAAAAATTAGCAAACAGCAGAGCTGCAGTGGCTCACATGGCCAATGGATGGCGCATGTTAGCGAACAAGCAGGCCATGCCATACATATCAATGCAAGAGGTGAGCAGTTAAGAGTAAGAGAGGCAGGGGAGGGGGTTGCAGCAAAGGACTGTGGGAGATTTCTGTGTGTACATTTCATGAATGTTTCATATTCATGGTCGTGAGGGGAATCAAATCTGAAATCCTGTATCACTGAGGTGTGTACCGTAGACGTGTACGAGGTACTGACATCAGTTTCTTTTAAATATTTGAACTTCCAACAGGTTTTCCCCGGTAACAGAGGTTAAAATTATGATTGGTCAGTTGTTCTTTGTATCTCAGGGGTGTTTCTAGAAGCACCATCAACTCTATATCAATGATTAAGACAACACTCCAAAAGTTAACTATCAATTTAAAATGTTCCTACTGCAGCTCCAAAACTGGTTTCATCAGCCACGATGACGGAATAGCGAAGCATTCACTGCTCGTCTGTGAATGCCTACTGATGCTTATGACAGTTCCTTCCAAATTTTTGCGTTTTTAATTTCCTTCTGCCTCTTGAGAAAACTCCCATATCCATCCTTGTACTGAACCCTCCAGCCCATCCCTGCTCCATACATTGCTCCCCACCTCAGAGTATTGGAGTATACTCATGCCCATGCATTAGAGGGAAGAGTCAGGGAGTCTGGTAGGAGGTTTTTGGGGAGATGCAGAAAAAGGAGGGGGTGAGAGAGGGAGACAGAGAGAGAAGGAGAGAGAGAGAGAGGCAAGAACCACGTTACCTGACAGATAATGTTATCATAGTAAGCCAATGCACGGGCATGAGGGACGTTAGGAGGGGTGTCGCACAGTTTCCTTACATTTGGGTGGGAGCCCTCAGCGATGGTGGACAGCGAGAAATTATCATTGTGCTGCTCCGATGAAGGCCGGTACTTACTGCTGGGCATCAGTCAGGATGGAGGGAGGGTGAGAGGGAGGAGAGGGAGGATTAAGTAAATTTGGGGAATCAAGATAAAGGTGAGACAAAGAACCCAAATTATGAGCAAAATGGTGATAAAGGTGTGAAAAGAAGAATTTAGAATTCCAAGAAAGACAAAGAGGAAGGATGTAATAATATGACAAAAGGAGGAGTGCACAGATGTTGAAAAGAAGAGAAAACAGGCAAAACAAACAAAATTAAAACGGTTTTAGGAATATGGTATTGTTTAAAAATGAAAGGATCATAATTAGAGAAGAGAAGAGGGAGAGAAAATAGCAAGAAAGCTGCATTAGTTCGAGACAAACAATATATCTGGGATGCAACCAATAGACAACAGGAATATTTAACCGCAGGAACTAGGATAAATGGTTTACCGCCGAGGTTTCATTCTGACACATTTTGTATTTTATTACTCAATTTCTAATGCGTAGTTATAGCAGCACTATCAAGGGTCATATATCAATTCATCATTTTACAATCAGCACATATGTACCAGTCTTTAGTCCTTCTGTTCCAGCCTAGCTTTGTTTGGTAACGACTAGAACAGTCAGTCTGTGCTGAGAGTTATTTTCTTCAGACCTCAAAACCCAATCTTATGGACTAAAGATGTATTTTAATTTCAAACATGTCCTCCTGAATTGTCCCACGACAGTGAACTATCTATTAATCCTCCCTCCCTTTCTTTCTCTCTGATCGTCTGTGACCAGGATGTTGGTACTGATGAAGAGAAACTCTGTGACTTCAGCAGATGGCAGAGTGTGGGCGTCTCATGGATTCACGAGCCTTTTCAACAGTCCTCACACAATCCTCACAAAAACACACTCACAGAAACACGCTGGTTTCTGAACATGCTAAGCTGAGCGTATTATCTCCACATCTTTCCTCTTTCTTTTCCTTTTCTCTTCTCCTGTTGTCCTCCTTTCCTCAAAGCACCGTCTCCCTCCTCCTGTCTCATCCTTTTCCTTCCTTCCTTCCTTCTTTTAGCTGTCCATTTGATGGAGCTCTCAACTGGAGCGTTCAACACACACACACACATACACAAACCCCTTTAGGTCGCACAGATGTATGTAGGTCAACCACGCCTCCCTCTTTCTGTTCTGTTCACACTGCCCTACTTTCAGATATAGCTGGTGAACCAATGACATCATCTCTTGTTGCCTCCAAGAGCTTCAGATTCTTCCTGACTTCACAGCATTTCCATCTTCATCATCAACTTCGACTCCATCACTCATTATCCCCTCGAGCACGATTATCGTCGAGGAGGGAAAAGCTCCTGGCTGTGATGGATCTCAGTGCCAGGACTGGGCCCTGTGCATCCATTTGCATTTCTACACTGTTGTTGCCGCTGCTGCTCATCCACAGAGGCTTTGTTGCTAGGGAGATAGCTGTTAAAACATTAAAGCACTGGCGAAGCAAAGCTGAGGCAAGACTTTTTAATATTCAGTCCAGCTTCTTAATCTGTCTGTCACTCACATTCTGTCCTGCAGTTCTTGCTCTGTCCACCTGGGGTTCACACAGGAAAAGGAAATTGTAGGTTTCTTAGAGGATCTGAGAGCAGCATGACTTGTAGCATCATATTATAGAATGCTTTTCAGTAGTACTAGATTATTAACAATGCTTTAATTGCTTTATAGAAGGTTATTGCTTGTGCCATTGGAATACATGGATGTTGTGACTGTATCTACAGGTTGTTAGATTTCCAAGACTCATTCATTTATCATTCACTGTTTCATCATGGTGGAGTGGCAGCTAACACCATCTGATATGGTTGGGGCTGAATGTGGTGAACCTTATCTTATCATTATTAATACAACAGTCGGTATCTCTTTATTTTTTTGTTGGCCATTTGACCCATTTTAGGTTTCCCCCTAAATGCTGCCTGGAATTGGATCCAGTTTTCCTGATAACCTGTTATAGGATAATTGTTAAAATTATGGCTGAAAAGTGAAACCACATTCTGATGGGTTCAGTGTTTGCTCATTGGAAGACATTTTCATCTATCATCTTAAAGACAATGCGAGATAGTAGTGGGTTTAAGTGAGGGTTTTTGTCCAATAGGAAGTGGACAACATTCTCTTTTAAATTCTAGAGAAGTAATTATTGACTAGTCCTTAGTACTGTTACTATTATGGAAAATACAATATTCATTATTATTCACACATCTAAATCCAATGGAACTAATGATTCACTCCAACATGTCTGCCAAGGTCCCTCAGGTAGAACGAACACAGTCTCTAAGAAACAGCGACGTTAACAATACTAGAAGATTAGTATTAGATAATCATTTCCTAAATGTTCCTCCGTTTCTTCACTGTCTTTCTCCCCTGGTCACCAGGAACCTTTCCCACTCTCACAGATCCACCTCCACCAGACTGTCTTTGTCTCAGTTCTTCATCAGTTTCTCCCATCCCCCATTACCACCCTTCCTCTGTCTCACAGACCCTCCTCATCCTCTCCACTTTCATTTCCCTCTTATTCCTCCTCCTCCATCTGATGGGCTTACAACCACCATTATATGCTGGACATAAAAGAGCAGCGGACTGATAACCTGTCTCCATACACTGCCAAACTCAGATGTGATTTCAACTAAACACCCCCGTCCTCCCCCCTCCCTGTGTGTTCTCTCTGTGGACCAATCTGTCTTTGTCATTCTTTAAACTTTACACTAAATACCATCCAAGGCAGCGGTTTGGCCCAGAGGCAGCATCGACCACACAAATAAGGCTTTCTGGTCCAGATGTTAAAAACTGAAGATGTAATGTGCTGCTCTGTGCAGGTTTATCCCATTGACAGTGGGTCATAGTGCTACTGATAAAAGACTCGACCTTTTAGTTGTGATAAATCACTTAAACGAACAAGTACTGATTCACAGGCTAAGGTTTGGTTAGAGATTTTTTAAACCGTTTTCTTTGACACACCTTCAGACTGGAACCATGACAGACAGGTGTCAGTGTTGTTAAAAAAGTGTTTGTTTTGGCCGATACTCTTCACGGTGCCTCACCTGCGTTTACGCAACTTCTTGTTCTCCGTCTTGAGTACGTGGAGCTTCTTGGCAAAGCAGACGATGATCATGAAGAGCAGCAGGACCACCAGAGCTGAGGCGCCCACGGCCAGACACATCACCTGGAACTCCGTCACCACTGACTCACAGCGGGCACCTTTGTGCCAGATGTAATCCTGGACATTACATCTGCGATGGAGGGGGAGGCAGAGAGAAGGGACAAAAGGAGGGGAATAGAAAAAAGAGAAGTGGTGACAGAGGAAGGATAAGTCATGACGCCGAAAAAGAAGGGCAAATGAGGAGGGGAGGAAAGTGAGATAAAAGGGAGGGGGAAAAAAACAGAGAAAAGATAAGTGGATATAAAAGACAACATATCTCATGTAATATTGAACAAAAAAATCAGTCAACCAACACTGTTAACCATTATGTACCCTTCTTTCAAACTGATCATGTTACTGACACAACAGACCTAAGTATCATGCTGTTGTCATGAATTACCGTAGGTGTGCTGTTAAAGGTTTAAAACACAATCTAAATGGATGGATCAGAAATAAAAACCATAGAATGTATATAATAAATGGACATATGGACAAACATTTCCAATGTGAAGCCACAAAAGTAGGCCAGAAGCGGCTGGGCTGGTTAAGAACATGTCCATATGGACTTCTCCTGTGATTTGTTCCATTAAAACGTGTTTCTGAGTAGGTTTACATACTTACTGGGTCTGTTTAGAAGAGAATACAACGTTAATTTGTAATATTACCAAACATACTTTTTTAAAATACACAATTTAACATGATGAGTGTGTTATTATCTGGAATCTTAAAACATCTTCAGACACAGGTTAAAAATGTCACATGTCGGAGAACGTGTCGGAATGTGCCATGCAGAATGTACATTCACTGTTACTGTAAAGTAATGCAGAGGGGCGTAAGCGAGATGAAAGAGTCGCCACCAGGGTTTTACATGAACCTTCATTCAAACAGAATAACGGAATCAATCTGTGTTGCTAAACATAGAAGCTACGAATAAAAAGAAGAAAAAAAACCCTCAGGCAGTTTTGTGGCTGCGAAGGGACTCACTGTCATTATACACAAACACACAAAAGACACATGCATCCATAAGATCAAACGTATTATATATGGCCACACATGTGGACACATGTACTGTATGTGGTTGCACGTGCAGAAACGCATCGGAGTCTCGGACGCTCCGGGCAGCAGCCTGGCAGAGAACAGAATTCACCAGAGGGAAGCAAACGATGGACAGATGGCTCTGTCTCCAGACTGGGGTTTAGCACAAACGTATTTCATCACTTAATGAGACAGTACTGCTGCAGAGTGTCGTCGCTACCTTACTGTCACATGAGAGAGAAAATATGCCAGTTTGATCGTGCAGAAATTATTTTCCTGACAATATTAGTTAGTGTGTAACACATTATGCTGGTGTTAATGATGGTGTTCTTCCTCATCTGAGGAGACGAGAATCTCTGTGTGCGTGTTCACATTTGGTTAAAAACGTTAAATTATTTATCTATTAGATGTTAGAGATAAAAATGTGTTTTATTTCATCTAAAATGCTTGAATATATTTAGCTTTTTACCATTCTTTCACTTGAATTGTTTACTTTAAAATAATTGAGTGTAAGTCAGTGTAACGTAACGTAGCTGTGGATGACAAATTGATGTTTGTGATAAAATCGATGTTTGCTACATTTATGGCCACCTTATAGCTGTTTTCTGCTAATTTTTGGTCACCTTTTGGCTAATTTCCGCATAGCTATGTTTGCGACATTTAGGCTAACCTTTAGTAATTTCTGAGCTTACGTTTCAGTGCTGGTGCTATTATAGATGGATGGATGGATGGATGGATGGATGGATGGATGGATGGATGTACTTTATTGAGCCCAGGCTGGGAAATTGCAAAACATGTTATTGTCTGTTTCCTGTGATGCGCAATTTTTTTTTTTTATTCTTTTTTTTTTTCACTCTTTTCAATATTTGTTTGGAACATCTTGCATATTACACCTTTAAGTCTGTTACTGAGTGTGCAGCAGCTGGGCCACTGAAGTGCTTATGCATTATAAACACACACAGACAGACACAGGTTTACAGAGTAAAAAAGCTAATTTAGGAGCTGGGTTGTTTACACTCTCAGCATTATAATCTCTCTCTTTCAGCACTCCACTTCCTGTATCCTTCCTGGACTCTTCACTCTCATTTCTGCCAAGCTGGAAAAGAGCCAGGAGACATTTTGAGTGGATGTGAGGGGTGTGTTTGCGATTGTGTGAGGTGGAGATAAAGAGACATAGCAGAAAGCAGAAAGCAGAAAGAAAACTTTCAAGGAGACTCCAACACACTCCATCTCTGAACAGTTTTGTGTCTGGTACAAAGAGGAGGTTTATGATCCTTTTTGTCAGGGTCAGGAGGAGAGGGAGCGCGAGGAAGGGGGGTGACTGGAAGTGACAAGTAAGGATGCGCTGGTTGTCATGGCAACCCGGCGGACTGGGATATGCAGCAGATGCAGCGCTGACATGACATTCCATCACTGGCTTACTCTCACGCACACCCACGTCTGCCCCCTCCCCACGGCAGCTATCGGCCATTTCTCCTCTCCTGCTCCTCTCCTTCGCTGTGTCTCTCCTGCTGCTCGTCTTCTTGAAAAATCTCATTTATGATTCACTGGCTCTTTCTCCTCCTCTATCCCTCAGTCTCCCTCAGCCTCTAACCAAGTGCCTCCAGCTAAATCATGTTTCTGCTTTCAGTTGGTGCTAAAATGATTTTTAACACCAGGAGAAAAGGCAGCCCACAGTGACGGATTCCTTGGGGTGTTTTTGAAAATTAAATTCAACATTTAACCGAAAAGATCCTTTTATTCCTGATGTGTGTTTAATTCTAAGACAAGTTCAATGAACCCTGAAAAAAAAAAGATTTACACAAAGAATTCTTAGGACTCGGTAAAAGATTTTGATAGTTTTCAAATAAAAAAATGCATCTAGTCATTTTGTGTTGTAACCTAGCAACTAGTTCTTTTATAGGTATCATTATCTAAAATGTGTTTCTCTCTTCTGTATCATCTGTTTTTATTGTGGAGGAGATGATGCACAGAAGGTGGTTTAAAATTCTTTAGCGAAATTAATGTATAATTGTTCATAGTAAATTCTGATAAAAAAAAACTGATATAAAAAAAAACTGTTGAGGAATGAGCTCACAAGACAGACATATTTCAGCCTCCTAACTGTGCCCATCTGTTTTCATTCCCCTCTCCTTTCTTGTCCTTGACCAGCGTGTCACCTCACAGATTTCCCCACTGGGTCCTGCACCAAAGGTTCCTTACTCCCCAGATAAAACTTTTAAAAATCTTTCATCAATTTTCTCTGTCACTTTAGTCTCTGCCTAGTAGGAGCAAACCCCGACAATGAGCTCACAAATCCTCTCAGTGTTTACCCGGCTAGTCCGCCCTGCTGGGACAGACAGAGACACAGAGAGACGGGAAGACAGAGTCAGACAGAGAGGAGAGGAAATATAAGACCTCACATAAAACCTCCTGCTGCTCCTGATGAGGAGTAATGGAGGGTAAAATAGGAGGCGAGAGAGGTGCAAGGTCAACACGGGCCTATTGTAGGTCGTAATGAGTACTTTCAGGTAGCTGAGGCAGCTACATCAGCTGCAAATCATGGAACAGTTCCTCCACGTGGGTAAGATGGTCGATGATTCTTTTAAGGCTGTAGATGTCTCAGTCTCGGATCTCAGTAATAATAATGCAATATAAAGTAATGTCCAGTTTCCAATTCCAATTTCCTTCTCCAGTGTCATACATTGTTGATGCAGAAGAGGCTAACACACCAAAAAACTGACGATCTGGTCGAAGACAGACAGGAGAGGACACAGCTGAATATTTTAACAAACTCCCACATGTGCATCTTTAAATTATGCTAATGTATATTTAAATTTGATGCAAGAGTGTAAGGAAAAGAAGACAGTAAAAGCTTCAGCATAAATAACACAAACTTTGTCAGTGTTTCTAAAAAACAACCCTGATTTAAGGTTCTTTACTGTATAAAAAGCTGGTTTTGGTTTAGGACTAAAAACAATTTCACTCTGAATTCACAGAGGAACACAGAGTTCGCCTTAATCTGATGACATGGGTTCATGGGAAATGTAACAATAAACTAAGACAGAAGGTAAAGTTTAAATTTTGATTTCATTTTTTTTTACAAAAGGAGAGAGAGAGAGAGAGATGACTGATTTGGAAATAATGTTGATTTAAACAGGTTGACCTCATGTATAAAAATAAATAGATTTCACGCTGGGATCCATTCTCCACTTTTGTCCAAAATCTTCAACATCTCTCTCCAACAACATGTTCAACTCATCTCAACTTTGCTAAAGTTTACTTCCCAAATCAGACTTCCCTAAAACTGTTAATCCTAACAGTTCTTCTGTCAAAACTAGACCCAAACAAATATGTCTCTGTCCACAGCTGTCATGTGGATTGATCAAAATTTCTCAAATGTGGGCAAAGAGCAGATTGTAACCATTAGACGCCTGTAGAATTATTTCGAGATGTTCTTTCTCATACTTTCTAGATTTATTTACTACAATCTGGATGAATTTAATCTAAAAATGCAATCTCCTTGGCAGAGGTTATAAAACGTTATCTCTGTATCAGCTTCTATCTCTCACACACTGAATCACATGACGACCTTCTCGGTACAGCCACACTGTGGAGCTCCCTTCAATCAGTCTGTGATGCCAAATCCTTAAAATACATTGATGGATGTGACCAACCATTTGGCTGGAGAAGAACCACATCCATTCAAAGGATGGTAATAATATTTATTCACATGTCTCTGTCAGCTGTAGCCGCTATTTTTCCAAAGATCAAGCCAGAAACAAAGGCTGATGTTCCTACAAACAGTCCCTCAGATTCTATGATGCTGCGTGAACATTCCTGAACACCCAGCAGCCGCTCACAGATACTCTGTACATAACAAGGCAACGAGCAGGAAAGACACGCTTTTACATCCAACCTGCTGCAACTGATTTAGCGTCTTGTTTGCTCCTCAAACGTACCTTTACACTTTTTCACCTCTGCTGTCTGTAAAATACACTGCAGTTTATTGCACGTACATGTAAAGAGCAGCAGCTGCAGAGACTCTCTCAGCATGGATCTGTGATCATGACTGTAACCAGAGCCCAGTTAAATAAAGCCCTCGGTGAGCACTCACAACTCCATAAACTAAAAAGCCATCACAGCTGTACAGATGTGTCCTGTAACGACAGTTAATACATCACTCAGGTCTGAAGAAAGGACAGTGATGTAGGTGAAGTGAAGGCCTGGATTTGTCTCACTAGATCTGAGTGAGTAAATACTGAAACGACTTTAGAAACTCCAACTATTGGTACTTTCCCAAATGAAGGAACAAAAAAAAAAAAAAAATTCTGACCTGCACACAGACACGGCACCAATGTAACAGAGCACTGATGTAAACTCTTAATTCTTGTCCGTGAGCTGCACAAGAAGTAATGCCAATGAGTGTGTGTCAACAATTAAATACGCCAGACCAGACTACCTTTGGCAAAAACAAGCTCAGTGTCTTAGCGCTTGTGTGTGTGTGTGTGTTTAGTGTGTGTGAACTTTTGTCCTGGACTTTTTAGCAGACATCTTTTGTGTCTGACCTCTGGCCTGATTCCATGACCCGACGCTCCTTGCTTCTTGAAAGTTATCCCTAATACACAATTAATCTCTTGTGTGTGTGAGTGTGTGTGTGTGTGTTGCCATGATGTGATCGTGAAATCAGTACAAACTGCTGTCAGCTCTCTGAGCCTCACTTAATTACATCAAGCTGCAGAAAACACACACGCACACAGAACCTGGCTTGCTCGAGTCGTTTCCATATTGGCCGCACTTTCAAGTTTGTGACTCACTCTCACTCCGAGTCCCTCCTTCACCTTCTCACTTCTTGCTTAACTTTATTTTTCCTCTGTTTGATTTTCCTTTTCCTTTTCTTTATCAGCCTTTTCAATGTCATTTTGTTTTCTCCTCCTCTTTTCCTAAAGTCTCTCAAGCAGTACGAACACCAACTCCACCTCTGTTTTGGTCTGAATTTTGGTTTCCCTGACACACACCCACTCTTTGTTGCGCCTCTCCCTCCCTCCCTCCCTCCCTCCCACTCCTCCGGCGTCTTTTTATCATCTGTTTCTCCAAATATGGTCGCCAGTGCAGAGGTAGGAGCGATTTATGACCAAAACACTGTCAGATCTCATGATTCTGAGGGACATGAGAGCCAGTGCCGGAGATGCCACAGATAGCTTTGCTGGCTTGCAGTGCACTGTGCAAATGCTTTTTAATCAGTGAAGCGTTTTATGTTTCACAAAAACATGCCTCAAAAGGTCATGTATGACGTCTAGATTAACAACTTCAAAACATCCCTGAAACACGTACATTTCGGTCACATTTTCCTTACTAAATATTTTTTTATTTATTTTGTCCTCTTGCCTGAGTCAGAATTTAGCCAAACGGTGGGTCAAAAAGTCCTTGAGGTATTTCAGGTATTAAGGTTAGTATTAAAAATAGCCAGGAGCACTACATGATGCTACATTTATATGATATATGATACTGCTACAGCTAGAAGTATCTGTGTTGAAACAAGTAGATTTAAAGTTACTTAAAAACGAATACGTCCTACCCCAAAATACAGCTATGTATGTATTTTCACCTATTTTTTTGGTGCAGACTTAACCAACTACATATTTTATAGCCTATAAAAATAGAGTATTAAGTATATATACTCTAAAATATATAACAAAAACCAAAAACAAATAAGGCTAAAGAGTCATTGGGGGCTAGGCCAGTAGTAGGTAGGCCATAAACAGCTAAAGTTAGCAAACAATGTAAGAGCTAGCTAGGTAATAGTGACTCTAGGGCAAGTTTAAACCTAACAATATATATATAAATATAACACTATATAAGGATATAACTTACGTTAATATAACTCAGGCAAAGCTAGACTCTGGTTGTTTATAGCGAAGAAGGACGTGTAAATGGTTGGTATAACAGTAGAGAACACAGAGTATAAAGTCAGGTGGAACGTGACATCCCTTAGGGGAGCAGCCAGTAGAAAAGACCGGTAGAGGACATTTATCAACGAAATTATTATTGTAAGGAGCAGAAAGAAACGGTCAAAGTGCAGGGAAAGAAAATTGATGGAACATGAAACAGGCCTCGAGCTGCACCTGTGCTGGGGAATAACAAGGCTACAGTTTTAAAGAGAGTCCAGCCACCGCAGCAGTGCTACTGCTGGGAACCTTTGATTTTAATATATAACAAAAAGCCAAATGCTGCTGAAGAAAAAATAAACACGACTGTATGATGTTATTCTGAAAGTCAAGTATTTACATACATACAACATTCCAGCCCCAGCATCAGAAAACATGTTTGTAGAAAATCTCTTTTACAGCTCGACCTTTTGACCTGTTTCTGCCTCTGGACAACAACATTGATGTTAAGAAATACATTTTAGCTGACTCAGAATTTAATTCATTTACAGACAACGCCTAGGATGTTATCAGTTATGGTCAAACCCCCCCGGTTTTTGTAAGATGACATAATTGTTAGTTACACTGATCTGAGGTCAGCAAAGACTGCATCAGGGGCTCATATGTTTTACTGCACAGAGCTAGAGGTCTGAACATTCATTCTTGCTGCAATTGAATTGCTCTGATGTACGACTACAGCTGCAGCACAGAGTGTGTATGTGGAAACAAGCATGAACTCCTGTACTCTCATGTGCCATAAACACACCACACTCCCACACAACCATGCCTAAACGCACACATTCAGAGGAATATGTTGCTTCTCATCCATGTCTGTGTCACAGTGACCCATATTATGGTCCTGACTGACAGTGAAATAACTCTCAGCGTCTTGGCAGCTTTTATCTATCTCTCTCCCTCAGGGTTTATCATGGTCTTGATTTGACACTGATTCATCCAAAAAAAAAAAACGGCTCTCAGTTCTCAGAAACACTGCCCTCTGCCTGTGGTTTCTCTTTTATACTTTCTTGTGCAGGACTGACACAGTACACACACCCACATTACTGTGTGACAAAAATGTCACTACTAAAATAGACCTAGTAGATTTGATAGAACACAGTGTGTACATTTACATTTTTCAATGATGTTCAGACTGTCTCTATAGCGCCCCCTGCAATTGTGAGCATGAACTGTGCTTACCTATTTTGAAATGTTGGATCACCAATTACACTTATCCGAAATTATACCTGACTCAAAGTCTTCTGACCAGGACGTGCCTCAGAAATTGTGCACTCAACTGAACTTGATCAGAATTATATTAAATATAGAGAATATTCTCATTAATGAAGGTTAACTTCATCGATGTACTGAGTTAGAGTGATGTTTGAGTTCAACCAGCCCACAGTGAAGAGGAACTTCATCTGCAGAATAAAACCCAAAACTGAGGTCAAAAGGTCGAGCTGTATATATCTCAGCGTGCTATTTTAAAGCAGACAGATCCAGGCTGTGCGTCTTGAGACTTTCAGCATCTGAGATTTGTCAGAATTCACTCTCTGACCCTTCCTGCAGACCAGATTGATTGATACGACGAGATTGTTTACCGTGTCACTCTCTGTAATAGTTTTCCCATCAGCTCCAGGCAGGAGGCTGCAGGCCGCTGTGCATACATTTGCATCTTAATCTCCGCAGCTGTTCACTAATTGGAAACGCCAGCTCACCGATTGGCTGCTTCAATTCATCTCCTGATTAAAGGGAGACGCTCATTAGAGTGTCTACCCTTCAAAAGATCTACAAATATGTGTTTGTGTACGTGATTGATGCAACAAACTCACACAAAGTTACATCTCATCAGTCGGAGGCGCTGCCTGTTTTTCCAGACGGTTTTATTTTTGATAAACTGGCTGTTGTTTGCTGCTGGAGCAGCCATTTATCCTCAGAAGGTGTAGAAAATGGTTTTGTCTGCCTCTCGTCCTCATGATGGATTTCTTCCTGAACAAATACTGACCTTCAGGACAAAATGGCAGCACACGTCTACTTTGTGTGTTTTTACTTAAATAATTATTAATATTTTACTTTAAGAAGCATTCCAATGTTTATCATTATCTGATTTGCAGGGTGAATGGGTACAAGTGTAGCTGACCTCGCAATAAAGACAAACAATGTCAACTCCACCTTTTTTCACCTTGGTCAGTGGCAAATGCTACCGTTAGAACACAGACTGACCAATGACAGATTGGATTTCTACAAAGGTTGAAGCAATTCCTGTTAAAGTTTTGTTCGTCTTCCAAACATATGTTACAAGACCCTTCACTTCAAACTCATATTCCTGCCTTATAAGTATCGTAGTGAGACTTACTAATCTAGACATGTGAACATGTGATCCTTCACACTACTTCACACTAATGTTGTCCTTGATAAATACCACATAGTCAGGTCTTAAAGGAAGTGTTAAATTTATCATGTAATAACTCTCCATTTTCAAATGACTATAACACCGATGCTATCACCTTGATGCCGGAAACTCAGGGACCAAACGTCACAGAGTAGAGAAGAGGTCAACCACCTAAATATAATACTATGACTCTAATTTCATCACAGGTATCTTTTTCTTTTTTATCCTTAGATTGGGGGTCAAGAATATTCTTATTAAACTCAATTTAGGCAAAACATGTTTGTGAATTTGGGCTAAGCAAATACAATTGATTTGACATGATGTTTAATTTTCAGTCCCTCTGTTTGTGCACCTGCTTTATCACAGAAGTACTGCATCTCTATGCAGTATTTTCAAATACCTCCAGCACTCACAGAAGAAAAATAAACCCTAGAATAGAGCGTGGAAGACGAGACGGGACATTAATCACACAATGCCCAAACTTGCAGGTTTCTATTTTTACGCCGAGCAGAATTATTTGAGAGCAGCTGCAGAACTGAAATTTTTATTTATTTTTTTTATTTTCCCACAACAGCTGATTTAAAGCATTGCTTCATTTGTCAGACAATTAGTATTAGATTTAAGACTGACACTTGCATTGCTTCATTTGTCAGACAATTAGTTTTAATTAGATTTAAGACTGACACTGACAATACTAGCTTGATTAGAGGCAGAGCCAGCCTTATATTAAGCTTTTCTATTTCACCTGTGGGTTGTGTTTATTTAGAAGGCCTACAACTCTTATCAAATATCTATCCATCCATCCATTTTCATCCGCTTATCCGTTACTAGGTTGCAGGACATCAGTCTCCATGACCGCCACCCAAATCACACTGCACCGTACCAACCCCCCCTGAACCTTCCTGCGGGTGGTGAGTCCACTGGAAGGTACCAACCGCCCTAACCGGGGTTCAATCTTGCCCAGGAGGTGAACTCTGGGGTTCCACACCAATGACAGAGACATTGCCTCTGGGCCAAAGCGCCACCTATCAAATATCCCACAGCTGAAAATCCTAATGTAGGACACAAACATCCCCAACTACAGCTAACACTTTCGAGTCATTTGTTGGGCCACCATAAACCAAACAACAGGTTAAAAAAAAAAAAAAAAGTTAAGAGATAAAGAAAATCCAGGTAAAACGTTTTCCTGAATGTAGCTAAAAGCTAACCAGTGCAGTTCTAATAATTAACTGAATAAATAAATGAAATAAGTTATGATGATTAAAGATGGGTCGTACCTGCAGAAGACTCCTACACCATCCAGCAGGTAACACTGGCCGCTGTTGAAACAGTAGTTGGGCAGCATGTCACAGGGAGAACGGCAGGTTCCGTTGACAATCTGGTAGCCCACACGACATCCGTCCAGCCCATCCGACCCATCCACTGGTGCCGGCACAGGAGGAGGAGCGACAGGATCGCTTGTTGCCGGAGCTCCCACACCGGGTAAGGCTGCCCCTACGTTAATAGGACCAGACCCTGGAGATCGAGGCTTGGTGCGATCTGGAGCCCCAGCCAGCAGTCGAATGTCATCGTCGCTCTCATAGGTCTCAGTCGTGGTGCTGTATGAATACTCGTCAGGAGAGGGGGATATACCGTCATCGTAGGGCGTGAGGTAGTCATAGTTATCAGGCATTGCCCAGGAGGTTGGGTCACCACCCTGAAGCTCATGGGCCAGTGATGAAGGAGAGGGTGGGGCTAGGTCCAGGTTGCGTCCCCGAGGCGATTGGTCAATGTAGTCCACATGGACAAGGTCAGGGTTGGGAGTAGTGGTGGTGGTGGTGGTGGTGGTGGTGGTTGTGGTGGTGGTGGATGGGGGAGGGTCAATGGTGGTGAAGAGATGGTCTAGATCAAACACGGCTGTGTCTTTGGCTTGGATCCATGGTGGGTCAGTGCTGGGCAGACCCTTTTCCCCCTCACCTATTTCTTCCTCACTCTCTGAGAGATCTGGTTTACGCGGAACACTCGGCAGCAGGAGATCAGTTTCAGCAGAATCTGGAATGAGCTGTGGGGGAGCGGCAATCTCAACTTCCTGCACGGCAGGAATCATCGATTCTCCAAACATCCCGCTGCTCTGCTCCTCATCACTAGTGCGAGGGATACGACCTGCCCGTGGGGTCACAGTGGTGATCACTTCAGGAGTGGAGGAGCTGCTGGTCTGTGTTACAGTGGTGATGATGTCATCGACCCTGGCGGGCCCTTCCTCTTCTTTAAGGAGGGAAGTGAGATTGGCTGCATTGTCCAGTTCAGTCACATTGGTCCCAGCAACGTCCCCTGCAAACACAGACAAGATCGGTTAGCCATTAGTTATTTGAAGCTAACTGTGTCCCCACTGCGTAAACCTCAAACCATGGCTTACTGGACTTACTTAATTTTAGCAGAAATGTTGCAGAAAAGGGTAAATTATTCTGTGTTCGCTCTGTAAAAAAGTATTATCTACTGTAGTAGTAAACATACAAAAAGTTCCGGGATGAGAACTTTTAGAAAGCTGTAGACACAGCAGTGCCCAGCTGCACTGTTTTTCATTGGCTTAATAATTCAGTCCATGCCCACTGAGCAGAGGCAGTACCACTTATTACACTGCATCAAGAAGTTTTGTTTTTATTTTGTCTTTTATCCAAAAGATTCAAGGACTGTTGATGAGACCCTGAAGGGCGACCTGCAGTCTGTAAGAAAAAAAAAACAACCTCAATAGCTACATTCTCCCAATCCAAACTGTGTTAACAAGACAGCAAGGATAATGAAATGGTCTCATTTGGAAATGTAAACATTTTTTGTCTTCATTAGTTGCAGAGAAACAGCAACAAAATGTGCCTAACAGGCAGGAGTGAGGCCAGCAACCACTACATTTGGAGGGGAAAAAAATATTACCGGAATAAGTCCAGGTCTGGAAAATATACAGAACCTGAAATATGCCATGTTTACACCATCGTGAAAAGGCAGCATCCAGGACTTGTCAACAACAGAAGACAGAGCCTTCTGCTGTGTTTGAAACAGAGGATGTATTTTGTGTCCTCTGTAAAAAGAAATGAATCACAACTTGGCCCCAACGTCTGTTAACAAAAAACAACTTTCTGTTTAGCCAGCAGCCAGAAAAGTAATAATGATCCCACACCAACCACACTGGCAGAAACACAGCAACCATTAGCATTAAAAATGTAACAATCCAAGAGAAAGTAAAAACTGCCTGGGTGTGGAGGAAGAGGAGGAGGAAGAGGAAGAGAACTCCACAGTTTGCTATTTATTCATTGCTGTAAAATCATGTCTATGGACTGATTTGAATCCAAAGTCATTTGAAAGAGTGGACCGGCGTTCAAACAAGTGGAGCCCCCGGTGGCTACAACAGAGCTTTCAATTTAAACATAAACATCTGCAGAAATGCTGTCAAAGGCAATATCTGCTGTTTACATGTTGACAGTTCAAGAATATTAACCAATCTGGTTCCATCATTTATTTTTCCACAGCCACACCGTGACATCACTGGCATCAAAAACAACAGGGAAAACAAATGAAAACAAGATGCAGTGGAACGTGTTTCATCCTCTCGTCAATTACTTCATCTGAGGAGCTTGTTGAGTCACAAGGAGAAAGAAAACAGCTTTACCATCGCCTCCCTGTCAGATTAAAGTAATAATACATTAATGTACCGCATGGCAAGGAGCAAGGTTTAAGGATTATTTGGTTTTGGAAGAGAACAGATTTGAGAGATGTTTTGGTTCCCCTTGATGAAACAGATGGTCAGGGATGGACCCCGAAGGCAGTACCAACCATCTGAGTTTGTTTTGGTTTTTTTTGTTTTTGTTTTTTTTGGTAAACTTGACATCATTCGGATGTTGGAAGAGACTAATGAAGCAACAGGCAATTCATTTGGTGTCGTCTTCATGTGCCCATGTGGCAGTTTCGTCATCGGTTATGTCACCACTTATTTCGTGGCTGCATAGTTTTGCTACTTTAGGCGTGCACTTAAGTGGAAACACTTTCCTTCCTAAGCCTTGAGGAATGCACTTGGTAATGCACCGTACAGTCTGTGAAGGCTTCGACAACAGTTTTCTCATCAAAATGTAGGAGTTGAGAATACAATAGAAAAATCCTAAGCCTTTTGTGAAACTTGTCAGTCAGCCAGGATATGGAATTATACTGGGAAGAGAGTCTGGGAACATGTATCGACCTCTTTGGATTTCTTGTTTCACTTGGATGACTTTTTTCACCTTTTCTTTTAAACCATTTCACTTCTTTGTCTAGAAAACCAATATTCACTTTTCAAGTATTTTTTCGCCAATTTAGCTGTCATCTGTGCTGACTCAGCCAAAAAACTGACTCCATTGTGCTAGACTGTGTTTTTCATTAAACTTTTTTTTTTTTTTTAATCCACAAACAATGGATTCTGGTGAAACGTTTAGCTGATTTGAAGCTAAATATGGAAGCATGATCCCGAGGTGATGAAATATGAAGAATATCTATTCCACTCTTACTGGTTTAAAGAAGGGCTGGTTCACTGATAACACTTTCAAATCTGCAGCTCTTTGATCCTGTGTTCAAACCAGTAGTTTAAAAAGCTAGCGTGTTCAGATTGACAATTAATGGTTTCACCTAAATCCCCTTATAGATCTGCTATTAAACAACAGTTACCTAACCAAGGAGCCAATCAAACGTCTCCTCCACAGTGACAATGACTCTCTGCTCAGTGTATAAGACTTGTGTTTTTCTTTGGTAATTACGATCTGCAATAAACATTTACGACTGAGATGACGTGATGTCAGTTACGGGATCAATTTAAAAGCACACAGACTCCACACAGACATTGATGAACTGCAGAGAGAGCTTCGTAAAATGTGCCTCGATGAATTACTTCAACAATTTCTCAGCTGTTATACAACGGTTAGATGTTGTGTGTTTGCATAGTAATGTTGTGTTAAGCTGTGTTCAGTAAATCACACTGACATTAACAGTGAAACAACAGGCTGCTTGGTTTTAGTTACGATAAAGGTAGATAAATAAGAGTCCAACATTGGGAAAGAAAGAACTGATGGCACCATTGTTAAGAATGGGGACAGAACCAAAGAACTATTTATTTCCACTCCTGGGACCATTCACAAAGTGAAAGTACCTTCTCATCACTTAAATATTTAAACTCTCCAACTTTGTACAGGATCCAGAGTGGAAATGTAACTCTTTTGAGAGAGCCACAGTTCCACATATCAGAGACACAGAATGCAAAGTGATAATTAATATTATATATAATAACAATAATAAATTATTAATTGATCTATCATTTTGTTATCACTCCATCCAGCCATCTATCTATCTATCTATCTATCCATCCATCCATCCATCCATACATCCATCCATCTATCCATCCATCCATCCATCCATCCATCCATCATCCATCATCCATCCATCCATCCATCCATCCATTCATCCATCATTCATCAACCATCCATCCATCCATCTATCCATCCATCTAAACTGTACCCTGTCCACAAACAGGCTTCTGTGTAAAAGCTTCTGTTGTCAAGGTCAACCTTTGCTTACTATAAATAGTCAAGCAGACAATTGATGTCTGATGTTGACAATTCACAGGCTCTTTGTCAAATCAAAAGACTAAAGTCCGAACAGCTCATTTTCCGTGCCTACTGATGATGTATAAACAGGATTCAGCCTCAAAAATAGTCGCTGCTATAAATACGATCATTTGACTTTGTGCTGGTAAGGAGGATATTTAAAGACAAAGACAACTGGAATTTATGATGGTTCAGAGTCCATGTAAGTGGAGGATTCAAATGTATTAATTTGTTAAAAGACAGATGACTGTGATTTTTTTTTTATTTTTATCTCCAGTTGCATAAATGTAATTTCTAGCTGCCAGATGTTTGTCAAGTGGACAGATTCAATTTATTGTGGCTGTTGTTCTCTGAGGCAGTGCCGTCTTTGAAGCTGGGGTCGTTTGGAGTCCAATCCTTCCAGCAGTCCCAGCGTGCACTGCTGCTGCTGAACACATCAACCAACTAATCTGGGACATCGTGCTGAACCACACACAAACCAGACAAAAGGGTTGAAACAATAAATTTGATGGACGACACACAATACTGTAAACATGCCCGACCCTCCTCCTCACGACGTCCATCACTGTTCACGCAAACCAATGAATGAATCTGTATGAAACAATCTGCACACCAGTGACAGTTTGTTCAACTCATCAACAAACCTTTTCTCCTCCTCCATCTGCTTCCACCTCGACAAGCCTGGCGAAGGCAGGCTGAACATCTGGAGGAGAGACAGCAATGGCTGCTGCACCAGCTGACAAGATGACAGGAGATGATGAGGAGGAGACGGTAACAAGAGGCAGAGGAGTTGACGGAGAGAAACCGAAGCAGGAAGTTGAGCAGGTGACAGTGAAAGATGGAGACTGAGAGAGAGACAGAGTGGTGGAAGTGACGGAGCGAAACTGACAAAGAGAACTAGGACGATGTCTGTGAAACTGGGGAGGAAACACTGAACAGAGACCCGGCCATCACCGGCCATAACAGCACGTCCTGTTTCAGCCAGGCACTGATGTAGTATGGCATTCGTTGAGTAGAAGTGCACCTTCACGAACACCACTGAATTTACATTTGTAGGAATCAGTGCCATTCAGTGAACATGGCATTTACAGCACGGACCTGTCACATTCAAGGACAGGAAGGAACCAAGACAGAAGACATAAACCAGGATGAGAAAAGGAAAAATCCACAAAACTGGGGTCACTGTTATAGACTGCCTGTTGACTTGATAAAGAAACTCAAATTTTGGAAAAAAAAACATAACAAAATGGAAAAGAATTACTGCAAAAAAACAGACTAAAAATAAATGTTAGCTGTTACAGCCTCCACACTGAGCCAAACATATCTGACTCATTACCAAGTTTTATCCAGATCTGTGGAAAACCTGAATTTATGGCCATGACGGCATCATTCGAAGGTCCAGCCCATGGCTGCCCTGCCCAGCTGACTCAGTGCAGGACACTTGGTTTCTATTCTTAAGGCTGTGGTAAAGTTCATAACGAGTTCTTCTAAAATAACAAGAAAGTAAAAGTTATGATCTGCATCACATGTCGAGATGATGAATGATCAGGTTTCTATGGTATTAACATGACCATTAACATTTTAGGTGTAACCAAACTGAAGAGAAATAATTCAGAGCGACTGATATCTGACATCTGATCCAAACGTGCAGCTTTTCCAACAACACTTCCAACCAGTTTCTAACATCCAAGACTGTTATCATCAAAAATTGTGAAATTTCCTCCATGAACATTATGGTTGTAATCTGCAATGTGTGTCCCAAATGAAATCTGCTACAGCTTATGGCAAAAATCAAAAACACATGAGTGACCTGTCCTTCAATGGTATACAGTCAATTCCCAGCCAACTCTCATCAACTGAATCACATAGGAACCATATGCCCATCTCTGCACTCAACCTCTTTACTTCACTTGGCAATTACTTTTTCACCAAAGGGCCTGACGTGTGTGGATTAATGAGGTTTGAGCTGTTTGGACAAAGCGCCGCTGCTGAAGCCGAGCCACCTGTCTTCCAAGAGAACCTCAAACATTTAAACCTCAGACGAAGAACTTGTGTGTTTTACATTACATCAAGTTAATACGACGTCTGGAAAATTCTGTATGAAACACAAACAAAACGTTTTCTCACTTCAGGTCTGAGGATTGTGTGACTCGCCCCAGTGCCACTCTATGTGCACTAACATGATCATGTTCTGCAAAAACCCGGAACAGTAGAACATAGATCGGAACATGTCTCCTTTGACCACAACCAGATCGCAACATTAGGCCTGGGCTGAGCAAATGGAGCATGAAAGAAATATTCCGTGGACATGGAACGCAATATCCTCACTGTAAAAGCCAGAAATGAGAAGGCAATTAAATGTACAACTTTACAACTTCTTTTCTTTTTTTGGTCCATTAAAACACTCTGTGTCATCTCTCCTGGTATTTCTTCATGCCGGTGCACACATGAGAACTCAGGGCAGCCTGATGCAAGAAACCACAACAGTGTCACTCTGCCAGAGTCTTCACTGGACTGAGCGCCAGTTAAGTGGAGCTGTCTCCTTTTTACCGCCTTGTTAGCCTAATTGGATTAACAAGGGAAAACCGTCGGCTGGACAGCTGGTCCTGGATCAGTGTGGCAGCTCTGGCTGCTGCTGCTGCTGCTGCTCAACAAACTGAGCTGTGTGTCACGACGAGCAAATCACAGCTAGGGGTTTCAGGTCCCTCTGATACAGAGTTACTGCAGGAGTATGAATCTCCATAAAGAGAAGACGTGTGGATGAATCAATAATGCAACAATAAGAGGGCATCTGTCTGTGACCTGTATCATAAAGGAGATTAATCAATTATTTATCAATGCATTCATTTTAATTGAAGCTCAACCTCCAGACTCTGTGGATCTTACACCAACAAATATCTGCAAATCTCATAAATGAAGCACCTGGTCAAAAGACTTGACATCGTGTTGCTTAACACATTCACTTATCATATTGCCAGTGTCACATGATTCTCTATGGCTACGTCTCTATCAGCTCCTGCGAGCGGTTGTATATTTACAACGACCACATGGTTTAATGGTCCTCGATGTGAGGGAGCTCCTGCGGTGAGAGAATTGACACTTTATACTTTAAACCAGGGGAAACCAAAAACAGGCAGCAGCATCTTTTTTGCACAATTAGAGCCACAGAGGCGACAGACAGGAGGGGATGAGACTGGTTAAGTCTGGACACATTGGAACGAGTCCTGACACCTAGTCTGGACCTGGAACAAAACCAACTGAGGCACAAATGAGACAAACTGTGGAGATACAGGAGTCTGTGTTCGCTATGGTCCAGATAGGTCAGATAATCAAGCAGTATTGCATAAGGAGACCACTCTCTACTTAGACTGTGTGTGTGTGTGTGTGTGTCACTATTACCCACTGATAATTGGATTTGCAAACAGCTCGTTTGGTGGAGGGCGTAGATGGTCATTATGAGTAGAGTTTGGCTTCTGTGTCGGTGTGTGTGTGTGTGTGTGTCTCAGATTGATTGTTTCAGAAGGTGCCGCGCCTCAAGGCCAAGTACTGTTGGCCTCTATGTTGGCAGGTCAATCCCTCCCTCGGGCTTCTTCTTTTGTCAAACCCAGATCAGTTTGGAAAGAGGGAAACCACAAAACCACACACATACTGTAGCATCCTGATTGGCCGTGACAGACTATAAAGAGACATCTTAACCACACACATACTGTAGCATCCTGATTAGCCGTGACAAACTATAAAGAGACATCTTGGTTCTGAGACTGTGGGTCCATTGGCCAGTGGGGCGACCCAGACTAGAGAAAGAACAGAAAGTAGAGTGAGGTTTGGTGACTGGCAGAGACAGACAACAAAAACTCATGGGGTTCTGAAGAGACATTACGTTTAGACCAATCAAATGAATTCTTATTGATATATTTTGTCAATAATGAGTTTAGGAGAATGCTAACATCAATACAAACCAAACCGGTATCATCTCACTAAAATACAGGGACGAACAAACAATTAGCACTTCTTCACCTACACCTGCCTGGGTGTGTTTGTTTTATGTGCTAATGGAGAAAGTAACCAGAAAAGAATCCCATGCACAGGGAATAGGAAAATGCAAACCGACTACAACTGGAAAAGATCAAGAAAGATGTTTAAAACTCCCCAGAGTTTATAATGGAAATAAAAGCAGGCAAAGCAGCTCTTGGTGTGAAGAATTTATAATGGAAATAAAAGCAGGCAAAGAATAAAAAAAATAAAGAGTACTCGCATATTTGACTATAACTTTGGTTGAAACAACAATGGCAAAAAGAAAGAAAAACTAAGATTTAGCAAGCAGCCTCTTCTGGGCAAAAAACGGTACTGCACCCTTAACTTCACATAAGGTCGTCTGAACCTGTGTCAGCGATTTGAGTAATGAAGATTACTTCATAACCTAACACTGGTAATCGATAAAATGGCATTACAGCCTCTACTGTTTCTAGTGATTGTGACGACTGCAGGTTTAAACTCAACCTAATGGAAATGGCCGCAGGGATCGACGCAGGGATTGGACAGATGAAGATTACAGCAGTGAGACCCTCCTTAACTTATTCTCATTGATTTTACATCAATTCTCTAAACCTCTGGAGAACACACACTCACACGTACACACACGAATGAATAAGACATGAGTGTTTTCTTTTTTCTTTTTTCCAGCGCTGCTCGTTAACCATACGTCCATATAAGGAATAACTGCACAGGTTTCCATTCAAGGACTAATTGAAAACCTCTCCATTGATTTCCCATCAGCGGCTCTTCCACTCATCTCCTATTTCGATTTCTTTTCCCTCATTTTTCCCTCAAGTCTCCTGATAACTACGAGATCCTATCTTTCTAATTCCATCTCCTAGTTTCTTTTTCTGGCGTTTGTCATTTTCCCATCTCATAAGTCCCGTCTTCTGCGACTCCACAGGTGGTGGGATAGATGTGGATGGTGTTGCTATGGAGATGCTCTCAGACTCACTAGTGTTGCCGTGGAGCCGGCGAGATCTGCGTCGGCACACGTTCATCAGACGATTGTGCATACACACACAGAAAATGGACAATGATGCGTTAATCTTTGTAAAAGTTAAACTGTGACGAGTGAAACCTGCGCACCGTTCCGTCTTTGCAGTCTGACGTGATCAAGTGGTCAGTCATGTCGACATGTGTGCACACGTGCATGTGTTAATGCGCTGAGATGCTCAGTTACACAAGCGACTTCTGCGTTTCTGTACATCTGAACGCTCGAGCAGCATTTCAAATGAAAACTGACGGGGGTGTGTGTGTGTGTGTGTGTGAACACGTGCACATTTGGCATTGCATAGGAGATGTACCACTTTCATGTGACAGTCAAATTCAACCGGACAGCTCGTGCACATGTAACGTGGGACACTACATGAGACGCTCACTTATGCATTTCCTGTCTGTCTGTTTTGCACTCCTAATTGTAACGTGGCCACTCAAATGACAACTCAACTGACAGGCCCGTCTGTCTGTGAGCATCAGAAAGAGTGCACGGACACAACATAAAAGTGAGAACATTTGATTGAGAACATCTGCTGTTGGCGAGCCAAGCTACAAAGATGAAATTTGGAGGAAGGCTGCGCTTTTAGTCTCAAAATATCAACACAAGTTTAAAGCAACATGAAGCAATTATTAAAATAATGAAATTTAGAGATTTATGGGCAGTCACATATTGTACCTTTTTTCCTTCAGTCACTTCTGGTAAAGTCTTGACTATTTTATTATATAGTGTTACTAATAATTGACTTATTAGAATTCCTCAGTCTTTACATTTACACAAGATGTATAGGGTTAGACATAAAAATCATCTGGATAATAAGTCCACATAGTGATAGTCAGTAATGGAATTCCATTAACGTTTTGACAATAACACATTCATTTGGTATCAGTCAGTAAAGCAGCAGGCAGCCAGGACCAAAGGAAGCTTCATGGATCGTAGGTGTTTATGATGGGAGTATCTTAACTGTAATCACAAATACAATTCAGATCAAATAGGAGAGTGAGAGCTCCCATTCTGTTGCACAAATGAGCAGCTCTTTTATCCTCACGTACCGCATCTGGGTCCGTTTTTTAATTTCATTGTTTTCATTTTCTACAGCTGTGAAATGAAACACAGAAAACAATTTCACACAGACCCTATTAAATCCCTTCTTTTTAATAACCTGCGAGACGCCGCAACAGTTGTGTGTGTTTCTGTGTCTGTGCTCAGCGAGGTTGGTGATGTGTTGTGTTGAATGTTAATATAACAGTCTGCAGCAGCAGAGGAGGCAGAACCTGGAGTGTGCACAGTCAGACTGAGGGGCTGTGGGGAGGGAGGGGGTGAGGGGACTCGAGGGGGGAGCTCGTGCACAAGCATGAACTCAGTGACTGGCTTTGGAAAAGATGCACTGACAGGTGAACTGTCCACCTGTCCTCCTACACAGCACGTTAACAGACAGATACATGGCTGAAGAGCGGACAGACCGCAGCGTACGTAGAGACGGTTAGACAGGTACAAATCTACATATATGAAGAAAAAAAAATTCTTCTTCAAAACACACACACAGCCACATGCTAATATATTTCCAAGGGCACAAAGAGAACAACGCTAACTCAGCACCACTGACAAAAGCGCACACGTACTCTTTCTAATTGTTTCGCCTTTGAAACCAAAGGACGGAGGTAAAGCATCTCTGTCAGGCCGCCGCCCGTGTAACTCGGTCAGGTTGTTCGATGACCTTTTCGCATCTGCAGTTTAAAACGTCACGCCGATATTAATGTATCGCCAAGAGAGGCAAAGCTGCAGCCACGAGCACCTGGGGCCGGGCGAGGACAGAGACGCGGGACAGAAACACAAAGGCAGAGAGACAGACGTGGACAGAAGGAGGAGGTTCGACTGCAAAGGCAACACAGTCACAGAATGGACAGGACGTTTGAATGTGATAATAAGCCACAAAAATAGGAAAATAATATAATATTCATTTTACAATGAACAACTGCTAAGAATTTAGATAGGAAATAGCTGAACATGGTTAATAAATAAATAAAGTAGCTCAGAAATACATTAAGATAGTCAGGTTAAAAAAGACCAGATTAAGAGATGTTAACCAGACTTTAGCAAAAGCCTTAAGCTTACTTAAAATAAAGGAAAATATATAGCTAAGCTAAGTAAATACACAGACAAAAAAAATAGAGATCACATCAAAAATGAATGATGGTTGCAAAAACAAAGGCAAATTCTGCAAAGTGGAAATTCTACAAAGCTGTTCAACATTTGTCAAACTATAGCAGAGACAGCTATACAGGGATAGCTGCAAGTTAGAAATTGTGGAAAAATAACCAAAAGATAGTTCAAATAAAGTAAAGTTACACAGGATATATCGCATTAGCAAAAAGATCTGTGTTGAAGGAAGAAAAGAAAGGACAGGACAAGACAGGATGAGCCGAGACAGGACAGGACGAAACAGGACGAGACAAACAGGACGAGACAAACAGGATGAGACAAACAGGACGAGACAGGACAAGACAGGACAGGAAGAGACAGGACTTGATTAACCACACACTGGAGAATATCTGTGCAGGTTTAGTAAACGCATCGTAAATTGTTTACTTTATGCAACAGCTCTCCCTACACCCATAAAACCAACCAACCTAAACCTGGTGAAGACCAATCACCGGCATTATTTTACTGGCCAAAGTCAACTTTTAAAAACCTCAGAGGGGGCGTTTGCATCTCAGATGAGAATAAAACATAAACACAGATCCATCAGAGACAGGCGGCAGCGGCAGCAGCGGCAGCATCAGCAGCAGGATGGGTCAGAACTGTGGCCACCTACGTATGCTAATGCCAGCCTGGAGGCAGACCCAGGTGGGAGGATGTAACAAATGAGATTAGGATCATTTAGTTTCCCAACAAACAGATTCATGTGGATGAGAAACTGCCACTGATGGCAGTTTAAGGCTGCGAGGAATAATCTTGTTAGGCAAAATCTTTAGGTTCCACAGAGAAGTTAAGCTTTTCAGTCAAAACAGGAGAGACGGAGGAGACTTCAGCTGCAAGAAAACTATATGTTCAAAGGTAATCACCCAAGTACACCACAGAAAACATTCCTTCTTTTGAATCTTTTTTTAACCACAATAATTGTGTTAATTAGCATCGACATGTATCGACATTTATAGGATAATTTAATATTTTTCCTCAAGAAAGTTATTCAAAGAACAATTGTTTAAATACACTTATAGAATTAATTGATTCAATCTAAGGTCAGTAGTGGAATAAATTGTTGTTATTTTTACGTACACAAAATGTAAAAAAAAAATCATAATTAAATGGTTCAACATAAACAAGGTTAGACACTGATTAAGGCAAAAAGAGAAGAATTCTCAGATCTGCTAATTTTTATTTTAAGTAGGATAACTAGTAACAGGTTAGTGAAAAACAACGTTTTTTCCATGTGTGTGTTGCTTATCACACTGTAACTCTGAAATTTCTTAATTCAACAAACTAATAAGACAAGATGGCTGTCTTTCCTCCTGACACAAACACGTGACTCTTCTAATAACTCTGCTAATGCGACCGCTGATCACAGATAATTCTCCCAAACCAAATGAAACAACAATGAATCAAAAATAAATATAAAAGTACTCTGACGGTATCACAGTCTCGTGCGGAGATGATCTGTGAGGTAACAGCTGATCGCAAACAGACGAGGCCACAAAAACACGTCTTCCATCTGTCACTGAGACGGTTGACAAGATGCTGACGTCTGCTCATGCAACATCTGGAAATCACATACCCAACACGGTGTCATGTAGTCACCATGGCAACAAGTATGATGGATTAGTCAACAGATTAGAGGTGAGTCCCTGGAAAATTACAATAGGCATGAAATATCCCAGAATCAAGCTGAAGTAAGCACTAAAAATGTATTTTATATCTTCCTGTCAACAAGGTTGTAATTTACACAAATAATTTTATGTCGTACCTGAGAAATAACAATCAGGCAATGTTCCAGTGGTGTGGATGCTGATGTTAAAAAGAAGTATAATTTAATATTTAGAACTAGAATTACAAAGTTTGTTTATCAAGGAATTTTCCCTGAGAAGTCAAATGATTTTTCTTTTTTTTTTTCAATATTAACTTACAAAATTTTTAACATCTTTCTGTGTAAATATCCCATGTTACAATGTGGACACTATAAAGAAGTGTGTCCTATATATGCACAATTTGTTTTTCTTTTTAAATTTAGTAGGTGCGTCTTATATTCAGGTGCGCTCAATAGTCTGGAAATTACGGTAAATGTAACTACTTTATAACGAATTACTAAATGTTTCTGTAATTGAGTTGTATTTATTGACGTTCCAATTCTTGTACATTGCTGTGTAATAATAAAAACCTTTACATTTATCAGGTTAATAAATTCAGCAGCATGGACATTATGACCAGGGAAATGCTTTTTGAGTTCCCACGGGCCACACAAAACGATTTTTGTGGGCCAAATTTGTTTGATACATGTAAACTAGGTTGTCAATTTAAAAAAAATGCATTCGCTGAAGTAATACATTTAAAAATTGGTTAAAACCATTTCACTGTCGATTCACAATGCTTCTTCATATATCTTCTATATATTCATATATCTAAGACTGTGTTTCAAACCCCTGGATTTTGACCTCAGAGGCATTCGCTCAACTTTAATCTGTAACTACATGAACCGAGGCACATCTTTGAACACACACACAGGGACTCGCATGCACGCACACACGCTCAGCTAATGGGCACTAAGCCACTGCACTTGGCTCGGAATGTGAGCATGCACCGAATTCTGACCAACATTTTGATCCTTAATTAAATCGAAAGCGTGAACACATTATGGCGGCAAAGTGAACACACTGTTCTGCAGCTGCTGTCATCGGCTGTGTGTGGTTTCCATGGCGATGGAAAGAGAGAAGATGAGAGAGGGGAACGGGTGCAAAGCCATTGTTCAGAATGTTGTTACTTGTTCCTTTTCCTGCTCGGTGATTAGAATTTTAAAAGCAACGTAGCAATGGGACAAGATCTGACCTGAAGCCTGAGCTTCTGGACATCAGAGATCAGTCTTCACTGTTATGTGTTAACAAGTCGGAGGGTGAAAAGATGGAATGAGGAGGAAGAGGAGAAGCTGGAGTTAGTGTCACGGTAAAGACAAAAAAATCATTCCTCCATCAACAACCTAGTCAGGTTAATCGGTGCTGGGGGAGGGGAGAGGAGGGAGAAAAGCAGCTTCACATCGTCTGTTATCAACACACAGGAGTGGAAATGGCCACAGGAGGAAAAGGAGGCAGAGCAGCAGAAGACTGAGATGGATTTTCATCAGCTCGTAGCAGCTGGCCTCGGCCATCTGAGCTTTTTCCACAAACTGCCGCCTCACTTCACTGATAAAGCCAGTGGCAGGAGGAGCTGCTGATTGCTCAAGGATGTTTTGGAAAATTCTCAACCAGATCTGGCAACCCGAATTTGTAAGATTTTTTAGACAATGGATCTTTATTTAATTCTAGGCAAAATGTTGGCTCATAAAATGGATCAGTTTTTATAAAGGATGTAGAAGCCAGCTGTGCTGTCAGTGGAACAACAAAGCCTGTAGTAAACCACACTGATTAGCAATAAAGGTACAATATGCAATAGCGATTATGTGATATCGATATATCGATCTCACCAGGTATTGATTAGGTATTGATTACGCTTATGAGGCAATCACACAAAGTATCAATATTTATAAAAATAAATTCAGTTGTGGCCTGTGGCGAGGGTTAGAAGAAGCAAACATAGGATTGGGAACAAAATGGTGTCGTGTTCATAAAAATGTCAGACATTACACCTACCACCTTGTACTTGTTTAAACACACTGGATTCACTCTACTACTCTGTGTGATACTACAAAATCTGTGTGGGAAAGTTTTGTGTAGTAAAGCATTTTTCTTGATAGCAGACCACAGCAGGTCTGACTTGAAAAATGGGTTTTATACTTGCATTCCAGCACTCTCTAAAAAAAAAATCAAACAATATCTAGTTGTTTCTTTACCAACAACAGAGAACAGTTTCCGTGGTGTCTGTGCAGATGAACTTCCTCACGTACGTCCTTTCCCTTGGATATGATCTACACTCGTTTAAACTGCCAGTCCAGATAGTGTCCCAGCTGTAAACTTATGGACATAAAGTCTGAGAGCGTTGGAACAATTCAGGATCTCTGACAGTTAGGACTTAGATTTGTGGCTAAAGGAGAGTTTACAGAAGTAGCTTATCTACTGACCTGCCTGTGAGTACAACCTGACTCCTC
Organism: Cynoglossus semilaevis; assembly: GCF_000523025.1. NCBI lineage: Eukaryota > Metazoa > Chordata > Actinopteri > Pleuronectiformes > Cynoglossidae > Cynoglossus > Cynoglossus semilaevis. The sequence goes on along the minus strand of NC_024319.1, from coordinate 20,343,749 downwards.
GTGTCTCAGCTCCGCAGAAAAGAACCAGCTGGTTAAATTAGCTGTGGTATGTCAACATATTAAGGCCTTATCTTAGAGAAACTACAGCGGGTCCTCAACTTAAGTCAGAGTTATGCTCCTGCGAGCCTAAATTACACCTGGAAGCCAAAATAAAGGGCAACCAAATACCGCAAAATAGTGTGACAACTGCCAAGCTTGCTAACTAGTTCCTATGCGAGTTTTAACGCCATACGTCAGAATGGTAGAACAAGACGTTCCTAATAAACGTATGGGAGACGGTGACAAAATCACAAAACGCTGTAAGTCAAGGACGCTGTAACCCAAGGACCCCCTGTGGGGGACAGCAGGATTCATGCCAGGAAATCTTAGAGAAACAAAAATTGCAGAAGATACCTTCTTTTACATAAAAAATGAAAATATTAGATACTGATGACTAAAAAATAATAATAAATTTTTTTTTCACCTTTTGTATAGAAATATACAGCCACATTTCTTTTAAATATGACACCAGACTGGTTCAATCTAGCGTGGGCTTGTGCATTATTAATTTGATGGTAATGTAGTCTGCCATTCACCATGAATCTGAGAGGCAGAAAAAAAAGGAGGGGTGTCGGTTTTAGTGTTTACTCCCCCCTTTTTACCCTCTCCCTCTCTTTCTGTGTATCAGAATGTCCCTTCATGAATTATTCATCGGCTCCATCAGCCCTAATCCTCGTCTTTGTGTGGCTGCGGTGCCTGTGCGCCTCCAGGGATCCTGTGTGTCCAACACTGCCTGGGCAGAGTCAGCGTCTGAGAGCCGCGATATTTCTCTTTGGTGACATTCCTTTGCAGCACCTCGCACCGTCTGATTTTGCTCAGTGAGCCGCTGCAGTCGTCGTCTCCTGAAGATGACATGTCAGTGTCTGCGACGACTTAATGATGTAGATTTTACTCTCCAGTGAGGAGATTAGGATAGTTGCTACCGATATCTGAGCTGATGCTGGTTTATTTTAGAATCACATGACTGGAGAGGCCGATCAAGTACAATGAGCTCATTGTCATGTTTGAGGTTTGTGAAGCTACAGCATGTTATCCTGGTGGAAACAGGTCAAGATGGATGCACATAAAAATCACAAAAATCACAAAAAACAGTAGGCCGTGACATTACAGCAACGTTACCTGTGTTCTTCTACACCACAACACAAACAAACCCACCCTCTGCTTTTGACATCACGTGACATCTTCTCCTGACATCCCCATCAGAACAAGTAATGCCCCTCATACTGCCCCCTTCAGCCCAATGTTGGTGAACCATAACAAATTCACATAACAATCCTGCCACCCTCCCCTGACCTCTGTGTGTATTTGTGGACACTTTTCTGAGATTCTTTTTTTTTTCCAGTTGTGCAGGTCAGAGGTTTCACAAACACTCAGACCATTCGGTCAGACTCCAACAACATTCCACTCTCAAAGTCCATGAAATCGTTCTGTTTTGATTCGGGTTTTGCACTTGTTTGTTTAGCTGGTGCAGTGGTAATTGGTCTTTTTTACATTTGCATAAAAAAACAAATGTTTTTGACAACGTCTGCATCGATCCAGTCTCCACGGTTGCCTCTTTGCAGATATTTAAATACACTTAAATACAATTCTCCTGATTATTCCTGCTAAACCACAACACATACAACAACAGTATATTGTATTGTCAACACTCCATTATTATTACCACCCCTTGGTGGCACTATAACATTCCTACATTTGTTTGTACTTGTAAAAGACATCATCATGTCGTCAATGTTTTTTTTTTTTTTATTTTTATCACCGTCTAAATCCCTTCCACTGAAAGACTCCCATTGTCTCTGATGTGACTCTGATCTAGTTAATTTTTTTTTTTGGATCCTAAAAATCATCATGTGCGACATTCCTGCCGGGACACTGGAAAACTCTCACGTACACTAATATTATCTTGTTCACATCGTGCCATGCGATGACTTTAATAGGGTCTGCAGATTATTCCTCATCTGTAGAGACAGAGTGACACCATAACACTCTTTATAATCCATTACTATGTCTGATTACATCGTATATAAATAAACTGATTAGGACTCCTGGAATGGTGATGTCTAACAGTGTTTTCTTTGTTGTCACTGACCTCGTTGTTACCTCCCCCTTATGTATTAATTTAGTTAGAATATAATTGTGTTTTGAGGACACTGGTGGTAACGTTCCTCCAGGGACATGTCTCAACTGTCATGCAGTGTTCTGCACCTCTGTGGATGCTAATGTGTACATTCACATTTAAACCCACATATGGCATCGTGTACGTGAATTCAGTGCAGGTGTGTGTGACAGGACCTGACGTCCTGTACTCCAGTGGGTTTTATTGTCTGCTGACCCCATTGTTACCTCCTCCTGGTGTGTCAGTAACGTCCTCACCTGGCCTTTATTGTCTTTATCGTGACCTAATTTCTTTCCCTCATACTGTATAACACATTATATGCAACATCCTTATAGGGATTCACTGAATTCACAATTCAACAATATGGTTTAATCTGTGCCATGTTCTACCCTGCACATTTATATACACCTTAACGACAAAGACTACAGGAATGTGGACATTCCTTTAATGGAATATCTGCTCCAATACACACATAAACACACGTTCAAACCGGCGACCACGGAATAAAAAGGTGTTGGGAATAACCAGACTATTAATACCAGTTGAGTGTTAAGTGCTTCCTAACCTACAATCCGAGGCTCACTGACCTCCTTTCTGGCTCCGCTGTGTGTGTGTGCGTGTGTGTCCACAGAGAGAGGACATGCTGCTGCTGTATCTGCAGCCGGGAGACACGAATAAGTGATCAAATCAAATAAGAGCCGTGTGTGACAAAAGTGCACGGTGCAGATGGACGCTGTGGTGGTGGTCTTACCCTGGACCAGGTGCTGAGCCAGGACGCAGGACATGAGCAGCAGCAGCGGCAGCAGCAGCAGCGATGGTCTCCAGCATCCAGAGCAAACGCTCGCCTCCGTCCTCCGCATCCTTCCAGCGGCGATCAGATTCAGATGATACGGTGAAAAAAAGCAACGATCAAGTTTGAAGAAAAAGGTGGATCGATCGGTGTCCCTTATTCGTGTCCCGTTGATTTGATGTGTGATCTAGACTCCAGCCTCCCTCAGCTGCTCCTCCATAGCCGCCTCCCGCTGTCTCCTTGTGGTTCACGCGCTCAGTCAAGTCCAGTCCGGTCTGGTCCAGAGGGAGGATTCACGGCTCCATCTCCACACAGCGGCGGTCAGAAATGGTCCGCGTGGAGGAGGTGGGAGTGATGATGGTGGTGCAGACAAGACAAGAGGCTGGGGGGGCGGAGGGGGAGTTTTACGCACCGACCTGGTTCGGTTCGGTTTAGTTCGGACGCGGAAAGGTGCGGTGCGTTTGGGCACTTCGTGGCTGGAGAAGGACGTGGACGCACAGCGTGGAGTGCAGTGCGCTCAGCGGATTTCTCCTGCTCATCATCTGAAAAGAAAGGAGGAGGAGAGTAGAGTAGGAGAGAGAGAGAGAGAGAGGGAGGGAGGGAGGGTAAGGGGTGTCGGTGCCAACTCCATCTTTCCTCCTCCTCTTCCCAACCCTTTCTTATGTTCCCAAGACATCTCCGCCTTTTCCTCCTCCTCTCTCCATCATTGTCGAAAACCCTTTTTACGTCTTTTTTCCTCCTCCTGAAATTCCAGAGTTTACTTTCAAACTCCTGCCTTCCCAGTTTCCTCCTCTTTTTTGCCATTCATTTCCTCTTCCCTGTCTTCCAAACCGTTCCTTGTTTATTGGTTCTTCTTTCCTTATTATAAATTCATCTCCACACTCCATGACATCAACCTAAAACCCTTCCCTCTCTCCTTGTATTCCAAAGTTGGAACGGGAAAATAACAGTCCCTCTGATAACTCCTTAAAGCTTCGTTTTATTTCCTGCACGAGTAAAAGACAGCGTCTTCACCTCCTTCTAGATTCTCCCAAAAAATAAATAAACCTCTCCTCCATTCTCTGCCTCTTTTTGAAAACACTAACAGATGCATGTCCTCCCCTCTCTTCTCTTCTCTTACTCCCCTCCTTCCTTCCCTTTCTCAAACTTTCCACAACTTCTCCCTCAACACTCCGTTTCGGTGTTCTTAGTTTTCTTCCACTCTGGGAATATTTTATACGGTAAACTCTTTGTCCTCTTGGCACCTGTTATTTTTTTCCTTTCGCACTTCCACATTCTTATTTTTTTTTCCCAGCTGATCCTCAGCCTTCGTCTCCACGTGTTAACCATCAGTTAGCATCACACTCTTCTGTTTTCTACCATCTGTAACCCCCGAGCCTCTTTTTCTTCCTCTTCTTCCCCCACTTCCCGACACTTCTGCCACTTCTTTCACCGTGCAGCCCCCTCCTCTTTTACGTCACTTTCCTCCCTCTTTTCCTCCCCCTTTCCCAAAGCTCTCTGTCCTTCACTATTCATCTGAAAGTGTGGAGTCTCACTGGGCTCTGCTCCCACTGTGGCCACTTCTTCTGTATTCCGGTCATTATTTTTATGAGGGAGATAAACGTCCTGCGGGGGGCCTCTCTCCACGAGGGGAGCCTTCTGAGATTATGTTTTGAAACTGATAATAATCTGTGTGTGTGTGGCATCTGACGCCGTCAAAACAAGCCAGCAGCTTTGTTTAAGGCTGTGATACAGGGGAGAAAAAAACAAAAGGGGGGAGGATGAGGAGGAGGAGGTAATTGGGTTTCTGGGTAAAAGGTGGGGAGGGGAAGGGTAAATGAGGGGATCCACAGTGATGAATGCCCCAGGGCCTCGGGGGTAATGATGGTGGTGGGGGTCATACGGGCATTCTTCCACACACAGGATAAAAGTATAAAGGAGGAGAGAAAGGCACCGGGCAACAGGAGATCCCTGTGTGAGAGGGGGAGAGAGAGGGAGAGAGAGAGAGAGGTTATTTATGTGTGCATGTGCTGTTAGAAACACACAAAAATGTTTACATGCGTGACGCATGAAAAGCTGTAGCGAAAAAGTTTTTGGATGGAAAAACGTTCAAAAACCAAAGTGATTTTGTATTCCTTAAAGGCTCTGGACATCCTGTGACCCTGGTGAGGAGAAACCTGCAGGTTCAAATCCCTGCCGTACAGCAGGACTGTGTGCCACTGCCACACTGCCCAGGCCTGTGCATGTGCCGCTCTGTTTCTGGTGTTAATCACTGGAGTGTTTCACAGATGGACTAAATGCAGAGAGTAATTTCACTTGGAGGATTAATAGTGAAATACTGAGGGGTGGCTGGGGGAGGGATTTAAAACATGAGCACTAAACTGTGGGGAATATTAGAAGCTGCCGTCCCCTGGGATCAATAACGTGATGTATAAAATATTCAAAAGAACAATTACAATCTGTAATGAGGCTTTTTGGACCTCAGGTCAAAACTAAAATACTTTTAATGTCAAAACACATGCAGCAGAAAAAAGCTTTACCAATATATTAGAGTGATTATAAAAAAACAGCCATGTTCCAGGCCACAGCCGCCCGTATTCACTCTGGTTCACAGAGCTCAGACAAAGATGCCCGTGAAGAAAACACGACGTGACGGGTTTGAAGACCTGTTAGAACTGGATGAGACAGGTGTCCGCCGGACAAACAGGCGGAGTGCACAACAGGCGCCCAAACATCAGCCACGTGTTGTCCAGCAAACTGGCTGTTCGTTCTGTTGTGCCGCAGCCTGAGGTGTTGATGTTCGCCATGGCTGGAGATGTAGGTCACGGTATAAGAACAACAAACTAACTCTACACCTGCTGTGGTCCGCTGTATCTTAAGACACCTCTACATTAGGAATTCAATATTATTTCTGTGTAAGTTTGTCTTATAAAATTATTAGCAAAATTATTAGCAAATTATTTTACATCAAGACACTAAAAATTTATTCCACTTATTTCTCACTGAGATAAATTCAATGAGTTTTTATTTTTCTCTTCCAGGTTTGTAATTATTTACTCAGATTTATCTCTTTATTAGTAGCACAAACCGACCACAAGAGGCAGCAAAGAACCAAAAATTCCTACGTCTTCATGAGCTTAAATCTCCGATTTCCTCGATAGACTTTTGAATTAGAGACTGAGAAATGCACATGTTCATGTATTGTTATATGATGTAGAAATGTAAACTAACTACTCTAATCTAAATGACCTTTTTTCTCTTTTAGTGCAACTGTAGCTTATGTTGAGTCACATTGTTACTGTTGTTGTTGTTGTTGTTGTTGTTGTTGTTGTTGTTGTAGCTGTGGCTAAATGAATAGGTAGAATCAAATGAAGACATTTTCAGAGGTAAGAACTGTAGAATCAAATGAAGACATTTTCAGAGATAAGAACTAAACCTTTGCGACCCAAGTCAATAGACATTATTCGTAAACTCCTGGGAAACATGATGCGAGAAGACTCCCCCAAAAAAGTCTTGCGACCCACATGAGGGTCGCAACCCAGTCTTTGGGAAACAATGAGCTATGGTGTCCATGACACCTATTCTATTTCCAGCTAAAATAAAAAACACCTGAAGATATAAAATCTGCTGGAAATTGTTTTTCCTTCATATTCCAGTATGAAAGCCTTCCTCATAACTGAGGAAACAAAGAAACTCACAATTGAACTCCTCTGGGCCTCTCCGTCAACATCAGCAGTGATATTAACTTCATCATCTCGGACTTTATATCAACATCAACATCACCGTGGAGTTTATGAGTCTCCTTTCAGGTCAGGAAAAAAACACCTGAATATGGAGGAAACCTCCCAGGGCTGTAGGTAATGTCACAGGGAAACTGAGCAGATTTCTTGCTCATGTCGACCTAATCCACATCTGACACATCTTACGGTAGACGTTAAGGTGAACTGTTTAACCTCTAGAGTTAGAAACATTTTGAAATTTTGCACATTATTCAGCACCTAATGTTGTCAAATTTAATCAGTCTATATTAACAAATCTTTATAATTATTTGTCATTCCTAAAGATACACCAAGGTCACTGCCTGATGTAAACATGATTCGGATCTCGACAAAGGAAACGATGCAGCCCTGAGTGTTTTCTCTGGCCCTACGCTGAGATGTGAAAATAAAAGGCGACAGTTTGCCACTTCATGTTTCATTTTCTCTCATTTTCTCTGTGAGCGTTGATCTGGAAACCCAATTACTCACCAGGCTAAAACGAGTGTTGTTCACCGTCACACCAACAGGAGGAGCTTCCTGGAACAAAGAGCACACAGTGGAGCAGGTGAGAGCCTTACAACAGACCTGAGGTTATTTCATGACCTACATTTATACACATTACTTTTACTCTCCAACAAAAGATCAGGATGTGGCTTTGAATAATGTTTGCTGCACATTAGAAAATTAGATGCTGTTTTATTTCAAGATATTGATCTTATGTTTTAATGATTCCTCATGATTGATCTTTTTATTATATGGTCTTTTCAATACAGGTTTATATATTAGCTGATACGAATGAAGCAGAGGTAACAGCCTGTATTTATTTGATCTAACATCGTCTCATCTCCAACCTCAGAAGATTCAACCCTGAGGTCAGTACCTGAGCTCGTTCTTGTGGAACCTGGTGTGACCCGAAGACATTTGAAGTCAGAGGACATCCCCGGCAGTGTTGCTGCGTGTTCTGCCCCCTGCCTGTGTCGTGAGGAAAATCAATATCGTCCCCCTGGTGACCTAGTTGAGGCTCTGTTGGGAAAAAAAACAAAAAGTACTGTGTGAGTATCTGAGTACACAGTGGGATTTATACAAAAACAATTACATTTACTTTTGGCCACTGGGAAATTCTTCAGTTTGTTGAGCCTTGTTTTGCCATTGACCCTGCAGCACCCGGGGACGTTCGTAAAGAGACTGTAGGGAAGTCATGAAATGTTTGCTAATGAGACAATATTTATACATTTTTCCCTACTTTAAATTACTGATCAATTTTAATTTCCTTAAATACACATCACAAATCCAACAATGTAGTAAATGCATAAGCACAGGTAGAAAAATGTTCTTTGTCAGTCATACGTTACAGTCCACAAGTTCACTCTGTCAGGTTTCCATAATTATAACATAATGTATGTAATAATTACATATACCTCCCTCCCTCATCACCTTTGGGGTTCTTGTTCTTGCAATAGAGAAACGAATCAAAAAAGTCTCTTTAGGCTTTTCCATTTATTTTTAATCTCACCATGGAGCTTCTTATTGACATACTGGCACAGTTTCTTCAATTCAATTTCAATTTCCAAATGTTTCCATACCCATTTAATTGCTTTTGGATGAACTTACGGACATGTGCGCTGTGCGACATGTTCTGAACAAATTAAAAAACAGTAAAATTGAGGTAGAAGATCTGAATGTCCAGTGATCTGTTACCTCAGTAAATCAAGGAATCCCTGTAATTTTTAATGAAAAAAGTCTTGGGGTTGTTGTCTAAAATAAGAGTCCATAAACACTGACCTCTTTTCTGGTATCCCAAATAGGTCAAGCATTATTGATCTGACTCGACTGAGAGGAGATACACCATCATACCAGCGACAGCACAGACTGGCTCAGCTGGTGGCTGAAGGACTTGGTCTGGCTCCATTGTCCTTCCCTCTGCCAGGCTTTCTGGAAAGATGCTGGGCAGGAGCTCCGGTCTCTGTCTCTGCCCGGCCGAGATTTCAAATCTGTAGGTTTGGAAGGACATCGTAAGGACGAGACTAATAACATTAATAACATTGTGAAAAGAATCTTGATTCACCACTGGTTTATGTGTGTTAAAAAAGTCAAACAAAATTAATAAATTGTTTTTGTAAACGCACTTCACTCTGACTCATCAGACTCCATACCGGGAGAGGAGAATCTGACATGACAGCCTGTCACTATGTATGCATCAGCAGTCAACACTTAGAAAGCCGTTAAAAATTCAGATTCAGACCCATAAGCACTAATATTGCAGTCTACACATGTATAAAAATAAGCTTTTCATTTGACCACAGAAATGGCTACTTCTGACACCAACTAATACCACAAAAACAAAGCGCCGCCTGTGTTGACCATTCCAATTAAACAACACACCAACATCTGGACAGTGTTCACAGGACAGACTGCAGCTGATGACCATGATGGAAGTGACACAAATCTGAAGAAAAAGTGCACGACAGGACAGACTGCAGCTGATGACCATGTGACACAGTTGCAGCTTCTGTGGCGCTACAACCTGCTGCCCTACTTCTGCCCACTTCATTTTTAATGAACTCATACACACTGACCCGAGTACACAATCAGAATGCATGTGAATGCAACACCATGACATCTTTTAGGGTGCTCGACCACACGGCTAACAGCGGACCAGGACCTTAAACAGAACTGACTCATGGACACAGACACAGAGTGGGTTCCTGGTGCTCTGGTCTCCACTGACTTTTCAATATGTTTGAGGATGAAGGAACACTAGTAACAGCAGACGTTCACAAACAGAACACAATCAAGGGCAATGACTCGAAAAGCTTCACGCAGTTTTCCACAAACATTTAACAACAACAACTAGAGAAATTATTTCCAGAAGTAATGAGATACAAGTGCGACAGAAGGGAAACCAGAGGAGGGGTGAGATCATGAAGATGTTTTTACTAGAGCGACATGGGCAGAAAAACATATGTAAGAATATTTTCAGTGGTTATAGAACCAGGAGTTTCAGTGGGTGAGTAAACAGCCTTGATAATTATTATAATTAATGATAATCATAATCATAACACAGATAACAACGTGTATTATCAGTGATAAACAAGCCTGTGTGTCGCTTTTCCAAACGTCCCTCTGTGTCTGGATGTAAATAAGCAGAGAAACTGTGTGTGTTGTTTTATGTTGTTTGTTCAGTGAATCTCAGTGTAGCAGGGAGAGACGCTCAGTCATGGTGTCATGTAAAAGTTAACATCAGGGACGAGAGTAAATTAGGGTGCACTGTTTTTGTCCTCTTTGACAGTTACTTTGATAGTAACCTTTGACCCCAGCATAGTATTATTATATACTTAATTAAATCCAATTAAATGAAATCCACCATTATGATTTTTTTTAAACAAATAACTTTCTTTTATGGCTTTGATTTTTGACTTTTAATGGCTAAACTTGGTACTAAAGTGTATTCCAACCTTGGGGTCGTGAGCCCTTGTGGGGTCGCCTGGAGTTCAATTGGGTCACCTGATGTTAAGTATTTAATTAAAAAAAATTGATTAAAATATTTCTAGTCAACTAATTATTATTATTTTTAAACCATGATTTAAAACACCACAAACACTGCATTTACTAATGTGGTTACTCAGCATTTACAAGACAGTATAACAATAAATGTCTCTGTGGTCCCCAGATATTTGTGATGTCAGCTGGGAACGACTGGCTTCAACTCTGCAGGTGGACACTGTGGCTGGTTAGTGCACAACAGTGGGGAAAAAAAAGACTTTCACCCTCCCCCCTCTCTTCAAAGTCCACTTAGAGAGAGACAGTAATCGCCCTCATCCCTCTTAATAAGACCCTCACGGTCAATCTGCTGCACACAGGAATCCCTCCTATCACCAGATTACAGCACAGGTTGCCAGGTTGTAGCTGGTCTTGTGATATTGTCACATTTCTGGCTTTATGCGTTCACACACTAACTCTGTAGTCAACATTGGCAGTAGCCCAAAATAACACACAACAAAACAAAAACACTGAGCACATCTTTTTTTTTTTGTGATGCGAGGCCTGGCACCAGGATTGTGATCTGAGTGTAGAAAAAAACAGGAAGTGATCAATAACTGCACTGAAGTGACCGTTATAGCCTCCACACAGAACCTGAGCAGCTTGGACTACAACCAGGATTTTTTATTAACACACAGGAATGAATTCATTTTATCATAGAGTCTTTAAGTAGAACACAATTAGTCCAACAATTTAAAAGTTAATGAGAGAACTCAGCTAACAAAAAAATGAGGAAATATTCACATAAAATGTAAACGTTCCCACAGATGCAGGATAAATCTGCTGAACGTGTCATTTCAGCCGAGTAAAAACAGCATCTCTAATCCCAACACAAAGGCACAGCAAACACAGCGGAGATAATCCACTACTTCTGCAGATTGTCACCACGGACCTAATGTGTGAAAACATTTAGTCTGGCGGAGACGAAATATCGGTCAGCGTAAATACTTAATATACGATGAAGCAGAAACAAAATTCTACACATCACCGTCACATACGACGTCAGACATATTGTCTATTAGCCACGACCTGTCTCTTCTTCTGTCAAACTCCCCTAAATCCAAGTTCAAAAATGGGAAAAAATATTAACTATTTTACATTTCAGCAAGGATCCAGACCAGCACTTATATATGTGGATAAAATTCTTAAATTGTTAAAGAAAAATAAAACACTCAATTGGATTGTTTTCTTCAATTCTGAAAAAATTCTGGTTTGTCTGAAAAGGTTTATGGTAAACAGGGGAGGTGACCACACCTGGATGTTGATATCACTTGGGTCAGAAAAAAAAAGGTGAGTCACATGGGACGTTGGCACAACTTGAGGGACAACAACAGACTGTTCATCTGCATCTGGAGGATGCAGACACAGAACAGAGGACAGAAAGAGGATGGATAGAAGAAATAGTTTGGAATAGGAGTGAAGGAAGCCATCGACATCAACCTGGAGAAACCATCACTCAACAGAGGACGTGAACTAACTTGTTCCACAACATCCTGAAGCCCCAATGCCCCATTTACCCTGCTGGCCCACACTCATACTGTATTACTCCAAAGGCAAGCGTGCTGAAGCCAGGTTGCCTCCGACATACTGTTGTTTATAACAAAGTGGGCCGTGCTCAGGCACAGGTTAACAGTGAAAATCCAACAGTTTAGTTCTGAGAAAAGTGTTGACAAATAAACGAATATTGAGGAGTCAGACTCATACAAAACAGTTTATTTGACAGTGTCTAGGTCCAAGTACCAACAGACCCCATATAAAATAAAAAAGGAAAACAAATGCTACAAACTTCCAAAAAACAATTAACTTCCATCTACACAAAGAACATCTCCTTAAAATACATTATCATAGACAAAACATAAGGGTTGATTAGCGATAACATGTGTAAGAGGGAATCCTGTCATATTAAGTGAGGATTACAAACAAGTCAAAAGGGAAAATGTCGGACGAGGAAGGAGCTAA
>NC_024319.1:20248002-20331521 GCF_000523025.1 Cynoglossus semilaevis | reverse complement strand
ACTGTGGGACGACGAGGAGTCAGTGATGCAGCAGTCACGTGGGCAGAGAAGGAAAAAGAAAAGGTTAAAGAGGACACAAAGGAAGAGGAAGGAGAGGTAGCACGGGGCTGAGCAGAGAGGTAGCAAGAAGCAAGAAGGAAAAGATCTAGAAGAGGTAGCTAACAGGCCGACCGCAGAGAGGTAGCAGAGATGCAAACAGTGCAAGCGTAGGGGGAGGCAGGAGTGGTCTCATCAGAGTCAGACTAATTAGCTGCGATATGTCACTGCGCATCAACACTCACAAGCACATAATGCCAAAGGACAACGTTATCTGATTATTGGATAATATAAAGAAAATAAAAGAAAAAGAACCAAAAACTTAAGGGAGAAAAAGTCACAGAATCAGGAGCTAAAAGACATCTGAAGTCACTTGCTTTAAAGCAGAAATAATTCTATAGATTTTTGCAACTGATGACTGATTTTGTTTAGGAGAAAAGATGCCCTAATATGGAGAAAAACAATTTATATGAACATTTAGAATTAACATAGTTCAAGTTTTTTTGGCTGAGACATTTTTGATACAATCTGAAGCTGTGGAACAGGAAATAAAAGACACTGTGGTCACAATATATGGATGTTGATACTGTTGTGGAGACAACAGAGTTCTTCAATCCTACTACTACTCAAAACATCTTCACGTTCAATAAAGGTGAGAAAAACCTTAAACCGCAAGGTATTTAGCATTAGCATTGATGACCTAAAGCTAGCCAAGTATATATGAGACTGTGAAATGTCATTGACTATTTTCTTCTTGGGCTGTAAATAATTTAAAAACGTCAAAGAAACCAACTACAGGTGTCTTTATTAAGACCGACAGCTTCAAGGAAAGGCTACAAGTGAACATGACCGTGTCTGTGAGCAACACACTGGTCGGTGATTTGCCCGAACAAATTCACAGATTACTATATCACATCAGATGTAACATGGAGCGTAATGTGTTAGTGGTTATTCCCATGTGAATGCTCTGCTTTTCATTTGAGATAATTGAAGGTATTGCTGAGAAACGAGTGGCAAAGGAACAAAGAACAGTCGGGGCGAGGGTTAGCGAGGTAGCTAGTAGCGCTAGGTGTTGGGAAAGCTCGAGCGAAAGCAGGAAGTGAGAAGACGTGACAGTTTTATTTGCTACAGTATCAGCACCTACAAAATTCCTACAGACCCACTGTGCTGAGGAAGAGCGCCATCTAATGGTGTTGTGTTTCAGTCTAAACACTCAACAGCGTCCATCTTTCTGGTAAAGGCTGTGTGAAGGTTGCAAGGAGTTTGGATTAAGTGTGTTTGTCAGGGTCACCAACTCCCTGTAGCATGAAAAAAGAGGCACCGGACCAAAAGAGAGAGGCGTGCGTGTGAGTTAGGATTGAGATTACAGTGTCAATTCAAACAGCATAGAGGGAAGGATGTAGAGATAGACTCAGTTGTATTTTGATTTTTTTTTAAACTGTGTTGTGTCACAAGTTTGCTTCTGTACAGAGTCATTGTCTCCAGCCTCCACTTGGCCCAACAGAGCAGAAACAGTGTTTAGTACTAAATGAGCCTTTTGCTCCTGTGCCCTGAGAGGAAGTCTGGATGTACGTGTGTGGGGGGGAAGAAAAATTGGGTTACCATTTGCCACTGAACCCTGAGACAGTGTATGTATTTATGTGTGTGTCCTGTGATATTTATTAGGGATTTGAGTACTGGGCAACAAGGTAGAGCCAGCAGCAAAGGCCATTAAAATGAATCTGGTGGTTCACATACAGAGTTAGGTTTTGTGTTTTGTGTGCTTTTGTTTAGATGTGTGTGCACGTGTGTAAGCTTGTGTAACGGTTTTAGTTATCAGCCACTCGTCCACTCGGGGGCACTGGAGCTCCCACAGGGGGTGCAGGCACCGCTTCAGCCTGTGCAGGTGATGGGCCAGGGTCTGGGAAGAGAAGGGTCAGATATGTGGTGAATTTAAAGAAAGGTAATAATATGTCCACTCAATGGATCTCCACTACTGTGTACAACTGCATCTGACGTGGGAAAATGAAATGGTCCAAAACAGCACAAACAAACAAAAACATTGTGTTAGGGTCGAAAGATTTGTACTCACACATGCCATTGGGAGCTCCAGGGTGACGCGGGGGCATCATGGGAGGCATGCCTCCAGGAGGAGGTCCTCCAGAAGGGGGTCCTGACATCATACGTCCAGGCATTGGTTGGCCTGGTCCCATTGGTCCTGCAGGGCATGATGGGTAGAAGGTAAGAATGATACACAATTAGACTTGAAAATACAGTGATGTTAAAAAAGCAGTTGAATAAACACCATGACTCACCTGTCGGTACAGGGTGGTGAGTGGCCATAGGATGGTGACCCATCGGGGGGAAGCCAGGGTGGATTGCAGCACCAGGTGGTGGCCCTCCGTGGTGGGGTGGTGGAGCCCCATGATGAGGTGATGGGCCTCCATGGTGAGGTGGTCCTCCAGAGTGCATACCTGGCTGCGGGGGTCCGTGGTGTGGTCCAGATCCAGGAGCATGTCCCTGGCCCTGCGCTGCTGCAGCCGCGGCTGCTGCGGCAGCTGCCTGCTGCTCCATCTGCTGCCTGGCCTTCATCTCGGCGTATTTGAGCTGTTCCATGTGAAACGCCTGACGCTCAGTGAGAAGCTGCTGTCGCTGAAGCTCCAGCTGAGAGAATGAGAGGATACATTTGTTTTCATCAACTGGTTTCAAAAAAGCTATTTGGAGGAAAGTAGAAACATTTGTTGATCTCTTCGTAGTCAAATACGGTGTTCTTTTTCTATTCATGTTTGCTCACCTATACTAGTATATGACCTTCGTTTGGACCACAGATCTTAACAAGACAGTTCAACTGTCCAACCGTTCACAACACACACACAATTTGGAGCAAGCCCTAAAAATAAAAAGGTGTGTTTGTGTGTTACTGTCCAGCTGTTTCTTTTACTTTGTGACTGATAGAAGGCGTCAATTAGTCAATCCTACCAATCCTGGAATTTATAAAACAAATTCTCCTGCATACATCGTCTCCAGAGCAAAGAAAGGCAGATCACCAGAAAATTATTAAATAAATGTTTTCTTAATGGAAAGAAGAGTAGAGGAGGTTTTTGAGCTTCAGCGTCTGTGGATAAAACACTGTGTCCTGGTGTTGTTTGTGAACATGTTGGTTTTTTTTTTTTTTTTTTTTTAGAAGCCTTCCGTTTTACTGCCAATGGCAGCAGCACCACACGTCCTGGTTTCTCTCCAGGCTCCACAAAGCTTATGCAAACCAGAGGCTTTTTCATGCACTATTTACAGCTGTGAAACTGGGCTACTCTCCTGATGCCTCTACCGCAAAAACACAGTTTTACACTCATGCTTGGGTCTCCAGGGATTGTGCAGAGGCAGGGGACACACACACACACATAGATGCGGCGCCAAGGGGTTGTAATTTGCCTTAAAAAAAGGTAACACTTCTCATGGCCAAAAACTGCAAACTGCTTCTTTCTGAAAATGTTTTATTTTTACTTTTGTTTTCTCACAAAGATTGAATTCTCTCTGCAGTTTCACTGCTAAATAGAAATCCTAAAAGACACATTTCATTTCCATATTAAAAAATATAGATATGTAACCATTAAAAAGCTTGGGGATAAACATATACATCTCTTTGCTGATTAAAAATGTAGCACACAGAGTTAAGCATAGTCGGTAAAGGGTGATAATATCTAAATGTTGGCAGATTGTAAAAATTACACATTTACTTGTGCCTTTATTTTAATTTAAGCTCTAAGCAGAGGGTGTGACGACAATGTGCATTATTAATACAGTAAGTGCAAACAACTAAAAGCCCATAACAAAACTATATATATATACATTTAAAATCCAATGATCTGCCATTTACCTATTTACACGATGAGGACCGGAGCTGTTAAATAAGTTCCATTACTCTCATCTTTACCAACCACAAATCACAGCAGGACCTTGTACTTTTACTCACCGCCTCTTTCTCCCGGTCCATTATTGTCTCCAGCTCCTCAAAGTGCCTCAGCTTGATCTCCAGCTTCTTCATCTGGGTCTCCACCAGCAGAGCAACCAAGGACTTGATTTTCCTTTCCTCGACTGCTGCCAAGTGCTAAAAAACACAAACAAAGAGACAGGAGTAATAAGAAAGTAATTGGGATTATCGCTCCAATGTGGAAAATAAACTGGTATTTAATAGTTAATGGTTTCCTCTTCTCTGATTTCCATATGTTGAAACTGCATAAATATGAGGATTAAAGTGAATGCTTCATATTTCCTGTCTCACCTTGGCCTTGGTGGCAGCAGATGCCAATGCAGCTGCGGCCGCTGTGGCGATATTTCCCTCTCCAATGTCCAGCTCCAGCTTCTTTCTCTTCTCCTCCCCCTCCTCTTTTGATGCCTTGTCCTCCTTGTCTTTCTCCTGCTCTGAGGACAATGTCTCCATGGCCTCCTCCTTGTCTTTGTCTAGCAAGTGATGCAATTAACACTAATTAGCATTTTCTGAATAGTGACATGAACACAATAAAAAAAAAACACCGTTGAAATGTTTTATTGACTAAAATACATCTGCTTTTTGTTCAACCAAATACTCTGTTAAACTAACACGTCGGT
Source organism: Cynoglossus semilaevis (assembly GCF_000523025.1). Taxonomy (NCBI): domain Eukaryota; kingdom Metazoa; phylum Chordata; class Actinopteri; order Pleuronectiformes; family Cynoglossidae; genus Cynoglossus; species Cynoglossus semilaevis. The sequence continues at coordinate 20,326,901 of NC_024319.1, read as the reverse complement.
GTTACCTGTTAGTGACACCTTGGCTTCTCCTCCTTCCTCAGGCTCATCCTCACGCTCTGAGGCTTCAACTCCTTCCTTCTTCACTTTTTCGGTGGCCTCTGTCTTTTCGCTCTTTTCTGCAGACTCACTGGGTTTCTCTGCCTCATCCTTCAACTCGGCCTGAAAAATCAAGACACAGGTAGCAACAATTATCAGCTGATGACAAGACACTTTTGATATGATTATTTATATACTTGCAGGGCTCAAGACAAATATAGATAAGAGGCTACAAAGATAATACAGGAAAGATAAAGAAAAATTCAGATTGACATTAAGTATACAAAACATCTGTTTTAGACATTTTGAGCCACAATTCCTTTGTGTATTCTACTAGGTGTGTTAGGGTTTTTGTCTACAAACTAACAATAAATATATAAAAAATAAAAAATAACCTTGTCGGCCTGTTGAGAGTCTGTGTCAGTGTCCATTTTTTCTGGTTCTGTTGGTTCTGCAAATAAAGAAGAAACAATAGAAAAGTTGATTGAATTAATATTGTTTTAAACAAAAAAACTAATGGCATTGAGGGGTGAGAGAGAATAAAGAAATCTTATCTCTGACAATTTTAATTATATCTACAAAGAGAAAGAGAAGTGAATATATAATGTAAACAGGACAACCACCAACCTTATTAAACCTACACAGACTGGACATAAAAAATAATTAAATATTTATAAAAGTATTTTGTGGTCTTGAACACCGTATATGTATGTTTTACAATACAGACATCTCATTGCCTTATACTCTAAGGTGGAGGTAAAACCCATCAGATGACCATGGTCCTAGACGACCTGGATCATCTAGGATCATGAGGGGGAAAGAAAAACATGATAGCATGTAGCTTCCTGTACTTGTTCACATAACTAATCACTCAAATAATACAGAGCCAACAATGGGTTAAACTGGAGTCAACAACTGCTGGTTGTGACTGGACTATGGGATGATTAGAAATCCATTACACATGCAGTGTACGCATGCGCAGACATAGTGGTCCCTCATAGCTTAAGAGTGTATGTGTGTGTATATATATATATATATAGTTTAATTTTATTGGATTTAAATTATTTTGTTAAATGTGAAAATGCATCGAAACAAACAAACACACACGTGTAGCTCAGTGTAAAACCGCGTCACAGGTGTATTTGAGTGTGTGTTAAAGGTCTGAATATCTATCAATGTGTTTGTTGGTCATGTCCTTCAGGCACACAACGCACAAAAGGTCATTGATTGGAATAAGGCCCCGAGAGGGCATTAGGTTAGGCATAATAAACGATTGGTGGTATGTTGAGTGGAAAGGAAAATATTTTATTCAAGCAGATTAAAACAGGGAGAAGGATATGTGGTGTATGGTGGTAGTCTATGATGACCCAGTTTTCTGCACCCCCCCTCCTTCCTGCCCCATCTGCCACTGTCGTTTTAATCCACCGGTTACCACGGCAGCATGCACAGTCTTACCAATATTTCAGTTTTGCTAAAACCCCCACAGGTCACGTGTGCAACACCTTCAAATGTCAAGACTGATTGATCAACTCTGATACATAGTCAGCTGATTGTGTTAGGTGAAGATGCCAATCACTTCGTCCTAAGTCTGCTGTCTTTCTTCTTTCTTCTGTCTCTCTCTCTCTCTCACCCCAGACAGAATATCTTGCCATGCAAAGGCTTGGTTGTCAAACTGCAACTATGTGCTGCCCTCCAGTGGCTACTGGTGTCACAGCACAAGGTTTAGTTTAGTGTAGAACTCAGATAAAACAATCTATATTATAGTGTACATCGTTTTTGGCTGACTCTCATTGATTCCTTGTCTCGGGATGCACCTAAATGTTTTCATTTGGATGCTGTGGGTTGAAAAAAAAACTGAAAAAGCTGTAAGTGAGTAATACTTGGTATTAATGTAAACCAACTCCTGTGATCAATCTCTCAGATTCTGTTTTTTTAATTACAGCTTACACCATCTATTAATAGTATAAATAAAAAAGGTGCCATCTACTACACTTCTATAATAACATTCATATCACATCTTTGAGCTATTTTTTTTTACCACCTTTGTCACTCACCAGTCTTTTCCGGCTCCTCAGGGTCGGTGCCAGCGATGCCACTGGTCTCCAGGCCGAAGGCAGGATCAACCTTCCCTGTGCTCCTAGCTGCTTCTTGAACCTTCTTTACATGAGCCTCCACCAGCTCAGCAGGCACCTCCTCACGCACACGGGAAAACTCCTCTGTAAGAAAACACTGGTTTGATCCAACCACGCCAGAGAAACGGTCCCTTTTGAAATTAGTGAGTTGAAGACTTGTTTCTCACCGAGGGCTGCCTTCGCAGCAGCAGAGGCCACTCTGGGGTCGACCACGGAAGCAAGGAAAGCTACTGTGCTCATAACAGGGTTTCCAGATTGACTGAAGGGAATGGGCTGGTAGGCCAAAGGGCCCAGAGTAGACTCTGTACTTTCTAGGTATGGATCCTCAATTGGAAGCCGCAGGAAGTGCAGGATGCACTCATCCTGGGTCCGTGAGCCAACATGCTCCGAGACTTTATTCCAGTCATCTTTGAACATCTCCAGAGCCTGATTAATACGAGAAAGTGGATTCATGTCAACGTTTTATGAACAAAACCCATATTTGATCAGTTCTACTTACTGTGCATTAGTAAAACCTACCTCCAATAGCAGTAGAGTTTCCTGCTCTGTCCATTCCCTGGTTGAAGTGGCTTTAACCTGTGAAAACAAATGACAGACATATCATTAAACTAGTTAGTTTTTTCTGGAACTTCAGATGTGAAGACTACCACCATCTAGCTAGATAATCATGAAACCAATAACCACATTTGGTTTCCATGGTGAATCAAGTGCTGACCTTGGAACTTTTCTTGTAGAGGTCAGCGTGAAGGCCAAAGTTCTGCAGGTCAGTGGATTTGTCTTTGCCTTTGTCTCCAAAGTTGGCCATCTGCTGTGGAGGGGGAACCTTTAGGAAGAAAACTAGCATTGTAAATAGACGTTTTTTTTTTGCAATTGTTTTGTTAATGCTGAAGATGGCTTTGTACAACTAGGATAAAAGTAAGGAAAATAAATAAAAAAGTTGAATCACCCTTACTGGAGGTCTGTGGTTCAAGGGGACGAGGCCTGAGGGTGTGTCAGCCAGCACCGTGAAGTGTGGTGTAGGTGGAGGCCCCATTGGCAGTGGTCTGCTTTCAGCATCCACCTGGTAGTTGACCAAACCCCACTGCTCCAAAAAGGCATGGACCCTAGAGACACACAAAAATGTCAGTTAAAATATTATCTTGTATTTTTTGGGTGTCAAATGAGTTCAGTTTCCTTGCACAAGTGTTTTACATTTTAACATTTAGATGAAGACTAAACTGAAAGAGGAAACAGAAAAAAACCTGATCTCACCTCATTATAGCACACACATCACCGGTCAAGTTTCTCCGGCAGGAAGTGGAGGTGAGATACTCCTGAGGGTTCAGCCGATAAGTGTCAATCATGAAGTTACGGTAGGCCAAGTATCTGTTCGTGAAAAAGACAACTTAGATGTAGTTTAAAGTGTTACCACCTTGGTTCTCCAGCGACACATCAGACAAAAACATTTGTCAAAAATGTATTGCGATGTGACTGTGTGGAAATGAACTCACATCTCAGGAGTTTTAGACTTGTTCTTTCCATTGAAGAACTCTGGCAAGGCTCTTTTCTCAATCTCATGAATACTGGATTAAAAAAGAAAACACAACACAAATGACCATTATAAATAGCAAAACGTTGGCTAATTTTAGTACATTTTCCAAGGTAAAATGACAGTGGCTATATGCCATTTGCAACACATCCACCTCTGGTCTTACCAGTTGTAGTCAAACCAGGCAGAGTAGCTGGGGATGATGATGTGATGAGTCTGCTCAGTAACGTTGTCCTCACCAGCATCCATCAGCCTGCTGTTATCATTTTTACTCTGGTCCTCGTCATCCTGCAGAAGACCAACGTTAAACAATTAGTCAGCGCCAAAGGTGATCATATTGTCCAATGGCCTGATTTGATGAGCAAGTCATCAATAATCTTACCTTTCCTCCAGACAACATTGAATCATCCTCCATGTCATCTGCAAGAATTTCAATAAAACATTTTTTTTATTCCAGAACATCACAAAATCACATTGCTTTTTAAACGTTCATTGCCTTTGATTGGTTGCATACAAAACTGTCACTGTGACTAAGTACTTACCCAAATCAGCTCCATTTCCTCCTTTAATGGGAGTGTTTTCAGTGTCTTTCTTTGAACCTGCTGACAAAAAGGAGGTCGTCAGATTCTAAATAACAGGTGTGTGATCACAGAAGCATTAACTAGAGCATTGAAATGCTGAAGAGGCAAAAGTAGGTAGAGTGAGTCCAACAGCAGGTACCTGTTGAAATATGAAAAAATAGTATTTGGGCAAAAGTAGGACATTACAAGTGGGACCCGATTTAAAAACAGCATTTTAGTAACACGTGTATGTTTTGTCTGAAGTATGGAACAAGAGCACAAGATGGTTTTCCCTGTGTTAAAAAATTAATCATCTTTAGGCTTGTGCATATTTCTGCAAACAATGGGACAGTTATTAGATTTTTCCTAGTTGTAAATGTCCCTGCTGCACAAAACATGACCAGAATTATCTCCCATTAAGAAATAACTGGAACAAATTAAACGAGGGTTTTTCAACCATTTTCTTTTCCTTTATATTCCTTTTTCTACATAAACATTGCAAATCGGTGGCTTTTAATTTTCTTCCAACTCATACGTACTATTTTTGGATGAGCTTCCCTCCTCCAGACTGGCACCAGCTGACGAATCATCCATGTCCTTAGTGATATCCTCCTCTGTGTCCTCTTCCTCACCCCTGTGACCACGTCGTTTCCAGTGTGACCCAGGATTTCTGACAACAGAGATTAATCGACAGAGTCAGTAAAACTCCACAGAAACTTAGTAAGACACTTAATTTACTTAAAACTGACTTGTCATAATTCTAGCAAACTAGAAACTGTTCTGAAAACAAACCCAAGCAGAAAATACAAGAAAAAAGATTAATTCCACAACATCACAGCTTACTTTAAAGACTTTGTATTAGAAGAAATACTGTAACATTTGTTTTCTTACCCCTTCTTTCCCCCTTTTTTGCGGGACTCGGCTGGTGTACTGGGCGGCGATGGCGACCGCTTCCTCTTCTTGGCAGAGTTGGCTTTACGCTCCTTGCGATCAGGTGTACGGGAAGACTGATCAGATAAACCCCATGCAGCGCAGGGAGCAAGGGATGGAGGATGAGAGAAAGAGCCGCAGAATGAGAGGATGGAACGGTTGCACACACAAGGAGGGGAGGCAGAGGGAGAAGGACGGCAGGGAGGGGGGAGGATGCTGTGGTGGTGGTAGTGCTCAGGGTTCCATCTCATCTGGGTTTATTTTGGTGGCAGAATATTATTGAACTTTCTTTGGTAGGGAATTTCTTTGTAAATTGGTTGTGCAGCAAATACTTAAGGCACACCATATAAAGTATAAAATAAACTGACTTAAAAATGTATCGTCCCAACTTGAAAAATAATAAATGAATATAAAAACTTTAAACGTGCCACAAAAAAGATAATGCTTTAGTCCAATAAATTACTAAGTAACGCGATTATAAATTTTTCCTCATAAATAATGTTTGCACACAAGCTTAAGACAATATTTTAAATAGAGACAGAAAAAAATCATAGCATTTTACTAAGTTAATTTTTTGTAGGAAAAATATTTTATTTTTCTTTAAAAGATTAAATAAAGCATTTCTAAAGATGAACTGGAACCCCGGTGCAAATTGGAAGTGCATAGTAGAGGAAAGGTTTGGCAACAGGATGAGCAACAGACAGACTAAACTGAGGCGAGACACAAGACAAAGACCAAGCACAATTCACAAGAACAGAAGCACATCCAACAAAACATACTGCCGCAAAAAACACTGAAGCCTTCATGCTGATTTAGTGCTCAGAAAATTTCCATCAAGAGGCAGTCGAGTGGCAATAAAATATTGAAAACATCCACCTCTCTGAACCTCAGGGATGGAAATTTTCACAACAAAATATGAAACGGAAGCAGCACATACCTCCTCTTCCTTGACAAAGAGCCTTCTGCGGAAGCAGGCTGGCTTCTTGTTCTCATCCACCTCGTAGTCTTCTTCATTCATCCACTCGTTGAAGGCATCTGTGTCTAAAACCCACTTGGCGTGCACCTGATTATAGTAGAAGAGCACAGGAAGTCAGGGATGCTGTTCCAGACAATCGAGGCTCAGATGATAATTTTTTTCATCATATATTATACAGACACATTGTCCGATTAGCATTATTTCACTGTTGCAGAATAATAATACTAATGAAGTAATGAGTGACAATAGTACCAGCATATTATATTTTTGTTGTAAAGTGCTAAATGAATGCAAAACACAGTGAAGATAAAAAGATAAAAGTTACTGAGCATATTCAGATATCACAGTTTTACTATACTTTAGTCAGCTACAAAATAAACATGATTATCTAAAAATGTGTGACTTATACAATGTCACTACAGTAACCAAGTATTTGTATTTTTCTTGCTTTAACTGTGCTTGTTTAAGTAATCAACTCTGGCTTGAAAGCAGCATAAATTATGCCAGGCATTTGTTCAACAAGATTTTTAAGTATGCACCAGAAACTGCATTCTAAGGTTTCTCAAGTTAATCAATAAGAAACTGCTGATTCATGGGATGCTCTATTGCTGAGTAATCAAATCCAGTCCATTCCACACAGGCTCAAGTGGAAAGAGGCCTGGGGAGAGAAGGGTTCAAACAATTGTTTGAAGAACACCATTCTTCTTTTATGTCTGAGTAAACCCGACAGCAGAATTCTTTGGGTCAATATCTTGCTGCAAAACAAAGTCTTGGTCGAGATAGACCTGCATGATGCTGGAGAATGGAGGAGCACTGTACTCCAAATTTGTGTTTTTGTTGTGGTAAATAGGGGAAGTCCTCACATGGGTGTTTTTAGAAGTAAGAAGTTAGTTTCAGAACAATTTAGGACACCAAAGAAATTTCTACAGATCAAACATGACCACGCGGGGTCCATAAACAATAGCACATGGCGAATGCATGTACGACTCATTTCCGTTCAGCCCTTGTCCTTACCTTCCAGGGTCTGTCGGTGTTGGGAGGATCCTCCACATCACCATCAACCTCATTGTTTGACACCCAGGTATCATAGCTAGAAAAACAAAAACAATCACGACTGAACAACAAATATAAAAGTCACCTGAACAGTTTTACACCAGACACTTGCAGGTCACAACTTGGTCATTAAGACTAATTAAAAAGTTTTTTTTGACCTTCTTAACAAAGTAGGGCTTTTAAACAAAAAACTTGAACTTAGTGGCTTAATTGTTAAGTTATATAAAAAAAGTCTATTTCAATATTTAACACATCTCTGCATTGTGCTCACCTGTCAGGGTAGAGACCCCAGTGTACCAGCACCTGCTTCTCTTTTCTGATGACAGGACGAAGCCACTCATCTGTAAGACACACAAACTAATGCTGACATACATGTATGAAGACTTTATACAAGATAAACATGAGCTGTCAAACAAAACACAATCTTAATGGTTTAATGGTTTTGGAGCTTAAAAACGTTTTTGTTTACCTTCATCTTGCTGTGGTGCTGAGGGATAGATGTGGTGAGTGGCTTTAGACTTGTCATCAGTCATGGAGCCCTGAGGTAGAGAGGGTAAAAAGCAAAGAATGTAAGAAGAGAAACACAAAAATTAACTATTGGAAATACAAGTTTCTCTAGAAAACTTCTATTATCTGATCTTCCTTGTTTTAAAGCTCACCTGGTGCCTTTTGATGATGTCTTTGAGTTTACTGGCCTGTTTCTGCTCGATGTCCGGGGACAGGTAGACAATAGGTCGAGTGAGGCAGTTGTTCTAGGAGTTCAGACACATTACAAAACAGTTAATTTTGCGAACTGATGTAGGCGTTTAGTAATCTGGTAAATCTAATCTGATAATCTAGTGAGTTTAAGGGAACGAGTCATACTTGGACCAGGTTCTTCTCAACATTTAAGAACATTTCCACATTCCTGTCCATTCTGGAAGGATTCTGCAAGTCAAATCTGCGCCTGGAAATTGATAAAGCACCAATTGGAAGCCGCTCTGCTGTTCTAACAAATTACAAAATCAAACAATATCACTACTTCTTGATGCAGAATTTAACAGTGAAAAGTCAATTAAAGAATCTAAAGGAGAAAAGGTACCACTACATTTAAACAGCAAGTTCATAACCTCTCAAGGTTATGAATAAAACTTACCAGCCCTGCTCACTCTTGAATTTGTAGACCGACCCCAAGATGTGACAGAGAGCGCCTCCTGCCTTAAAATCAAGAAAACATTTGGCCTGAAAATAGGAGAGAAAACAAAGATTATTTCAATAAACAAATTACAGACAAAAAAAAACAACTAAGCTCACATTCATATCTTCTCAATGCAAAACACATTCGGGTGAGTATGACCACCAAAACTAAGGTTAACCAGGCCAGTCTTGGTACAGACAGACTCAGTAAGAGCACAATGACCAGATAACAAGGATCAGAGCCAAAAGTTTTGATATGTTGAATACAGTAGTTGCACAAACTTTGTCATTGTTTGGCAGTCATATGGAATGTTGTAGACATGGAAAATGCACAAACAATTTTAATATTTATATATAAAAATATATTTCTGACCATATTCACAAATCACACACTCACTGATTCAGTTGTCAACAAAAATAAACAACTTCTTGTTTCAAATATTGGTATTTGATGATTTAAAAAAAAAAAAAATGTTGAGCAGAATTATCACATCATGCACCACACACACAACATCAACAGAAATATTTAGCCAGGCCTTGTTTTGTACTTACAGGTAGCTTGGTAAGAGCAGGATTGTTGACTTTGCGCCCAAATGCATCCTCCTGGAACTGAAGCAGCTGAACAACCAGACCGGCCAAAGACTTACTGGAAGGAGAGTCATTCTGGACATGCTGGGGTCAGAGAGAAAAAAATGTGTTGACACAATCTGACAAAAACTGAAGACATAAACAGCTTTAAAGCATGACACCAACAAGACACTGTACTGTCATGGAATCAGAATATTTTAATGAGTAACTACTCAGAGGATGAGATTAAAAAAACCAACAGAGTCAAACTCCAGAAACAAACCTCTTCTTCTCTATATGATCTCAGCAACTTTTTATTTTGAACGAAGTTACATGAATGACTTTACTTTGAAGTGCAATGCACCTACACAACTCTTCTGATATTTCTTTCAAACAGGTGTTGTCACAGGTGTATTTGTCAAATTCAAATAAACCTGAACCAGTATTTTGACCTTGACTTCACTGTATGCAGGCTGTGTTCGCCAACTAAAGATCACAAACAGTTAGGAAGTGGTGCAGCTTGATGATTCATGTAAAGTGGACCAATCAGTGGCAACTGCTTATCAATGTGATACCAGTTTTGACTAATCTCCAATAAAATAGATTTTATTAAAGTGTCATGGTTTCTTAAGTCCACACACTGCATTGGCAAGCCTTAATGCAAAAAGCTACAAAATATTGCTGACTATTAGGTTATTCGTACACGCATTAAATAATCATTAGCTTTGACTATTCACATCTTAGGAGTAAAAAAAAACTACAAACACTACACTAAAATTATTTGCCATTCATTCTTCAATGCAAATCATATTTACTTTGCCCTATGTTGTCACAGGTGTATTTGTCAAATTCATTCAATTTGTCAATGTGATTAGTCTAAATATATATTTAAGGGTGCTTTCAATTTTTTCAAACACAACAACACCTAACAATATTTAATAAATTATAAAAAACATTTTTGAAATGGATTAACCATTATTTGCATCATTTGCACCTAAGCAAGTGCCCTGGGATTGTAAATTTCTACATTTCAGTATTTACTGAGCTAACTTTGTGCCTAGCAGAAGTCAAACCTGTTATGATGCAGTGGGAGAGGCACCTATTGGATTCACAGTTAAGGTAAAAATGTATCCAATATATAAAAACCAAAAACACTCGTATGCCCATGTAAAATTCAGGACATGCTCTGCTACTCTATCAAAACGTCTCACATGTCACAGCAGTTTTTTCGTGCATCTCATACGTTTCAATATTGTTGACCTTGGAGAAAGCACAAAAAACTCAGGCGAGGCATCTGTATCTAGTGTGCTTATAAAAGTCATACGGAACCATTCGGCGTTCGGGATTAAACCATCAAGTTAACGAAACAAGAGTTTAAATGAAGCATGAGGGTCACAGGAGGAGCAACTCTTTGTTTGGCTGATTTTCAATGAGTGCAGCCTTCACCCCGTAGAGCTGCTGTGTTGACAAAACTCACTGATGTTGTTTTTCAGCAAGATGCACCAGTGAGAGTGGTTAAACGGACAATTTCTGGTGTTATTTTGTAACCACAGACCTATTTTAAGCGGGAATTAGTAGAGGTTCCCGATCTTATCATGCTACGTGTAAAGCCAGTGAATGATGTCCCGTGACCAACATTTGCTGAGCTACCGGGGCCTATTAGACCGTTTTATTTTTGTTTGAGATTAAATGTTAGAGCATATTTACATTGTATGAGCATAACGTATATGTGATTACAATGAAATAAAAACGAAAAGCTCGTCCATCCTGTGCATTTGTTATTGGCGTCGTTACTCGGTGGAGGGAGCACTATTAGCATTAAGCTAACTGGTAAACAGCATGGGTTTCATTTAAAATCTAATGGAAGCCGTCCCATAGTGCGTTTAAAACGACCAGCACAGTTTTATACTCATCAACAAATTGCTTTTAAGTGCCTGATTTCATAAATCTAGAATGACTACTGCTAACATGGATAGCGCTCCATTGTACCAGAAGACTCCGGCCTTCATAGGAATCAATGGAGAACCTAGCTGCTACCATGCTAACTACCTTCTTGTAGTGCTTTCCGATCCACAGCCGCACGGTCTCTAGTTGGGATATCGTCTCTGAACTTTCCCAGAATTTCGTGGACGGACCACCGTCCTTCTTGCGTCCCATGGAAGTTCCGCCACCGAGAGGCCCGGCGGTGCGACCGCGGGGCCCGTTCCCGCCAGCCGTTGTTGCGGACGTCGCCATTGTGTGTTTTTGTTCACAGCAATTTCTTTCTCCTCCGCTCACTGTGCAACTTTTTTCGAACGATATTGCGCAGCCGCAGATGGGATGGTACTTTGGTGTCTCGCGAGATTTAGTGCTATATAGGCATTATGGGAAATGTAGTGAATAGAATAGAATAGAATAGAATAGAATAGAATAGAATAGTCTTTGTCATTGTACAGCAGGGATACAACGAAATTGGTGTGGTAATTTTGCAACAACAAAACTTCATTTTCACAACCAAATATTTTTGTTGTTTTTGTTTGTTTTTTCCAATTGCATGAGAACATTGGGCCAAATTTGGTGCCATCTGCTGGACGATGTCATAAGCCCCACTACTTTCCTATCGCCACAACCTGATGTAAAAATACAAAAGGCCACGTAGGACAATGTACCAAAAACCACAAAACTGAAATGTATTTAGACACATAATTATTTTATATGCTTTTTATGCAACGACTAAAACAAAGTTTTTTTGTAATTTTCCCCATTTTCCATATAAATGTATACAAACTACTAAACTACTAAAAATACAAATTATTATCATTTTGCATTTAAATTATATTCTAAAGTCAGTTTAGCATAGCCAGAGAAACCCCCCACTGGCAAAAAAAAATATTCTAAGGAAAATGGGAACACAGACAAACGGTACTACATGTAGAATATTCACAGTATTGATGCAAATATTTTATTTTTCTTAATTACAGACAAAATAGACAAATATTATAAAAGACATTTAAAACATGTACAACTGTGACAGGAAAACAGTGCAATACTTGTTGAAAATGGGCACTTGACTGATTCCATCACTTATTATCCTCATATGAACAGTATAAAGGTAAACAGCTTAGAAATCAAACGTATAAGAATGCAGCGAAATTTGGAATATGTAAATGTATGTTTCTACTTCATTTTCTGCTTGTTGTTTAGATGTTAACATCCCTGCTAAAGCAAAAATTGACTCACTTGGGAAACAAAATGGAAAAGTATTGCACAGCTCACTAGTTTGTGTTCTTTCTCAGATAGATGGCTGTAATATTGAGCAAAACTAACTTGGCCAGACACAGTGTTTTGTACCACATTGGACCTCAATAAAAACCTCTCTTCAACTTGAGAATGAACATCATTTCTTTCCAAGAACACAGAGCCCTGTGGAACACTTACTGTTTATGCTCATTTACAACGCAGCGATAAAACATTCGGTCTAATTATGAACTGTTCTTTTTTTCCTGAATCAAGCAGCATCATTTTAAACAACAACAAAAAAAAAAAGCTGACGGCAAGAGGAGAACAAGCTTTTGCAGTAAGAAAAATTTGAAAAAAACATAATACTTTTGGATCATTATCATGTCAACAAACTGGCTTTGGCTACCATTAAGTTGCTGCTACAAATGTGATCTGATTGGCTGTTATAAAGCTGCTAATGAGCACATTTTAAATTAGCTACAGTTCCTCCAATACAACACCGGGCATTGAAACACATTTCTCCCTTTGGCAAAAAAGGAATTACACAAAAAGACAATGATCCTTTTAAAAAAAGAAACTGTGGGTATTTACAAACTGTGGGTGAAGTAAAGTTAATACTACTACCGCTCTCAGTACAGGGATGAAAAAAATATTGTAGTTAAATCAAATGAGAAGAAAGCTTCTATGCACATGAAAATATTTGCCCCGTTGCCCCATATAATGATTTACTTTTGAATCAAATATCTTCTAAAATGTGCAGAAACCATGATTAAAAAACAGTGTGAGTAACTGTCTGACATTTTGCAAAGGTTTGCTGCACGGTAAATCAGCTCACAACCTGAAACCTCAAAACTCATATGTCATAGAACATATCCCCAAGACAGTTGTTCGGGTTATGTATCAACTAAAATATAATAGAAGTTTTGACCCCACTGGCTCAGTTGGTGGCCTGAGACAAAGTACTGTACTGTGTACTCTGCCTTTCACTGACTTTCTTAATACATCACTGCTGTACATCTTTTAAAATGTTTTCAATTTGAACCTTGTGATATGGTTTTAGTTCCAATGCATAAAAAACATTAGTTGATGACAAATGAATTAACTCAAAATTGTTGGAATTTAGATGTACAGCCCTCGCTGAAATACCACACCTTTAAGATGAACTGTATTTGACTTTTTAACCTTTTAAAACTAGCTGCATGTATCAAAGGAAATGTAACTGAAGAGCAGCAGAAACCTCTGTCTTGCACTTGACAGGACATTGCTCGATGTCAAAAAGCAGCTTTAAGGACGTTAATAATTAATACTGAGATCTGTGTGACCACCAAGAGCAAACAGACACTGTAGACTGTTTTGGCAGGTCCAACATTTTCTCTGTCCTCAGGTCACGTTATAGAGTAAGGGGAAAGGCAGACAGGGGTCTGACCTCTGGGAAGTAGAAAGCTGTTTTACCAACAGTGACTTAAAAAAGTAGAAGTTCGGAAAGGAAAAACCAAACTGGTTCTAATCAGAGCTGTGTTATCTTTGCTCATTGGTCACTTTTGGAACTTTAAGAACTTTGTAAATCTCATTGGAAAAGACTGTGGTGAAGTGTGGTCGTGAGTTCCTGGACATGTGGGTACACAGGGGGATTTTACCAATGTTTTGGTGATCTTCTAGGTCCCAGATCTCTGGCATGCTGCATCCAGGCCTAGATTAAAAAAGTTCAAAATTTCATCCACCCATTACACTGAATTAAAATGCAAGGAGCCACAGCTGGTGTTGTGGTACCTGGTTCTCCTTGTGCACCAAGAATCCTCCAGGATGAAATAATCCACTCCCAGCTTCATCAGGTTCCTCTTCACTGTCTCTCCAGACATGCGACTATACATAGAGTAAACCAGTTTGGTTCTTTCCCTGTCAGGAACAATCCAAACAACAATCCATAATCCACAAGGAGGGAGAAAGAAATACTTTGGACATCAAAAATGTATTAGTGATATTTTCTCCTAGATGTTACTATTTAGTATTTATCATCAGTCTATATTCTGTTGTCTCTGACCTCAGACCAGCATCTTCATAATGTGGATGGTTGACGATGGGACGACCCGTGGACAGCTTCACACTGGCCATGGTGGGCATGGCCCCCGCAAAAACAGAACCTGTACCGCAGATATAAAGTCAAAATAATTTCTTGTCAACTGTGGACATGATATAACAGAACTAAAGACGTGGTTAACATAGAAGGACTCATTCAGGGTTATAAACATCTGCTGTTTATAGTGGTAAAAAGAACACAAGGACTTCTACTTCTTTCTACTCACCAGGTTGAGCGTTTTCCTGGATCCAGTCCAGCAGCTCCTCCTGTGGCACGTTGCTGAACTCACCAATGATAGCCCATTGGGCCTGAAGGTTGACCACTCCCTGCACAGCCATGCCGGCCATTAACGCAAACACCAGAGCTCGGTGCTTAGACTTCTCCCCAATCCAACTAAACAACTGGTGTGATGAGCAGGTGGGTGAGAGAGAGACAGGGAAAGGAGACAGAGAGCTCACACAGGATCTAACTGCATTTGTCTAAACCATGTTTGGATGGCTGTTCATAGAGCACAGACGGACCTGTTTGGAGCAGATGAGTGAGGCCATGATGCACATGTGCGGTGTCAGGAACAGCTTCAGTCTCATGATGAGGATAGCGAGAACAGCAAATGCCACCAGCTGTAGACTGTGGTAGACTAGCTGAAAGATGACATATTCACACCTAGTTAGCACAACTGAATAATGACATTAGAGCAGTATGTCTTCATGTAGAGTTAAATATTTTAATTCTAGTTTAAGATGCAGCCACAGTGGATAATGTGCCTCAATCTGAAAAGGAAGGAGAAATAATGTTCCAGGAAACGTCATTTTCCATGACACAAGAATTGGTCATTCATTTTCCAGGTTTTCCAGGATGTATGGACACCCTGTTATCTAAGTGATGTACAGTATAGTACACTACATTTTTACATAAAGTATTTTTCAATACAATAAAATACATTTAAAAATAACGTATTTTGATGAAATGCCAAAATTGAAATGCATCTAAAATTTGTTTAGTAAAAATAGCCAAACTATTTTGTAAAACAAAAGCTCCAGTTTAGCCACCATTAAGGTTGGAAAGTAATAAGAAACAATACCAGCTAAAAATGCTGCGAATATCAGCCAACACAACCCCAAATATTAGCAATAACATAACAAGCCAAAATAACAGAAAATTCTCTGGTTAAGAAAACATATTCCATGAGCCTGAATCAATGTTATGGGCCACACACAGTTTGTTCATGTGCCATTGAACCTTAGACCCGACTTTAAACATGACATTTTGAAGTAACCAAAAAACAGCAATGTTAAGGTTTCTACCACCAGATGTCACTAAGTATAAAATAAAGAAATTGTAAGTTGGAGTCATTCTAATGGCTTTTCCTATATGTACGTGTATAATGCAGTGTATAATAGTACAGGGTGTGAAGCTACTTTTATTTCAGCCTTCAATCCTGTACGGATACTCTGAGACACCGGAGCAATTATCCAGGAAACTGAAGAAGCCGGTGGATGAACATCACAAGGTCTTCCCTTCCCTGGGAGGGATATTAAAGAAAACGACACGAGGCAGTCGAACAAAAGGTGCCGCAGTGTGATTTCCCAGCAGTAGGAAAGGCCTGCCTTTCATTTCTCAGTTATAAGAAAAGAGATGAAAACCACTTAGGGACACGGTAAAGAAGCGGATGCTGAGGCACTGAAGGAATTGGATAGAACAAAAAATAGGTTCAAACAAAAGTGGAACAGCATTGAACAAATGCCTCAGAGTGCACTTTGAGATTATATTGTGTAACATTACAATAGCAGAGGATGTAAAAACTGTTTTCTTTGCTTCTTACCTCTCCTTTTGCAGACATTTCTGACCTGCAACACAGCAGATGTCAATGTTAGTCAGTGCTGCTCAATTCTATTTACAATTATGTTCATCGTTCCATTTATTGATGGTAAAAAGAAAAAAAAATGTTTACCCTGCAGCTTCATCATCGCCATCATTTTTGCCAGATGACTTCCCTCCGTCCCTTAGGAAGCAAATTATATCCTGCAGTGTCTAAAAAAGACATGGTCAAATAACACATTACGTTAGGAGACTTTGTGATGAGAATTATTTAAAGGGACATTTTAAAGACTTTTTTCAATATTAAATATTGTAAACTGTTACTGTGATAGCAGGTTGTTAATGCAGCCAAACTCAGCAAAAAGTCATTTCCTGACTGAACAGTAAGAAGTGACCACAAAGAGCTCACATAAGATACGATCTGCCCCCTGCTCTCTTTGGTGATGGGTGATGTGTCACAATGACACGTTATTCACTTTCACTATAAATGCACATCTATCCTGTCTATTGCTACATTCTATTTCAACGATTATGTCCATTTTCCTTTTATCACAGTAGGGTCTTATAGCCAGTTTTGAAACACTTGAGAACTAGAGTTTTGTGGCAATATGTAATCAGAATAATATTCTACAGCCCTCGGTCGGAGGCAGAAATATTTGGATGGTAACTTGCCGTCCTTCTGCGGCAGTAAAACACAGTCTTAAGGCTTGGCTGTGATTTCCATTTCTCGTCTCACTGCCTGGGCTACTGTTCTGACAGTCAGCTCTGGAGACTCTTCTCGACTCTGCACTGATAGTCACGACTGAACAACCACAGAGAATACGGAGGAATCTGTTCCCTTTCTTTGCAAGGAGGTAATTCAGTGATCTGCAGGATTAGCCTCACGCCCGCAACATAATTCTAGGTTCTGTTTATGCATCCAAATCTCCAACCACCTCATTGCCCTCACACCGCTTTTTTGAAATCAAAAGTCAGAAAATCAGGAAGCTTAAAGGCTGCAGATTATAGATCCAATAAGAGACAATCCCATAAATAGGTTTTTTTACGGATTCTAAAATTATGAAATAAAACTTAACAGTGTGCAGACATGCCTTTTGGTTGTACAAGCACATCTAATTATTCTGCATCTCCTGGGTAAAAACATAATGGGCTTGGAATTTTCAGGCATCTGTTCATCATCTTTCTGCTTTTTTAATCACCGTACCTTTGTTTGGTTGTTCAAGACAAAATGTGTTTAAACATAAAAACACAAAAACCATAACGTACCCTTCCAACAACGAGAGCGACCACCAGCATGTTAATGGGCAGCAACAGTGTTTTGAGGTAACGCAGAGGAGTCTGTGAAGCAGAGAGGTCAAAATGAGGACAGTCAAAAGAAACATCACTTTTCCTAAAGTGTTAAAATTCAGAGAACAGATCTGCTTCTCTCTCCCTCTCTCCTTTGGGTTTTATTCAAACAGTAGGTAGAATCTTTTATGTCTGGACACTTCACAGGAGACGTTGACATTTGGAAAGCTCAAACTTGGCAAGTTCTCACAGCAGCCCACCAGAGACTGCAGTGTTACTACAGAACAAGACTGCGGCAGCACAGAGCGTTTTACCCATCAATATTTTGTGCCAGTTATGACGTTAGGGAGATCACATTTTAAACTCCATCCTACCTCCCACTCCATGAAGTCAAACTCTGCAGCACAGGTGTACATCATAGTGTGGAAGTCTTTGTAGCTGGTGAACTTAGACTTGATCAGAGCACTGATGTGAGCCTGGACGGAAAAAGAAATATTTATCTGCTGGTCTTGACTCTATAGTGGTATTTTATTTTTTTTATCATGACCAATCATAACACTTACATCATCTGAGGCACCAAGGACGTTGGACAACATGATCTTGAGCAAAACTGTGGAGCCGACCCAAGCCACAACCTGCATCACCTGAGAAAGAAGTTGACACACGCTGAAGGCTTCATAAAAAACAGGGTTGTCTTAAATGTACAGTACAGTAAATATGATGATGAAGTTTTTAAATTTGGGTACTTGTTGATACCAAGGACTGGAATGCAGTGTCTTATAGTTGCCACAGTTCTGTGCAAGAAATGGTGATTTGCAGTGTGGGTAAACCACAGTGTGTTCAGTTTGTTCTCAGTAAGAGTCAGATACTTAATTCCAGGAAACAACTGTTTTTGTATCAAACAAAAGATCTTCAAACTGACATTGTTGTCACATTAGAAAATATCAATAAAACTAAGGACAGAAGAAATACAAATATTAAAAATAAAGATAAATTAGTTTCAAATATCTACACAGCCAAGTGAACAGAAATTACTGGAGCTTTTGCAGCAACAATGCATTTCAATTTAATACACTTTCCTGTGTTTACATAACAGTGTCATTTGTCAGTACTTTAAACAGAACAAATCTTACAGTGTCTTGTGCCTGTCTTTGTCCCTGATTTCCAAATACCTACAAACTGCTGACATTGTTGACCTACAATAATAAATTACCCACGAAGGCAACAAGATGCTGGACTCCAGTAGGAAAACACTAACACTGTCTGAACAGTGCACAGCTGGTTGTGGTGAAAAGCTGTTACAGAATATTGAATATCACGTCAGCACAGACAGGAGCACATTAATCTCTCACAGGAAACACAGCTTTGTCACCATTTGAAGCTCAATTTACGTCATTGAAACTAGCTAGCAATAACGGACGAGGTGAATAAGACTGAGGGATTCAGATCAATTATTCTATAAAGAGTATGTGCTCCCTGAAATGTTGATCAACACTGACTTGGGAGTGACATCATCATGTGCCTAAATCAATGAAGGGTGTTTGGGGAGGGAGGCTAAGACTGCTGCAGCTCTCACATGACATTTTTCTGTTCTTTTCCTCCAAACTTTCATTTAGTTCTTACAGCAATAAAAATGAGTAATGACAAGTGCAGTTATTATAACGAGCCAGT
Source organism: Cynoglossus semilaevis (assembly GCF_000523025.1). NCBI lineage: Eukaryota > Metazoa > Chordata > Actinopteri > Pleuronectiformes > Cynoglossidae > Cynoglossus > Cynoglossus semilaevis. The sequence goes on along the minus strand of NC_024319.1, from coordinate 20,307,871 downwards.
AAACGACTCGGTGTTTGTGCTTTGACTGGAAAGGAGTAAAAAGATCCCTGACGGAAAACAAACTCAGTTCATGTTTAATGTCCAACTTTGATCTGTGCTTTGTCTTTAACCTCAACCCAACCCAACCTAATCCAATCCAATCCAAACTCAAATGTCAAATGTATTATCTCATGTCAGAATACTGGAGTCATGGCCATTGAATTGTAGTGGAGTCTCTCTCTTTATCTAAAGGGATTAAACTGTAACTCCCCGCCCCTAGCCGAAAAAAACTAATTTATTCCTCTCTTGGCCTCTGAGAACATAAAGTTCATCATCTTAACTTTAACTGCATTCAATCAAAAAGACACAGAGGTCAAACCTTCTTACCCACATGACAATGCCTGGTTTGAAAAGACGTGCAAATTGATCCCTCAGTGCAACGATGGCCTGAGGATAAGAAAACATTAAATAAAATTTAAACTTTGGCTATCCCTTTCACAGCATATCATACAATTCAGCTCATTATATTCTTAGAAACCACACTCACCCAGATGGAGATGAGTGAGGAGGCGTAGAAAGACGTGAGGAGCATGGCGTTTCCAAACATCAGGATGAAACAGACTCCAAGTGTTATCTGAGAAGAGTTGGAGAGGAAAGCAGGTGTTAATGTTAGGACATGTCTCTGACTTTGGAGAAATTAGATCAGAGTTACAGGAAGCCTCTGTATTAATGCCGATTGCAGCACTGATTATAACAATGAATCTCATATCATCGGTTCATCTAAAAATAATGACTGACGTATTTTGACACATGCTTTCAGATAACTCCAGTGTCCATCCACTTATTTTTGCATGAATACATTGGCATGAGTACAAAACGATGCATGTATTATTTGCACACAGTGCGGATTTGTCTTTTCACCAAAACACCTCCAGCTCAAAATATACCGTAATATCAATGTTGAGCATATGTTTTTGGAAGCTTTATATTGATATCTTCCCATACTTACTACTCCACCGTTTGGATTAATCACAAATTAAATGAGGTGTGAAACACGTGTATCTTCCTGCTGTTAATTGTCAAAATTAAGAATGTTAATTTATCACAAATAATCAAGCGTAATTGTGTTTTTCATCCACAGCCACTCTGTGATTAATCAGATTAAAGACTGACAGTCCTGAAAGCACACATAGATCAACCAATAGACCGCATTTATTTAGCTTTACAATTTCAGCCTCAGGCTGCTGTAGGTCGTGCAGGACACACGTCTGGTTGTTGGTGCTTCTTCCCTGATAGCTTACTCGCTAAATCAGTAGAACTCACATGGCTTCTTTTGACTGAAATATCCACTATTTTACCACCAAGGATATTCTTCTTATCAGTTGGAAACACAGACTCTGGCAAACAGCCTGGCACACTGAGAGGATTAGGGCAGAACAGATGTGACGGAGAAGGACAATGGACGGACAAAACACTGCACACACACACACATATATAATACACTTATTCCTGTTCCAAATGTCCACACTGTGTTTTTTTTCTAACAGTAAAAAGCACGATTGTGTGAAACTGATAACTAAGTTATTCTGATGGTGATGTCTCCACCTGGCTTGTGTAAAATTCCTTCCAGCTCTGGGAGTGAGTGGGACAGAGAGGGGTTACACAGAGCAGAACTCACCGTAAAGACACAGCAGCACTGTTGATTTTCTTTTTACTTGTTTTGGGGGCCATTATTTTCGGTTTTTTTCTTATGTATCATCCACTTTTAGGTGATGGTTTTTCACATTTATTCTTCAGCAGTAAGGCATTTCTCCCTGCCGAGCTGTCGCTCCTGATTGTTGAAATTCCTGAAGGGGTTTCTAAAGTGGATTTACTGTCAGAGTCCAGGGATTCGTGCCACCGACTTGAACACTTACGATTAATCACAGACATCAGGATATACAGCTATTTAACTACTTTTGTTTAACCTATGATATTTTAATGGCAGCAGCTTTAATTACTTGGTCTCTGTACAGTCATAAAACGTGAAGTAAAAGTGTGATGAGCTGACTGATGCCTGTGGAATAATGAAGAAGGTATCTGTTGTACCATATGTGTGACCAGGATGGACTGCATCTTGCTGGGACCGAGGTAACCCAGGATGTAGGACGCAAACAGAGAAGCCACCTGAAGGAAAAAAGAAAAACCACAAAATTCACACTTTTAACAACTTAAGAGGATGGTTTTCTAAAATGTGTTGATGTGTTGTTTGATTTAAACTATAAGAAGTTTAGATCAATAAAACCTATATAAAGACTGACAAATTATGTGGACCTCATATTTACACCAGTTTTTTTCCAAGAAATATCAAACATTTTCAGAGCTTAATTAACAGCAAGCTGTAAGCCCCGTTTTCTCACATTCACCCTCCTTTTTCCTTTCTTTGCATGCTTTCCGAGCCTTCACATTCTGTACAAATGTAAAGCTTTATCTGCAAAATTCTCCACTCAACATTCCTTAATCCCCATTTTCACCACCTTCTCTCCTACCTGAGTGAGCAGCACGAACTGGGCGAACTGCCAAGGCAACATGAAGCACAAATTGGACACGCCAAGGGCGATCAGAGCTGTCCTGCTCAGGTTCCGTGTCCTGGGGAGAATAGAGACACAAAAAGTTGCAAAAAAAAAAATGAATCCAAGTGTGTGAATGGTTGTTCTGCTAATGTGTAAGATGTGTTGTTCTGGCACCTTTGCTGGCCAACTATCCTTCAGTGTGCAGTTTTAAGCAGAGAATATTATTGTACAACGAAAAACAAACAAACAAAAAAAAAAAACAGTTCCTATATTCTCAAAGTACATTTTTGTGATGAAAGGAATATATTTATTATGAGTGGGCAGTTTTAAAATTACCTAAAAATGTATTCATTTAAATATTAAAAATTATTTTATTAAACTTCATTTATTATTTAATGATTCATTACATTTATAGATTTATTATTTGTAAAAAAATAAAGTAAATAATAACATTTATTTGAAAATTAATATTTGATATTTAGTTATTTTTATTGTATATATACCATTTTATTTATTGTCTCCTGGTGTGTTTTGTGTGTCCCTGTGGTCCATGGTAAATTTCTCCCAGAGGAGACTATTAAAAAAAGCTTAAAAGAACTGTTCAAATGTCCTGTAGAAGAAAAAACTACACATACAGGCAGGTATGAAATGTCAGTTTCTAAAGTTCAGCTGTACCAGTGAAGTGAAGATCACTGAAATTAGCCTGAGTTTACAATTGTGCAAAATAACTATTTTTATTAAAAGCGTAGCAAGATCGGAGGGATGTCTGTACCTCAGGATGTAGGTGAGAAGAAGCATCTGCAGGACTAAGAAGGGATACGCAAAGCTCTCCCTCAGCGGTGGAGTCCACATCACTCTGGTGCTCTGTTGAATTGAAAAAACAAACAGGACAATTCAAAGATACGTTAATGCATCACAGGAGATGAAGATGAGCTTAGGAAATCAATAGTCAATACAACAGTATATTAAAAAACTAACATAATTTCAAATTAACTGAGCCATGCACCTACAGTGAAAGACAGTGAACACAGCTTTTGAAAGTACCGTGTGTGTCTCGAAATGTTATAGGGTATTGAACTGGAAAAATACACTCAATATTTGTTCTGGTGCTAAATGCAGCGAAAAGAGTGGGGGTGGGTGGGAGTCAGCTTGTCGAGTGTCAGCCTGATCTCCTGTGAGAGCAGAAATGAGTTCCCATTAACCACCCTCTGCTTCTGAGAGCCTTTCACACATTTGTGCTGTCACTCAGTGAGGCTACGAGGCCTCACCATTGAACTGATATCTGAGAGGATAGGATTAAACTCACCTCGCCATGATTGAAGAAGAAACACATTGTTGTTACAATGCCGCCCATACGACTGCCACTGGAAAGAAAGAGTGAAATAGAGTGAGGAAGCAGACGGGGTTCTAGAAGGTTATTGGACATTTGATTCTTCAAATCCACAAGAACGGTCTTTCTGACAGGTTATTAAAAAAAAAATAAAAAAATCAATTTTCTCTTCTCCCATCAAATCACTGAGAGACGGACAGGCGTTACCTGAGGTAGACGCTGTAGATGAAGAACAGGCTCATCATCAGGCCATTAAGGAAAAACACACAGGCCACGTAGAAATACGCTGGATCGCCCATTCCTGAAGCACACAGGGAGAAGAGCAGAGGGTGAAAACTGGAAAAGTAAATTGATGCTCTGGGCATATATAGACATAAGAATTTTACTCCAGCTGATAATTCATGCACCACGGGTGTCAAAACTCACTTCTCACTGCAATGTTTCTGCAACTGATTATTATTCATTCAACTAACAAATATTTTACATTGCTGTGTAATTAAAAAAAACAACTTTTAATTTATCAGGTTATGAAACTCACATTCAAATCCAACTTTCCAAGTGAATTACAAAACCGTGAGTCAGGTTTTGGGCGACGTTGATAAAGTGATGCTGCTTGTCCTTGAACACACCGAGTAGCAATGAAATGCATTGTTGTAATTTTAATTCAAGATTGCTGTATGATCTGTAGCATACAAACAATCAAACACTTTTTAAGCTCTACCGGGCCACACAACATGATTTGGAGGGCTGCATCCGGCCCACGGGCCTCGAGTTTAATACATGCAATAGGCACTCTAGACCAAATGTATGTTTCATTCACAGGACAACTTTAGGTGACCAGAAAACTGCAGTTAAAATGAGCCTTAGTTTTTCTCCTTTTCCTCAAATATTATTTGGATTTGATAAACAAAACTTACGGCAGATTAAAGCCAGGAAAGCCTTCATGTCCAATCATATTAATTTAATGACACAGTTGAAAGATTGTGTTGTTTCTGCCAAGAGAATACGACTAGAAACACAAGAACTGTATTTAACCTCCAAAGGAGGTTGGAGGCAGAAAAGACTCTGTTATAGACATTCTGAAATAGTCTATTTTTCAGCTGGACTTTATTTGAACCCCTCATTTGTGTGGCCCCTCCCTGACAGGACTGACAATTAGATAAGTCAGTGAATCTCAGACTGAGACTCTATTGTGCCCGAGAGGAAAGTCATTCCCACAGCAGGTTCTGGCGGAGAAATGAAACACAAGCAGCACAAAAGCTGCAGAAATGACAGCCGAAATAGACAGTGTTTCATACTATTCAGGGGAGCAATGGCTGCTGGGACAAGTCTTCTAACAAATAGCATTGCCTTACAAAGGAACTGAAAATATTGTTTTTTTTTTAGCTAGCTAGCTATCACCACGACCAGAATAATGTTTTACCAGACCAGTCAGCATGTCTGTCCTGAAAGATTTTAGTATTTTATACCCAGTTTGTACAAGACAAAATTAGTTATCAAATTTGTCTAGTTAAAGAGTCTGATTAATGTTGATTACGTTGTTAATCAGTACAGATAGAAGGTAACACATTTATTCTTTATGAAATCTGCTGCACTCTTCAAAAATACCTGGGTTTCCTGAACACATCTCCCCTGTCTATGAACACCGCTCATGTTTCTGGTCCAAGAGAATTTGGAACACTTGGATTTGACAAGGTAAGGTCACTAAATGCCGAAATAGCCTAGGAGAAACCTACTATCCAGGATGATTAAGTCAACATGCAGTGCTCTATTTACAGCAGAGGAGATACATTTTCATCCGCTTATCCGTTACCGAGTCGCGGGGGCAGCAGTCTCCACCCAAATCACATTGCACCGTACCAACCCCCCTGAACCTTCCTGCGGGTGGTGAGTCCACTGGAAGTGCTCTATTTACAGCAGAGGAGATATAGTAGAGAGGAGAACAAGCCCAGATCCCGATTCCCCCATCGCTGGTGTTTTTATCTACTATTTCTTCCAAGTCATTTTAACAGAGCTCCCTCTTTACTTTAGTAATGTAGCTTAGTAAAACAGTTTACACACACACACACACACAGACATACATATATGTGTGTATATATATATGCATATATATACCCATATCAGTCTATTAAAATGTATATAAATTACTCACAAAAGCCTTACAACAACACAAATCCTTTGCACGACCTGCAGTGCAAAGACTCCCGGCACCTGAGTCATTAAAATTTTAGAGTCACCATAAAACTACTAATACGGTTTAAACGAGCAACAATATTTCCTGGTGAGGGGGGGAAAAGCGCAGGACAATATAAAAGAGCTGGATTTTAACTACGCTTCCGGGTGGATTATACAGAATTATACATCTATTAATTGTTTATTAGAAGTTATGAAAACAATCATCGTGAATAATGAGCTGGGTGGGGGAGCAGAAACACCAGTTCCTCTCTTTCTCACTGTGGAGAAAAAGTCGGTTTGTGGTGACAAACTTCACACCCTGAGTTAAACTTTTATTTCCATCTGATGTTGTTATTATGTTAAGTTATTAATATAACTAGAGGAGAGATTGAAAGGGCCGTCGTGACTAAAAAAAAAACGTGTTTTATTATTCAAAGCTTTTTCATAAAATAAAAAAAATTAAAAAATCTTGCAGCATCTCAGAGTGATATTACAGTCAACACTTAAAACTGATGTGTTCAATCTCACCTAAAATCATACGCCCTTATAGAAAATGGCCGCGGGCCGTTTTCAAGTCGGATTCTGTCATGTTTGTGTTTGCACTATGAAAATAGCCCGAGAGCACTGACCCTGCTCGGCCCCTTCTTCGCTAATGAGACAGAAACAGTACAAAACAGTAGCAGGCTAACAGCAGTTTTTATTTGTTTACTGTCAGCATGTTTACTATTATGGGGAAATAATTGTGCCAATAAAAACAGGCCACATCTACATAATACATAAAAAAATTCACATTTCATTTCCTAAGAGCTGAAATAATAATGTTTTTCGCTAGGCCTGTTGGTTTTACTGTTTAACTGGCTTCCATTTAGATTCCGAGTGGCAAACAACACAAGAATTTAAACTTCTTTGGTGAGGTTTTACCATGATCAGTTATGAGTTCAAATCCTTGTTTATAATCCACGTAAGCAACATTTTACCTAAGGAGACAGCAGATCTTTTTGCGTGAATTTTGAACATTGGACAACTCACAGTTTGCAAATCCACAGAAATCTCTCAACACTTTTTTTCTGCCCGAACTTCTTCGCTAATGAGACAGAAACAGTAAAAAACAGTAGCAGGCTATTGTCTCACCCGATGGTGAGATAAAGCTACATTACATGTTTAAACAGCATACACTTCTATTGGCATAGATCTCATGAGTCTTTCTTATAGGGCTAAAATGTCTCCTGCAGACCCTGATGCTGGTCGTCACAGAAAGTGAGTATTGGATCAATGGTTTTAGGATTCACCATAAATATTTTCAACACGTTGGGTTGCTTTTTGCCTACAGATGTTTTGTTGGTTGAAGGTACACTGGGATGTCCCCCTGTTTGTAAATGTAGCCTTATATTTACCAGTATAAATGTCAGATGTAAAAACCTTTCAGATGCAATGCGACATAGATACAGTGGGGCCCCGGAATACAAGTTTTCCGAGTTACGAGTAAGACATCACTGTTTGCCACCATTTACTGCACTTCTGGCTGTGGCCACAGGAGCTGATCTGAAAGACTGCCAATTTCTCTAGTTGTAAAAAACCCAACACTGTTTATCATTTGTTTGCGATTCGACTGTGAGATGAACGTTTGTTTGTGTGAACACAGGAAGAAAAGGAAACAAAGAAAATCTAAAAAATACTCCTTAGAGACAATGTTTATATTTGAGGAAAATTCCATATTAAAAGGTAACAACAGCACAATTTAATTGGCAGTTGAGACATTATTTAAGCTTGGGCGATCTTTTCTGTTGAATTGTTGCTGTCAACTACGACAGCAGAGTGTGGGTTGAATGTGTGATTTTGTAAATATATCACAACAAAGAGATGTAGACAGAACTGTAAGTCAGCTTCACTCAGTGGCAGATGTGGTGTTGTAACAAGCAACAGAACTGAAATATGTCAAGGGCTTGGATCAGATTCAGCCTGTTTTATTTGATGTAAAAACTAAACATATGAGAAATCTGTTATATCCATTTGAAATGGTCCGATTTCAACTGGTCTGTTTAACAATATTCCATTTGATATTTTATTTAATATTTATTGATATTCTCTTGCATAGGAGATTCATTTAACAATCAGGGAATTCAAACAGCAGAGCGTTTAGTTTTCTGTTTCAGTGACATCATAGAGTTAAAATAAAAACCAATTTGAGAGACTGTGCTTTCTTTGTTCAGTTCCCTTTGTACAATTTAGACATTTATCTAAATCTTGCCACATGTGGCGTTTGAGGCTGCATATGTCTTAAAGAGAGGGAAATCATCAAGGACTGTGAAGAAGATAGTTATTCAGTCAGTTAAGTGGGAGTATTTTAAATGTCAGCACCTCCGGGCCATTACTGTCAAACCCCATTTGCCTGTGTAACTCTGATACATCCCACCACTCCTACCAGCTGTCTTTGAGAGGCTGTGACTATGTGTGAGTCAAATGAGGGCACTTTTGGGAATGAAAAAAAAAACAAAAAAAACAGGGTTTCCCTGGTGACAGTGCGTACCTTCACAGCTGTCCACAGGAGACAGGCCCTCTCCTCTGTTAATGGACCAACACATCTTGGTGGGAATACCTAAGTAGCCCATCACACCTGTGTACACACGGTACCAGCTGGCCAGGACCACCTGCAGACAGGGGACAGAGCACAGCAGGAGACAGAGGACATTCAGTGAAAAGCCTGTTTAAACATGTTTGATAAAAGACCTTTCTGTCCTGCACTTCTTTAGGGGTGTGATGAAACATCCTCTGGTTCAGTAATCTCACTGATCATGCATGGGCCATTTCAGAATCACAGGAAGACACCAAGAATAACAGGAAATACCAAGGCAAGAACCGGTCAAGCTGACCTTGATATATGACCATGGTTATCTGGTTACTAGCCAAATCTGAACCAAATAATGTGTGACATCATGTTTGTCTGGGTCTATAAAAAAGGATGTACTAGAAGGTGGGATTTGTTGGTGAATGTTCAGATGAGATTGGTTGTTGGACCTGCCACGGTGAGAAACCTTTGATACAATAAATCTCAAAGGACGGAGAAGTGTGTCCTGATCAGTTTTAACCCATACCCTTGACAACAACTACTGAACATTATTTGCATCACGTTTGCAGGACTTTGACCGTGATGTCACAGCAACACAGCTTTAAATGCTTTAGAAATGAAAAGAGACCATTCTCCTCTTACCACAGTTTATGATAAGCACATAAACAAAATACATCTAATAATTCAGGCAATCAAAACAATACGGACACAGTTTCAAACATTACATTTTCCAGCATTGCCATTGAGGAAATAAAGATTTTAGTGGAGTGGAAAATGTCTGTCAACAAAAGCTCATTTCTAGCTGCTGCTGTCGGACAATAAAAAATGTAAGAAGGACGTTTCAAGCTGCATAAAGCCTGTCCTAGTGATACGGGATGACCTGGGGTCACACCATGAACAAGTGGGCTGTTGGTTTGTAATAAAACTGTTATCTTCTCTGGTACCAGAGCCTCTGGTTCACTTTAATGTTGTATTTACAGGTTTAATGCTACGAATATGAAGGGATTTCTGTTCAAGCATTTTGAGTCACCTGAACATTTTCAGAGATATTTCTTTCCACATTATACAGCATATATATGAGGGAAAAAAACATTACCTCTGGATAGAGGTTAAATCTCTTGAGAGTGTTGATAACCAGGGGATACTCTGTGAGCCGATCGTTCATGATGGAGTGAAGACCATCCAGGAATGAAGGAGCCTCGATAATGGTTTTGTAATAGGAATAGTACAAACCCTGCAACGAAAGGAGAAGACAGATGACAGATTACTGTTGCATCCTGGAACAATAAAAACGTTGTGTGAAGTGAAGGATGATGGGAGAAAATTAGCAAGGAAACTGTCAAGGCAGAGTGATGGAGATGAAGAGGAGAGATTTATGAAGAGGCTAAATACTAAATGTTACTCCACAACAGATGCTGGATGAGCGACACAGCCCATCTGTGAACATAGTGAGGGCGATATTTTAATTGCATATGATAATTATTTTAAATGCTATCTTTTAACTTGGGTGAAACCCACGTGTGTTCACTCAGCTGTATATAAGCAGCGTTGTAGGTAAAAACCATGTCAATCACAAGTCTACAGTTTTCATGTCCAAGTTCCAAAGATACAGCTCTGTGGTTGTTTAAGCAGTTGTCAGAGGAAGTGATGGTTTTACTTTCGCCATGCAACAACACATGGCCAAAAATACAGGTTGGTCAAACAACACTTCAGCCTAAGTCTTAGAAAAGTTCTTGTAACATTTCACCTCTGGGCCAAATTCTTATCTCAAAGTCAGATGGTTATTACAAGTGCTTAAATCCAGCTTTGGTGTGACCTGTGGAAAGTTCAGAATAAACAGAAATTATGTGTGGGCCCAATTAATGGTGCAGCACTGCACAGAAGCCTAATAGTTTCAGGTTGGGTAGGCTAACTGATAATGTGGAAGCCAACGGTTGAACATAAATACATTGAAAGAGTTGCAATATGTCAAATATGTAATATGCCAAATTTCTCACTGATGCACTGTCACATTTTAAGGAAAGTACTGTGGACCTACATACTCTACTTAACTCTTATTCACACAAAACTCTGCTGTTGCAATTAAATACTACAAGTTGTTCATACATCCACAGTGCAAATGATGACCAGCAGGACTGACAAACACACATCTACATTACGTTACGCAACCTACTGTTTATCTCTGGCAAATGTACTGAACAGAGTTCAGACATTGTGTCAGTTCCATGCTCAGACATTCAACTAAATATGTGTTTAAGTTCCCTCTTTTGTAGCCTTTTTTTCCTAATTAGAAAGAAAAGGTTTGTGTGATTGGCTAGGGTATGATATTTTGGCAGGGTGTCAATGAATGTTACTCAACTTCCTGCAGAGATCCTGATCTTTCTGTTGCTTCGAACTGCATTAAATAAAGCGATGATATTGTCACGCGCATTACAACATGAGGATTGTAGTCACCAGGACTAAATCAATACAAAAATATCAACAGTCTTACCATCTCTGTGCGAAAAGCCATCTCTTTCTCCAGGTTTGACAGGTGTGAAAAGTGTCTGTCATTCTCAAACAGCTGTGAGAGATGGTACCTGCTCAAAGAAGAGATAATGTGTGAGACAAAGCAGTTTCTACTGTTAGAATGAGACATAAAACAGCAACGAAGATTGACTCGGCTCACCAGTGGAGATATCCTGTTACAGCAGCTGTGGGCAGACAAAATAAAATCTTCAGTGTCTCTGAAAGTCAACCAGACACTGGAGCAGTTTGCAAAATTGTGTATCAACAGGGCAGGAAAAATGTCAATAAAAGTTCCTTACATGAACACTTTCCTCTCCATACATGTCACTTCAGGAAACATAACTTCCTTAAAACCATAAAATCAAAAAACGATAACTAATTTGAGAATTTGAAGACAAATTGAAGTGTATAGCTTAGTCCTCCCAAAATTCCACAGCTTTCAAATTAACACTATGGGGTTATATCTAAATGAAAATGATGTGTGAACAAGAGGCTACTTTCACTGAAATTACAAGATCAATACAGTTTATCAATCAATGTCATGTCAAGAATATAATGTGTATTTGTTAAGTCTGTTATCATTTTTAATGCCAGATGACAAATTTCCATATTTTTACTACCAAATTAAATGGAATATATACAGTATATATATGTATATATATAACTCTAACTATATAGAGCATTAATAACAAAATACAACATCGAATTTTTAATTGTCTATTTTCTAAATAATTGATAATTGAAAGGCTTTATTTACGACATATATTGCAGCCTTATGCTCCTAAAATCAGTTTCGAGCAACAGTGTTCGAATTAAAAATGAATGAATGATGTAGTGACCAAAAACACCAAAGAGTGAAACCATTCATCTCTTAATAAAGCGAGTCAAAATAACAATGAAAAAAAGAATAAAGGCTGACTTTCTTTCCTAATTTAAAATTTGCTCTAAAAGCACGGATTAAAAAGAGGTTCAATATAAATCAGGAGTCGTGTTTGTTGAAAGTTTGCCAGAAAACCTGTTCACACGTGTGCAGCTGCAGTAAAAACACACAGACACACTCTCTCTTGTACTCCGTTTTTTCTTTTTTTCTTTAAAGAGTGAATGACTATATCAATAGGCTAACTGAGGTGAGCTAACGTTAGCCCCCAGATCCACAACAGCGATAAATCCATTTAAACAGAGAGAAATAAACGACAGGCAGTGTTAGCAGCTCTTAGCAGCTAACAGGCTACAGCTCCACCAACTTACCAAGAAGCAGAGAGAATCCAAGCTTCACCGCTACAGACGGACTTAGCCCGAGCCTGTGTCTGATACCGGAGAGCCCGTTAGGATGGGAGCCTGTGGCCGCTTTGCCCTCTCTACCCGCCCGCCTTAAGGTACTTTTACCGGCGGCAGGAGGAACAAGTAGCGGGCTCCTGTCGCGGTCAGCCTGGGTCGCAGCGGTACTTTTGGAGCTCTGCTTTCTACCTTTAGCCACCATGGTTTTACAGGAAGAGGAGAAAAGAGGAAGCGGGATAATATGATATAAATTAAGAATAAAATAAAAATCCACAGGAATCAAAGAGGGACGTGGAACTGATGTGCACAGCTCGGCTGCTCCCCTGTTCTGCTCTTGTTTTACTACAAGAGCTGAGCGACAAGTCCACACAGAAAAACCCAATAAAAATAGAGAAACACACCCACCTACTGGTCAGATTTTGGTATTGCATACAGCTTTGGGCTGTAGCTATGGCAACCATGAATCCACGGACAAACCTACAGTATCAGCCTCATGATGCGTACTTTCTATTCTTGTTGCTACTTTGTAGCCCATATGTTAATCTAAAGGGAATCTGTGCTATATATTGGTCACCATTTTTTCACAAAAATGAATAGAAAGAATTACTACTCAACTGTATATTCCCCTCCTTGAGCTGCCAGCACATATTGTGGTAGAAGAGTGTGTGTCCTAGTGATTGGGCATGTCCCTGGTTGGTTCATCCAAGGAAACAGATCTATAGCCTTGGAATGCAAGCTCACTGGCAGGAAAGGAGCCTGAACTGGTGTGCAAGGTCAAAAGGTTCTGCCTAGATGTAATTGTGCTCACATTGACGCAGATTAGGCTCCAGAACCAATCAATCATCAATCCACAAGTTGAGTGTTGCTCTTGCAACTTACCTGGTGCTGGAGCACATACAATTTTAAAGGGATCGTCATAGAGTGAGGAAGGTTTAACTAGACTGGTGTTGTTAACTGATCGGATCTAATAAGCAGGGTAGCTAACTCAGGGCTGACCTTTGAAGAGCTGACAATTGTGGAATTCACAAAAACATTATGTAAGTCACAAAGGATATAATACACTTGAGCATGGATAACAGCAGGAGTGTTGGTAAGAGAAAGGCCTGGAGTATGCGCAGTTATATATATTACAAGTGTTTTTAAAAGTGCTGGAAGCATCATTATCATTGTAATTTGCACAGTTTGTATGCACACACATACACACATACAAACATACGCACGCATACAAACACAGTGGACTTCGAATGTAAACAACACCGCTACCTCTCACACCCTTTTCACGTCTTTTATATTTGTATGTATGTATGTAAATTCCAACGAGCACCAATAGATGTCAGCAAAGTGTCATATATCTGTATCTCCACCAACAGCATTTATATATATATATATATATACTGTAGATGTATATGTTATATGACATACCGCCTGGCCGGTGGTAGTATTACCACAGTATAGACTTTCTATATTTATGTATATTCAGATTTTTGTATCTATATTCAGACTTTCTGTATATATATTAAGATTTTTTTATATAGTCAGACTTTTGTATATATTCAGACTTTTTGTATATATATTAAATTTTTTGTATATATATTCAGACTTTCTGTATGTATTTTTAGATTTTTTATATACTGCATGTATTCAGACTTTCTGTATATATATTCAAGGATTAATTTCCTGAGCAACATGCCATAATATATATATATATATATATATATATATATATCCTGCTCAGGATATATATATATATAATTGTATAATTGTATATATAAATCGTATATATATTTTTGTGTTTTTTTATGTTTTACAGCACATGGCTGTTGTTTTTATTGTTTTTATTAACATTATTTTCATTAAACTTAAAAAAAAATTGAGAGCAGACAGACTGATGTTTCTGAGACTAATCACAACCATCGCTGTACAGAAACGATTCTGCAGATGTTTCTTGGCTGTGAAAGACGAGCAAGGATTTTTATTTTAGTACAATTGAAAAGAGCATGTGAAATTGACGTGACATAATGATGGCGATGCCTCCAGGGTGGAAATATTGGTGCCATGCTAATGATGCTGCGCAAGACTGCCTGGTGACAGAGACAGGAGCATCAGGAAACTTGAGTTGATCTCATCTGTTTTTCGTTCGAATAAAAAAAGCCTGTCTGTCGTCTGGTGGTGACATCATGACAGCTTTCCCCCAACTCCACAAACAAACACGCACCGGCCAAGCCATCATTTCAGAATGATGGGGTCTGACTGGGCTTGGAGAGCGTGATGGTAGAGAATCAGTAAAAACATGGAGAGACGACAAGTTTTTGGAGACACTGTGTTTGTTTTCTTCTCCGGCTCAGTAGCAGCGAGAAAAACAGTCTGCATCGGAGAATCTGTGAGAAAAAGAGGTTAACATAAAGAATCGGGTCCATAGTACACATACTTTATATATATTATTAAAAAAATATATATTTATAAATAAAATATATACCTGTATATATATTATTAAAAATATATTTTATATATAAAATATATACATATATCTGTGTATATATATGGGTATGTATATAGATAGACAGATAGATAGATAGATAGATAGATAGATAGATAGATAGATAGATAGATAGATAGATAGATAGATAGATAGATAGTATACTTTCTGACCCACCTCCCCCCACCCCCCCAACACACACACACAGTGTGTGACTGATGTGGTGTTGTGGCCCCTGGGCCCCTGGAGAGCACTAATTGAATTGGTCTCCACAGAATACTAATGGGCCCTAATGCTGAGATAACTGATCCTCATACAACGGGTGATCATTGGCAGCATGTGTTTCTGCTCTGTAATAAACATGTCACAGTGACAAAAACAGACGGCTGGTCGGTAGATTTACTCCTCCTCCCACCCCAGCAGTCACACACATGTTTCCACCGCACTCCCGAGGACCAACTGGAGGCAGCAAACAACAAGTGATTATTATTTCTGCACAAAAACACCAGGGACTTTGGATCTCAGCTGAAGAAGAAGATGTGCACCGAAAACAGTAATGACTGCCGCTGCGAGAAGGAGAAAAAGGAGGATGCAGATGAGGAAAATATAGATGAATTAGGAGAGGTGGAAAAAAGTAACATGTGCCAACATTAGAAGGAAGAAAAAAGAAAATATAGAAAGACAGAGAATACAAACTAAAATGTAGTGAAAAAAAGAGGATTAGAAACGAATCATCAACACTCCAACAAACAAATTGTAATCATGACCACTATACTTGGCACGATATGATTTGTTTTTTATTACTCTGCCCATGTCTGTGGTCTATATTTCTCCTGTGGTGTCTTGTTCAACACCCTGTGATAACATACTGGAATGACAGTGTTGTCGTCTCCTGAAATTCTACACTAAATCACCCCTCTGCCCCTGACCATGCCCAGCCATGTCCTGGACCCACCACTGCTCCTGAGACGCTGAATTTGTTGTAAAAATAAATGTTCTCAGGCTGAGTTAACAGTTTTCCGAGTCCTGTCCAACCACACCTCACTGTTCCTGACAGCCCCAGCCACCACTCAGCATCAGTTATTGTATTGTGGTCAGGGTTGGGGCAACGGAGTTTAATAAAACAATGTGAGCAAGAAGGTGGAGATGATAATGACGATGGTGACGGAGGTGGAGGACAGAGGAGCATTGTGAACCCCGGCAGTATCCACATATGTCAGTGTTTTTCAGGCATGGGTTTGAACACACGCTGCTCCAAAAACAACTGCTGTAGAAATAAAGAATAATAAGCAGAGTGTACTGTATGTGTGTGTGTGTGAAAGTCTGTAAACGCACTGCAGTGGTGTACACAGGGGTGTGACAAACAACACACTGTGCTCTACGGCTTCTTTTGGGATTGTGGCACAAATCTTGGCTCAAATGCATGAATCTGAAAAGTCTGACAGGGTTCGAGGTTCCAGAATAACATAAGTGATCCTAGTGATCATATACTGATTAATAAACACAAATGTAAAACTGCATATTTATTAGATCAGTGATTCCCAACTACTGTGCCGTGAGAAATCATTAGGTGTGCTGTAGAAAAATTATGCAATTTCACTTAATTCGGCTAAAAACCATGATTTATTTATTGCATATAATTTTTCTTTCCTTTTCTGCTAGGTGGCAGCAGATGGTTGAGAAAACTAAAAAAAAAAAGGTATTGCTGTTATGTTTGTAAGTGTCTTTCTTCAATTCCTGCCAGTATGTCAGTGTTGTCTTCAACTAAACAGGCTGAGGTTTTAGTCAATTATGGGGTCATTTAAACTAGAATATCTTTATATTTCATTTCATATACTTTTTGTGAGATTTATGTTTGTTGGTGTGCCCTGGGGTTTTTCCTGATTATATATATACAGTATGTGCCGTGGCTCAAAAAAGGTTGGGAAAGACTGCATTAGATAAGTATGATTCGACTATAGTGTTTTGAGTATAGTAATAAGTAATGAAATAAATAAAGTTTTCCACATTTGATAAAACTGTTAAAATCTTGTTTTTCTCCATAAACAAGATATTTGTTATAATTACCTGCAGTAGGTTTTCCTGCATCATGTCTGTTTGTTATGTTTTATACCATGTAGAAACCCTTCTTATCTAAACACACTGTTATGGTGGACAGAGTTTAGTTGTCCTCACCACCACACACGGGTCACGGTTATGGCAACAACAGTGTCAGGTGGACACGGTGTTGACCTCCACTTAGTCTTAAACCCTGGTAACACAGCTGTCTGGATTACAGCTGCACCTTGACCTTGACCGGTCGTGAATCCCTTTCTTCCTGCAGGAACAAAGCTGTGGGGCTGATTCACCTGCTGCTTCTGTGATGGAGAGATAAACTGCAGAGGAAAGAACAGGCATTATAGGTACATTAGATATTCACTGCTTCACTGAACAGAGCGTATCTGATCTGCTGCGTAACACAGACTAGACTGGTTTGGTGATAATTTGAACTTTTCAATGTAATGGGTTACAAGAAGACAGACAGGGATCAAGAGAGGTGAAAGCAGTGATTTGAAAAAAAAAAGAAAGAATGTAGAGGAAGTGATTGGCTTAAGTCGGTGCAGAAGGAATGTTTCCGTTTGCCTGGCGCTGTGATTTCCTGGCCTGTGATCATTTCTTCCGTATGATTAGACTGATGTGTAGAGCATGCAGTCATATGATGGGCTTTATCCACATACGCTAGACGACCCAGCCGGTAGGCAGACGGAGCACATCTGCAGTGCAGGTGAGCTGCATTAGTTTAAAGACAAACCTGAAGTTACCTCTTCAGACATACACGACATATGTCACTTTAGGATTGAAATCTTCAGAATCAAAAACAGGGAAATATAAAAATATATAATTTATTAGAAAAATATAAACATTATAAATACATTATATATATACACATAATTAATTGAGATTGAGAATAAATAAATAGGTCTTGTGCACTTTAGTGGAGTGTTTATATATTTAAAAATGTATTCTTGTATAAGCACTATTGGCTGGCAAATATAATTAATTCTAATTCTAACATTCTAATTTTTTAAAAGAATATGTTTAGGCTGTTTAGTGACATTTTTCAATGGCATTTAAAATGAATGTAAATAAATTTTGAAAAATATGAAACACAATTAAACAATCTTAAAAATGTAGAATCTGTGCTTCAAATTAACAGTCTACGTGACTAAAAAATATAGAAAATAATTAGCCTTTTGTACACAGTCTAAATGTCTTTTTGACACTGAAAAACATTGGAAAAAGGCCTCGTAAAAATGATTAAATGATAATGGCAATTAGCAGGGAGGTCAAAGCAGAAGGTGTGAGTGAATATTTAATTAAATAACTATGTTGAAAAATGCTACATGAAAAAGATACAAAAAAAAAAATCAAAAACAGAATGAACCAGGTTTTGTGCAAGTCCCAAATGTGGTGATTTGTTTAATGTATACAGTTTTAATATCTCTCTTTCTCCCTCGCTCTAATCCGTTTTTGTCTGTTTAATCTTCCCCCCCCCCCCTCCTTCCCTCCCTTCCCCTCTCATTACCACTTTGTTTCAGCTTTTGGGAAATCATCTGAAAAGCCAATTTGTTTAATTGAGGTGAACAGCTCCCGACAGAGGAGTCGGTCGAAGACATGGGCAAAGAGAACGTTGCAGGCCTAGGTAGGTGCTGTGTTAATGTACGTACTGTACAGCATGTGCACGTACACATGTGAGTCTGTGACATTTACCCTAAAGCCGAGGCTCCTCTGTCCCCTGTCATCACTCTGACGGTCTAATCTTTCCTGTCTGTGCAGGTATTTAGAGATTATAAGAGTTCTGCATGGCTTCATCCAGGCCTCATAAGGGACTTTTCTTTCTCTCAGGGGCCCCTCAGTTGACCCTCAGCTGAGGGGTAAGACAGAGGCCTATGAAGTGAAGGGGGCTGTGGGGTCGGCTGCTTCTGAGATTTGTTTTAAAATTACTTTCTTTTAACAAAAATACGTTGTTTTCCTTTTTGAAAAAGTGCACTTTTTGTTCAGATTATATACTGTAGCTACGCTGGGGGTTACTTTAATGAACTAAAATGGAGGTGGAAAAAAAACAAAAATCCCTCAGTTTATGAGCAGACACCCTTCAATATGAGAAGAAGAAGTTGAAAAAATATTCCTTGCCACAAAGTGTCTGTACCAAGACTAAAGTCATTGGGGTCGTTGTCGTGAAGGGTGTGCCATAAATAAATAAGTCAATATCACAATATAAATCCTAAAATAGGAAACAAGCCTGAAATGATTCTTCGATGTCAAAGTCTGGGGTGATTGAACGATCCGGAGACACGTACATGAATCCCACAGTTCTGATAAACACTTGTCCAACAGTACGTCTGGTTGGGCTACAGTGTGTGTGTGTGTGTGTTCATTAGCAGCAGGTCCAGGTACGGAGGCGAAGTGTAATAGGCTCTTTCATCAGCTGGGCTGGATGCTGAGCTGCAGTGATCTTTCAGCAGCCTGACTCCCTGCTAACACCCCTCTGCTCACTGCAGCCCTTCAATTAGCAGTTTATTATTGCAGGGGCCCTCGCCTTCGGCCCCAAGGTGCTGATAGCTGTGTGCCAATACAGCTACTGACAGTCTGTGAGCCCGTGTGTGTTAGTGACAGGGGGAGACAGGGTGCCAGCGTGTAAAGTGACAACTTTCAGCAGCAGCGGTCTTTGGGGAGTTTTGATGAGACGTCCCATAGATTTATTATGTTTGTGTTCGAGCGCTGCAGAATATGCTCACGCACTGGTGTGTGTATTTGGATTAGTGTGAATTTGTGCTTCATAAACCCTGACCCCATCACATGTGCAAAGTCACACTGCAGGTTTGTCTCGGAGAACTGTGAGGCCTTTGGTACCAGGGCTGTTGCTACTGAAATGAGCTGAGATTCAAACAAAGTCAAACTGTAAAGTAATCTAATGATGCAATGTCTGCATATCTGCCTTTACTAAAACATCGAGGAATTGAATTTCAAACTGTATGGGTACCACATTTGGTACGTAGGCTCCTTCCAGTGATAAGTGGAAAACCACAATTCGCGGCACGAACCTCGTTGTATCTTGGCTCAGTACATTTTCAGTATGGAAAAAAAAAATCTATATATTGTATATTATATATATTCCCACCAAATAACATATATACAAGTCTGAGTTTTTAAGCTGTTGAAATGTTTTTTTTTTACATTTATTTTAATAAACCAGTGCAAAGATTGACCAAAAAAATAAAGCAGTTTGTGGTTTTACAGATAAAAAATGCTCCTGACTGTGTGTTATTCTGATTGGGAGTGGATTTACACACACTACTGGCAAATTGTGGGCTTCTCTGTCCTGTTCGCTTTCTCTTTTTTGCATTATCAGGGAAACACACACACACACACACACACACAATGTCTCTCTCTCTCCCTCTCTCTTCCGCTCCTCCCCTCTGCCAGTGCGATGCTGGTAAGATATTGTTAGCATTCCATTTGCCATTTACATTTTCTCTGCTTGACATAATTGAGGAATGGATGCTCTTATGAAAATTAAACTTGTGGTCCTCCTGGGTTACTGTAACCCTGTTAAAATGTAATGAGATTCTTTATGCGTCGTCTTGTGATTTTTTTATTAAATAGAATATCAGTATGACTAATTCCCCGGCCCCAAATGTGGACTGGGACACCGCATTATTGATAGGCTAGTGCATAAGTGGTCTCTCTTGGCCTGCCTCTAATGGCCTAATAATGCATTATACCAGTATCAGTGGGCCTGCGGCTTGCAGTGCTTATTGTCGTTATTGAAAACACCTGGGCGGACCATTCATCAAGGTTAAATCACCAGGGCCCATCCGTTCATTAGGCTGTCAGTAAACATCTTTATTTAGTTTTGGCTGCCGATACTGACAGGACGGAGCAAGGAGGAGCTCTGACGAGCAGCTGTGGCTCCTGAAGGTCCAGGAAAACACGAGGAGGTGAAGCAACCAGGCCGGGCTGCGTGGGCATGTTGGCCCACAGCGACCACAGAACTGAGTCCCCTCCTGTCAACTGAACGGATGATGGAGCAGAACAGATTAGGGTGGCCGTTCCCGGAACTGAGGCGGTTTTACCATAGCTGTGCATTCTGTGTGTATATTTATCTTCTCAATGATTGTTTTGAGCGTAAACTGAAATAGAGGCTAAAAAAACTGTCCAATCTCCGTGAATTCAGGGGCTTTTTACCCCTGTGAAGGATGGCTCCAGGTCCTAACGAAGAAAGATGGGCCTGAGGTGGAGCAGCCGGTGGAGAAATGATTAACCTCATTGACTCCCATGTTTGGTTGAAGAGCAACTTGACAAATCCTCACTGGGCAAGATGCAGGCACCTGATTAATGCACTCATTATAGGGACAGTTTCAGTCAAATGACGACAGACTTTTGGGAAACGTCTGAGTTTAATCAACTTGAAACCAAATTCCGATCAAAATTAAATTTTGATTCTCTTTTATTTTTTTTCAAGCTACAGTGGGAAATAATTCAAATTTAAATGAAATCACGTAGGAAAATTTGTCACTCGGCTCTTCTCTTGCAATACATCACTGGTCTTTCAGTTTGTATCCTGGTATCCGGGTTAATTGAAGCTGTCCCAGAATTTGGATCTCTTAATACCAGTTATGGTAAGTTATGGCTGACAGATGAGTAGTACGTTTTTCCTGTATTCCAGCCAGGTAAAAAGGTTGTTTGATCCTTCGAAACAGTTTTTACTTTATGTTAATTAAATGTAAATTAAATGTTATTTATGTTAATAAATTAAAAAAAAAATGTTAATAAAAGAAATGAAGTGAAAACTAAATTAGAATTATAACAACATCAACTTCATCAGATCTTTTTTAATGAATACAGAAATGCAGTACAAATGTCACTGGTTTTAACTCAAATATAAACTGAGGCACAATAGATGGATGGATGGATGGATGGATGGATGGATGGATGGATAGATGGATAGATAGCAACTAAAACACATATGCAGATTGATGATATATTCAAATCCAGACAAGCTACCTTGGTTTCCTCCATAAATAAAATCAGTTAAACCAACATTAGCCTTTCTGCTGTAAAGCACTGACATTAACAAGATGAGTGTATCTTAAATAAAACCACAGTCAGGATAAAGTATTTATTATTTCTTCATAATGAATTTATTTACATTGACTGGACTCTGGAAGGTGAACTGGACATTTTAATGAATAAATTAGGCAGAATTAAGAAAATTAGTGGCATCTGTTACAATGCACCGTAACACAAATAAGGTCCTAATAGAGTTTCCTGTGACTTTACCAATTAGGCCTAGGAAAAGTGTAACAGATTTGGCCGATGAGAAAAAACAACAACAAACAAACAAAATAAGAGGAACAGAAACAGGGAGCCTGCAGTTCTTGGCCTCATTGGTTTGGATCTTAATCCAGGAAATGGGCTAAAAATCAAAGGCTGCCATCACTGGCTTTTAGTGGTCTAGATATAAATGATGTGGAGAGCATTTCTGGGGGAGTCCAAATGAAGATTACAAAGGCACGGGGGGAAGGAATTTGCTGACTTGTGGCTCATTGATACAAATGGTGTGATGGTTCATCAGTTCATCACCGACACACTGCTACAGATATTTACCAGAGTCAACAGTGACTTCTTTTGAAAATTAAATTACATTTTTTTATCTGGTTTGTTTAGACCGGCCCCGTCTAGACTCACAGAGTCTTTTTTGTTTAAATAGATTTTTGTTTATATATATATATATAATATAAAGAGAGAGGGAGAGAGAGAAAGAGATTCTGACATTATTAGCTATTTGTTTTTTTTATTTTATATTTTCTTGTTTGTAGCATAGCTTTTGATTTTTTGGCCTAACTAACAAACGTGTGTGGAGCACATGTCTGTCAGTGTGTTGGCTGGACGTTGCGGCCTCAGACCAAACACAAACAATTACACCAATGTCCAGAGATAAACATTAGAGGCCTCATGGTTACGGTTGTACACACGTCACAGGCTCAGAGTCAAACAGCTGTCAACACGTAATAGTAATGAAACTAAATGTTACAGTTTATTTATGTTAAGAAATATATTTAAATGACAGGATTTATATTTATTGGCCAGTGCACTATGATCAATGTTGAGTGAATAAATGTTTAATTTGGCCGATGAATAAAATAGTGATATATATATGTATAATTTCAAAAAAATTCAGCTGAGCTAACAATTTAATACTCCCCGCCAACTGCTCATCACTTAATATGAAAACTTATATTTGACGATTTCTCTAGATAGATTTTTATTTTGTAATTTAACTTTCCAAGATTAAATAAATACACCATTGTTTTAGAGTGATTCTAAGGAAAGTCCAGACCAGTTTTATTACAAAAACCACGAAATCTATTACTATAGTTGTATATGTCTAACTTCCACAGTATTTTCAAGTCAAAATTTGAATAAATATAACTAGTATTGTATTTTTTAATATTTATTTGTATTTTGAAATTTACCAAAATTAACCCAATATATAAAATTATTTGTATATTACTAATTTGATAATATTGCATAATATATTCGATAATATATCACTAATATTTTATCAACATTTATTATGTGACTAATCAACAATTCAGTTTACATGACAAATTACATTTGAAACCCCGACTCATAATTTGCATGTATTTTTAACTAATCCTTTATTAATATCTGTATAAAAATGCTCATCTCATATTCACCAAATATTTTAACAGCTGCCAGTTTTTTTTTCTTTCGCTAAGTCAGTATTCATTAAAACATTTGTGAAGACCAGCCCATCTCTTGCTGAGCTGCTCCACTTACTACTGCATTACCAACTATGCTGGTACTCCTCGTACCTCCAGGGGGAGTTAAAAGCACAAGGAGCACCCTGACCTTTCCAGACATGGAGGACAAAGTACTGCAGTGATGAGGAGTCACAGAAAACAAGCCGAGACGTAGAAGAAAAGCCGCTCACACTCTCTTTGTCCTCTGCTGCCACTGTTACATCAATAAAGATGAGAAAAACCTGAATTACTAAAGCTGTGATTTAACCAAAAATAATAATAAAAAAAACCAGCATGTCATCATTGCTGCTTACTTCCTGTTCTACCTGCAGTCGTCTTAAACCCACTAAAGAATGCTTCTTTTTTTATTCCTCAGTCTTAGGGCAGTGCCAACATGTTTTCTAAGCAACTGCAGACAGACGTGAACAATTAAAAGCTGTTAAGTGACCTTGCTTGGCAGCAACTGCAGCAGCAGCATAGGCGAAGGCTGGGTAGTGGCGACGGTACGGCGGCGGTATAAAGCAGCTCTTATCCTGGCAGACAGTAAAAAGAGAGACTGAGGGGAAAATGAAGGCTTCACGACAGCGTTCGTCATCCTCTCTACGGCTCCCGAGAACTTCTGAATGAGTAAAATGATTTGATTAGGTTGAGGCTAATGATGAGGGGCATACTTAAATCCATCTCCAGGGTTTTCTTTGCATCTGCCCCTGATTCAGCGCGCTGTCAGCAGCTTGTTAGACGCCTTCAGACTGCAGGGCTTCAGCTAAACTATGAGAGCGTAAGATGAATACAGAGGGAAAAAAGAGTAAAGATGAAAGAGAGGCATCACAGTAATGTGAGAAAAAGGAAGTCTGGGAGTAGCCAATAATGCAGAATATGCATAATGCTAAAATTGCTAAATGTTGGCTCAAAATAAAGCAAAATCCAGCTTCATACGACTAGTGTTGCAAAAGGCTGTCCTTTTAAATAAACAAACAAAGAATTAACAATTAGCAAACCAAATAGTCGAATAAAAGCCAAATATGCTAAATGTTTTTAGCAGTGGCGCTAACCTTTAAAAAGTTTTACCTTTGAATTGTGCTAAAATATATTAGTAGAAGAATAAAATGGACAAAACTACATCAAAATAGCTAAATGTTGACTTAGAAGAGTCAAATTTAGTCAAAAGAAAATTTGATAAAAATGGCCAAAAAATGACCCGGAGCATATTTCTTTGCATAGAGAAAAACCTAAAAGAAAAAACCACAACTTTTTTTTCCAGCTGCTGTGTCTGCACAGCTGACATGGCCTGTGCATCAACCTGCTGTCAGGAGAGTTAAATGGCGACTGTGTTTCAGGAGTTATTTGACTGACAAGCAGGGGTCTATTGATCCGTACATGACATAATCGGCTCAGATTAGAGGAAAGGTTAGTGTGTAAATGCTTCAACCATGCGTTTGCATCCGCATCAGAATAAATCACCTTCACCCAAACAAGAACATAAAGGAGAGACACCGCATAACAGTGTTAATCAGCGTCACCGCCGCGGCAGCTGATCAATACGGACCATATGGAGACATGAAGTCAGTTCACCTGTAATGCAGAGAATTTTAATACGAGGACTGAAGCCGAACAACCGGCAGTGTCCAGCACTCTGACTGACGGCTGCACAAAGCCCATGACTGACAGACACTGACCTCTCCTTCCTTCCCGCCCGTCAACACAACAAAGACGCTGCTCGTTTATTTACAGGCAGCTGCCACTCAGCACCAGGCAGCGAAAACCCGCCCTGCAGCCCCCAAAAAGCCAAACAGATTACTGTAAAGAAAAGGAAAATCGAGTTAGGGACGAGAGTGAACGTAAAGAGAAATTACACTCTGTTGTTCCAGTATTAGTGCTATTGTTGTAGGCCTGTAGGGAGCGCTGTCAATGGTTTTTGAGGCACAATGGCAGTTGCATTAAGATGCTTGGAAGAATGTTCAGAATAATTTGTGGACCTGGTTGTTGTTTGTTACATTTTTAACGAATGCATTAGAGATAATCAGTTTTGGTTTGTTCAAATAACAGGATTGCATCATTTTATTGAGGGTTTTTTTTAAGGTTAAACCATGGATTTTCTGTTTTGAAATGACCAAAACTTGAATTTGACATCATTTGGATAAAACAGTCTGGAAGAAATATTATTTTAATGTAGGTATTATTAAAGATTAAAAAAAAATCATTACTGCTTCTTTCAAACATAATGCCAGACTAAATAAACAACCGTAGTACAGCTGACAAGTATGTAGCAAGTATAGCATAAATAGCTAACAGTTAGCTAGCATATGTTTTTTGTTTTTCCGAAGACACTAGATTTGATGAAACTATCCAAGGAATTAATAAAATACTCATCTTGTAATTTAGGTTGATTAAATAGAGCCCTGCCATTTGACCAGTTGTTTTCATGTGTAATTTTAACAGAATCGGTCTAAAAACAGCAACATTGAACAGACTGTCCTCTGTGTTGTTAGTGAGTCATCATGGCTGACACACACACATCCATCTCGTCTGTTTTGATCAGAGACAGTGCCTCTTGCAATCTTTGATAAAAGAAGAAACAATCTAGATTTCCTGAATAATTAAAGAAAATAATACAATGTTGGACTAAAAGATTTAAAGGCGTGGACGTGGCTGCTTGTAAAATCATCAATCCACCGTATGTTTATGCTTCACACGCTATTTTTTCACGTTATCGTCACATCTTCTTCTCCAGCTGCAGGTCCTGCTGCTGCTGCATCAAGACAAAGAACAAGACGGAAGAACGTAAAGAAAAGAGGAAGAGGGAAAAAACCTAAATGTTTAACCGCTTTCTTGGATCCATTGAAGAAGGCTGCTCCCTCCACCTCCTTCCTAATCACATTACCCAAGAAAACTTTTACTTATGGCTAATGGAATTCGCTTAAAATTGAACCACTGGGCTAAAAGCAGATTTGCATTGATCCAGATATGTATAGAGCCAAAGTCAGTCTATCTATTCTGTGAGGGAATTAAATGCCGCTAAGCCTATAGAGCCAGACTGTATAATCCTATGTTGGACGATCAATACTGGCTGGGACCCACATGAGCCTTTCTCATTGTGTGTGTTTTCGGTGAGTGCACCGACGTGTGTTTTCGTCCGGGGCTGTATGCTCTGACTGTAAACCCTTCAGTTTGTCAGAACTGGCACTGAGAGCTTCTGGCACTGGGGTGTGGCATCAGCTCTGGCAGTCAGACAGTTAACACTGTACAAATAAGTCTGGTTTGCCCCAGTGTTTATTTAGTCTGACACCCACCATCTGTCCTGCCCTCTGAAAGATTTAAGTCTGGGTAGGCAGCACCAAGCATTGAAGAAAATCTGCATGTGAAATTCAACATTTATCTAGTTATACAAAGCAGGCGTCACCAAATGCTTGAGTGATGGTTCTGTCCAGACCCGTGATCAATCTCTGATTAATTAACTAATAGATCATTTTCCTGGAACATTTTTTATGATGGTCGTGGCTATAGAAAGCGGAAGTTGCTGGTTAATATGACAAGAGCTTCACTCAGTCGAGCCAATCAAATTGTTTGTTTACCCTCGTGTTACTATTATTTGTGGTAAAAGAGTTAGCTATGCTATGTATAGAAATACATTTCTAAGCTAGACTGTAGTTGAGACTTTTTAATTGGAGGGAACTTTAACAATTGGACCTCAGTGGGACGTGAGAATCAGGTTGGATTTGACCACAGACCGTAGCTGTCAATCAAAAACAGACAGATTACGTTAAAGGAAACATGAGCCGAAATGTTCTTATCCCAGAAGACACCAGATCTCAAGACACCCCGTTTTTTTGTTCCATCATAAGGACCCATGAAATTTAGTCAAGGATTTAGAACCAATTCAAATGTTTATATACTGCTGTTTATATCCAGCATGGAAAAATGGTGTAGCACTACTGAGTGAAACATGTTTTATTTTAGTAGGTTTTTTTAATATTTAATGTTTCTACAAAGTCGTTCAAAATATTTAAACATAAACCTTCCGAAGGCTTCCGAAGTCGTTTTGCTACCTTAATTGCGCAAGTCCCGTAAGGTGTGCCTGCTTCGTGTGCGCTCTCAGAGAAGGACATCAGCTAAGTGGACAAACATAATCAGATCACAAGGTTTTAACTGGACGACATTGATGAGCTGGGAGAAAATAATTCTTCCTGTCAGTCCATCAATCTCATCCATATTCACTCTGCTCTCCTCAAACATCCACACGGTGCCTCTGCAATCCCCGAGAATGTGCTAAATGACCTCACACACTGACGGCGAGGCCGCACACACACTCGATAGTGACCTCATTGATGAGCCGCCTGCTGCCAATACTATAACACACACGCACTAACACTTACAATGGGGAGGTCAGGACGACCCAGTCATCATCACAGCGGCTGAAACAGACAACGACAGCAGCGGGGCAATTACAGCGGCCATCGGTGGTAAATCTGATGACTAAGAAATCCAAATATGAGATTAGTCCCCGTGACTGTCCTGATCCTAAGTGCCACTCCACACAAATGGGACCCTAAGAAGATAATAACTCCACAATTGCTTTTATAGGGAAGGAGTTATTTAATTTATAAACTGTTAGAGTGAAATGTTGCCACAACTCTCTGCACTCTGGGCAAGGCCGTTTGTAAAACTTTATATAAAAAAGGAGGGGGGTCTGAGTGAGAAGAGCAAATAGAAGGTAACCTTTAAAAACTGGGATAACAGTGGTAGTAAATTCATCTCAGTTATCTTGAAATTCTGGGGAAATGAGACCAAACTTGTCCTACTGAAGGTCTTTTTCAATAATACATAATATATTTCTGTGACTGTCTGCCAAAAAAAGGAAAAAAGTCAGTATAGTGAAATGTTACACAAGTTTCACCTCTACAGCAGCGATCACCGACATGGTGCCTGTGGTTTCCCAAAGACTGGGTGACGACCCTCAGGTGGGTCACAAGAGATTTTTTTTGGGTCATCTCGCATCATGTTTCCCAGGAGATTACAGATAATGTCTACTGACTTCGGTCGCAAATGTTTGTGACTTTTAAAATATGCATCTGCAGAAAAGAAGTTTGGGGAACACTGACCTATTGGTGGAGTATGTTCTAAAAATCAAACAAGTCAACAAGAGGGTGAAAAAAAGTTACTGTGCTTTTTCAATTAGTTACACTTACAGTGATATTCAAATGGGTGCAATGATGTTCGTAAGAAGAGTGGCTGTTGTCTGTTCCAGAACTGATTATTGTTATGTAGTTTGGGAAGTCTGTATCAAACAAGTAGCTCTTCATATTACTAAGTGAGAATGAAGTAGTAAAATGAAGTAGCTCTCAGTTTTAAAAAGGTTGGTGACCCCTGAACTACAGTATATGAAGAATTTTAAAATTGACTCACCTTCTACGCAAAAGGTCAGTGTGAAGTAATGAGAATAACCAAGACCAGAATAAATAATAATAATAAAAAGACCATGTTGTTTTTTTTATTTGGATTTGGATGGATTAGATTATTATTTATGAACAAAGCCTGTCTGGAATTTTTTTTTTTTTTTCACACAACGTTTTGAAGCTTCAAAAATTAAACCACCAATATAATTGAATTGTAAATGGCTTCATTTTAAACTAAAACATAATTTTTAAACTACAGTGGTCGGCAATGTTTGGCAAATCTACTGGTCAAAACTGCAACCCACTCCACATCAAACCCAGACATTATGGTGCTGATGGCTCTGCCTGATGACTCATTGTCTGTACCTGAACACTGTACCCTGGACAGGTCTCATTTGTTTTACATTTGCATATCAAGAACTTCTAAAGCCTCATTTACATTTAATGGAAATAAATTGTTGCACAATCACCACAATCTTTCCTGAAACCTATCATGGCTCAATGCACCACCTTTATACAGTGACAATTAACAGCCAGCTTCACAGGAACTAAAAAACAACATGATTGTTGTGATTGTTCTTTCTCTAAGCTCTCTCTACCTCCATCCTAATCCTGTTTACTAGGATTGAAGTGAAGAGGTGGTCTCTCTGTATGATGACCCCCATCTACTGGTAAAATCATCTTCTGGACCGTCTCTATCTGCACTTATCTGGGACAACTTCTATCTCCTAGAAATTACAGGTTCAGTAACTCAGTTACTAGGGCATTGGTTCATCTAAAAAAGGGAACAATGGCATTTCCAATAGAGAGTATGTGCTATCAAGAATGATGGATGGATAGATGGATGGATGGATAGATGGTTGGATGGATGGTTGGATGGATGGATGGATGGACGAACGGACAGACAGACTAGAGATTAGTAGATTATTGGGTTAGTAGAAGTAGATGGTGTTAGCAGTATTATTGACGTTAAGTTAAGAGTTTGAATGACAAAAACATAAATGTTTGTTAAATGGATTAAAAAAAGTACTTTGTTTTTAATGAGAAACTTTGGGCCTACCCCTTTTATCAGTAGTTAAACATCCATGTTCCCTTTTCTGGACTCTCCTGGACGTTCCTTTGATTTGTCCATAACAGACAAATAACAGGTAACTCTCACATCATTTCATAATAAAAATCTGAAAACTTGACTTGTCAAGTCTGACATAAACTCGATAAATCAGGTTGGATATGCTGAAGGTATGGAATGGAAAACCACACTTCAAAAGTCT
Organism: Cynoglossus semilaevis; assembly: GCF_000523025.1. Classification (NCBI taxonomy): domain Eukaryota; kingdom Metazoa; phylum Chordata; class Actinopteri; order Pleuronectiformes; family Cynoglossidae; genus Cynoglossus; species Cynoglossus semilaevis. The sequence continues at coordinate 20,277,533 of NC_024319.1, read as the reverse complement.
TCAACATAGTTGCCTCACCTCGGGGTTCAAAGATTGCTCCTAATGTTACCGTATCATGTGTTTGCTGTCACACCAGAATGACATTAGAATCGATTATCATGGGCCTGAAATCTCCCCAGGGAGCTCATGAAAAAAGGCTGCAAAGTTATTGATTTATCATAATCTTTCCAAGCGACATCTTTGTAAATAATCATCGTCCAGACTCTGTGGAATCCCAGAGTGTGGGAAAGCCAATTAAAAGGTGAATTCAAATGCCAACCACGAAGACCGTGCTCACCTGAATCATCTGCTTCTCACCTAGATGTTGCTAATGTTTTATTCTTCTTGTTGTCACTCCTCGCCCCCTTTTATGCAGCTGTATTTTACACTATATACTTTAATGATTCTGCAATCTCTTTACCCTTTAAAAAAAGTTTAAATATCCCTGCCAGAAAAGAGCTCAATAGCAAAACATGGCTTTTTCCTGAGTAATTCTGTGACACAATACCTGGATGTTGCAGTGTTTTCACAGTAAATAAGGCTGTAAATCCACACAGAAGGATACAACTTAGCTTAGCTTAGCAACATCCTAAATAAAACCACTTCAACCTCCAGGATAATGCAGAACACACATAAACTGAGAGATTCCTGCAAACTTTAATATAAGGTCATTAAAATGCAAAGCAAAGTTTCCATCTAACTTATAATCAACTTGGTGAACTATTGACCTTGGTCCAGCAGTTAGAGGTAAAGTTTACCACTTCCACCATTGTCTTCCCAGTACTGCAAAAAACTACTGTTCCAGTTACATAGCCTTAAATCAACTGCTTTCAATCGTAGTCATGTTGAGTGATTCCATGATTCAACACCAACACTGGTCACAACTCTTCACATATATCTTTTCGACTACAGTTAACCTGTCCAGATTACTGCTCATACTGAAGAACCTTCTTCCTCCCTTTGCGTGGGCACTAATTTGTGCGATCAGTCAACGAAGGCTCTTCAGCGGCCAGGTGATAAATGAGGGTTTGGTAAGTGCAGAGCTGAGAAGATCTCAGGACGCACAGATAACTTTGTTGGGTCATCGGTGGAGAACTGCAGTTTTTTTTCTTCATTATTTTACAGAAGGAGAGGACTAGTTTGATGTAATGCTCAGTCATTCACCGTTTATTTGTATCTGTTTCTGACTCTACCTAAAGTAAAGCACTGGTGCTGGGAAGTTTCACACAGATGGAGGTTTTTCTGTTGTCTCTTTTAGACACACACACACACACACACACAGACACACACGTATGATCCCTGCCAATGTAAAACGATCTAGCTGCTTCTTGTATTTAATCCATGTCACCTCACATCTCACAAATAATTCTAAATCAAAGTTATTGTCTAAAATTACATTTCCCACTATCAACAATGAGACACGGCTTTAGAATGAAACATCAAAGAGATCTCGGTGATGTCACACGGAACTTTAAAGGTTTTCCTTCCCAATGACATCACTGGATGTCGTACCCTCAACTTGATATCGTAGCTTGGTACCACAACAATATGGATTCAGAATGCTGTGAAGCAGCATCACCCAACAAACTGAAGGCTTGTTGCAGCTTCAATGGACAAAAGGGTGAGTTGGTTTGACTCAGTCACAATCTTAGACTTTATAGAAAAACATTAGTCCAACTGTGCGGCGTTGGCATTGCAGCCTCAATCCCAGAACACAGTTTCTGACTTGTTACTTTGGTCTTATAGGATGTCCCTTCCCAGAGTTGACTCCAGCATCTCAGAAATGAAAAGCAGATGGGCATATCACCATGTTCCAGCTCAGTCGAACAAGACGTACCAAAGTCACAGAAGATTGTCCTCGATCGCCTCACCTCGCCGACCACGGACTACCTTCTGGAGTGCATCGTGGGTGAGGGAACGTATGGACAAGTGGTCAAGTGTGTGAAGACGGCCACTAAAGAAATGGTCGCTGTGAAGATATTTAAGAGCACAGAGTTTACATCGGCCGCACAGAACGAGGTGGACACCCTTCGACGGCTGATGTCTTTTGATTCAGACAGGTTCAACTTTGTAGGCTGTGACAATATTTTTATTGACAGACAGCATCTGTGCATTGAGTTCGAAATACTGGACCAGAGTCTCAGTGATTTCCTGGACAAAAGACCTTCCTACTCGCTCTCTGTGAAAGAAATACGACCGATTCTGTATCAGGTAAGGTACCAGACCATGTTGATTTAAATGGACAATATCAAATTTTGTGTCAAAGTTTGCTATTTCTATCATATACAGTAGAAAAACGTAACACAATAATCAAAACAGTTTTGGTTGATGACTGAATCAATGGCTAGAGATATCTTAATTTAAAAAAAAGTTTGTCTTCTGTATATTACATTCACTGATTGGTTCAATGACACACAATTATCTGGTGTATTGTGGGCTGGCTACTAGGTCTGCCGTAGCTAACTCTCTACAAGCTGTTCTAAGTAGTTCTTTCCTACAAGTCAAGCAGTGTTCTTTCCTATTCACTGATGTCCCTCAGTGCTTCCTTAGTACCTTCAAATAAAAAAAAATAGCATTACTGCCACAAAGATGCATCAGTCTTAACGGTGTACTAGAAATTAGTGTAGTCAGTGTTGATTAAAGTAAGTCTGAAAAAAGGAAATGTGTTATAGAGAAAACATGTCTGATATTAGTGACGCATTAAAGACATTAAAGATGCATTAAAAATTTCTTTCCACAAGATGGCAACTACATTGCAACTCCTGAGGAGCCTGGATCTGGTTCATATGGATCTAAAGCCCGACAACATCATGATGGTCGACGCCAAAAAACAGCCATTCAGGATCAAGCTGATTGATTTCGGCTTCGCTCAACACATCTCAAATATAAGGAGTGGCCTATCTGTACCACTGTGCAATTACAGGTGAGTAATATTAAGTAGCAATGCCAACATACCAATATTGGTAAAAAAAGGACCATTTTAGTTATTGTTGTTCCTGTATAAAAGGTCTCCAGAGGTGATCTTAGGACTTCCTCTGACACCAGCTATTGACATGTGGTCTCTGGGCTGTGTTGCTGCAGAGCTTTTTCTGGGACATGCCCTTGATCCACAAAGATATGAAAACCACCTGGTGGATATCTAATAATAATAACAATAATATTATAGTCATTGGCAACTTTTATAACCACTAAAACAGAAATTCTCTTTAGGGCCTCTATGACTACGGACACAGTGAACACCTGGACATCCTGAATAAAGTGAGTTTTTTTTTGTCAAACTGTTGATATTTGTAGCCGAGGGACTTTTATGAAGTTTACTAATGTATCTTCCAAAGCAGGTCAAACCAGTCTTCCATTTATCAGCCGAGGACACCATTGCAGAAATTAAAGACCAGGAGAACTTTGTGCATTTAATAAAAATGATGCTGAATTTGGACTGGAGTAAACGGATAACACCAAGCCAGGTGCTGCAGCATCCCTTCATCACAATGAGCAGTCTGGCAGGGTGCTATCCAAACAGCTTCTAGTAAGTACAGGTTAAAAAATATTCTCTCAGGTGACACAGTTGGACTTCTTGAAACCAATTTTTTTCTCTCCTCCAGTCTCAAAGTCTGCTTCGAACTGATGGAAATCTGTCGGGATCAGAGTCAGAGTGGTGATAACAGGGATGTGAAAGATCAGACAGTGCAGTCACAGCTGACAGACCTGGATGTTCCAGCCATTCCTGAGCTGAACTTGTGCGTCGATCCGGCTTGGCCTAAACACAGAGAACATCCTCTGGTGCTAAATACTTTACTGGACATGTCCAAGCTGTCCATTTGTGAGAATCAGAGCCCCCCACTACGGCGCAGGGGGAAAACATGGAGGGAAAACACGGGATATGAGCGCAAAAGGAAAAGGGAGTGTTGTGAAGCACTGCATGGTGAAGACAGGTAAAGATAACAGCCACGTTAGCTAGTTCAGTGATGCGACCTACTGCAGAGACTGTGGCCTACATACCAAAATGTCAGCGATAAACTTCAAACAAATTGGCCCTACTGACCCAACACCGGGGTTATCTAGTAACCATCTAGTAAACACGATTCTCTATTTGTTGCTAATTTTGGTCCGGGGAACGAAATTTGGTGTAGTGTACAGTTATGGTGTAGGTCATTGTTTCCCAAAGTTTGGGTCGGACCCTCTAGTGGGTCACAAGAGTTTTTTTTTTGGGTTGTTTCGCATCATGATTCCCAGGAGTTTACGAATAATGTCTATTGACTTGGGTTGTGAAGAAAAACAATTTGGGAAACACTGGTGTAGGTCACAGGTTAGTGTAGGTTAAAGTGTCCTAAAACCTTCTTCTTGTTACAGAACTAATACAACATGACATTAACATTCTGTTAAATGTGGAAAAAGACTCAGGTAGTATTTGATGTATTTTAGATGCCAAGCAAGTTTCCTAATTGGCGTTAAAAGAAAGAAGATGGACCTCAATTTTGTTAGAACAAAAGAAGGTATGTTATTTTTTTTACTCTCAACCAAGACACGAGTTGGTCAAAAATGGTTCAGAGGGTAGTGGATATCGACCACAAAGGCAAACTTAATTTATTACTCTTGTCAGGCAGTGTAGCCTCAGTGATGTTATTATTTTTTAAAGGTTTGTATCACATCTCAGAGAAATTCACTGCAGAAGAATCCAAAGCTAAACTGCAAAGGAAACGCACCAGAGAAGAAACTGGCTCTGAAGGAATGTTAAAAAAAAACAAAGTCAAAGATGCGGCCACACAAACAGAAGCCGTTGCTAACCCAGAGCAGACTTCATCCATGATTGATGGAGCTGATCTTCAGAGAAGAACTTACAGGAGCCGTGAGGGCGTTTCAACACCTAGCAAAAAAAGACGAAAGAACCATCGGGGTGTTAGCTTCCCTCAATGTCTACGAAATGGCGTGTTACAGGTTCCTGACGTTTTAGGTGTTGCATTCAGGGCAGTCACGGGCATCATTCACACATGGCCTCAAAACGCTCTGGACTGGTTTAAGAAGGTTTTTCAGCAGTCTACTTCAACCAGGGAAGGTTTGATTTCTCCACCTCAATTAGATCAGACGACAAGTTGATACAATTTAGGATCATGTTAGCATTCCATGACATATGTTTGAATTTTTGTAAATAATCTCAATTAATGACAATTACCTGATGCCATTTTATACCACCATAATAACTATGGAATCATATTTTTCATATTTTCATTGTACCTACGTGAAGAATTCTAAAACGCACAAGGCGATGCAAGGCATTCCAAAATTATCATTCTTTGGACAAGACACTAAATCTAAGTGCAGAATCAATACATTTTTTGCTAAATAATGTTTTAAATCAACATGTGTTAAACATTAGTAAATTCATAGTGGGTGATTTTGGTGTCTTTTGTTTGAACTGATCTTCCACCAGTTATTCTGCAGTCACCCTTCAACTCCATATTGGCAGTTTGTATGGTACTAAAGATGAAATCTGTTTACAAATCAATTTTCAATGTTTCTACATTAACAATGACTGTCATTATCATTTGTCATTAAAAGCCCAACAGTCTGTATAGACAGTCTCATTTGGTCTATGTACTGTATTATTGTCTGAAAAAACACAATTGTCGTATCTATGTTATGTACAGCGTAACGTCTTTAAAATATCCATCTTGTATTTATTGTTGTAAGATATCGTGATGTAAAATAAATTGCGGTGTCAGTTGAGGATCAGTGCCTGCTGATTTACAAATTGTGTTGTAAGTCTGCGAGAAGTTGTAGCAGCGTTTAAGATGGAGTTTAATATTTTTTACTTTGAGTGTTTGTAAGAAGTCAATAAAATCCGTTATTGTCTGGATCTCCTTTATCTGTGTTAGTTTTTCTAGTCAATTTCAATTTTAGAGCCAACTAGTTACAGTTAAAGGAAGGTGAGTTTTATTTTTATTAATGATACATGTCCAAACCAATGGGAGACTTGAACACGTCAACAGACGACTAACATTTACAGGTGCTCTGAAGTTGTAAATATTTGGATATTTTCAAAATTATAAAATTTTATGTTGATTTTTTTTTTTTTTTTGTATCTTACATGACACACCCAATCTCTTGTGGCAGCTCTTATACTACAAGACCTTGTTGCAGTTTACAAATTTGTAAAAACCTGCTACGCTAGTTCTACTGTAAACAGTAGAGAGAGAGAGAGAGAGAGAGAGAGAGAGCGAGATATTATAAAAAAAAAAGGCCATTGGCTAACATAACTGCCCAGAACAGGACGTACCTGCTGTCTCCTCCAGTTTACCTCCACACCACAGAGGGCTTAAGGGCAACGAGCACACTAAGTATCTGGCTAATTAGCTAATAACCTGCTAATCAAATTGGCAGTCGGGGACCTTTCAGAGGCCAGCGACTGTCATCGGAGCGTCAGACAGCCATTCAATATTCAAGCACAGGGATCAGCATTCACCCTTTATCCTCCCACAGGCTCTGAGGCTAACAGTCGTACTGTCCAAATATGAAACGACCCTTTGAACATTAGCATTTAGCAACACCCCCGCCCCCCCCCCCCACACACACACACACAACTATACACAAGCTTTAAAAAAGCCAAGCTCTCCTCGCCTCCACAATTAGGCCTCTAATTTGGCTAATGGAGCATTAATGGAGAAAGAGGCTGCTGAAGACCCAAGCTCAGCACAGTGTCCTCCAAAACACACACACACACGCACACACGCACACGCACGCACACACACTCATTAGAAGATGTGGACGACATGAGAACTGCTGCAGCAATGTTGAGAGGAGGATGACCATTGGCGCCACCACCCTGCTTCTTATCACACACACACACATACACACACACACACACCAGTAATCATGTACTATGTATGTACACAACCCCACGTGATACTCTAAACATGTACGAGCTGTCTCCCTTTTACTATCTCTTTGTTATTGAAAAAAAAATGTACCGATTAAAATGTGGAAATCTGTGACGCCAGCCTTTTGATAACGTCCCACAAATCTCTCACTCCTGCAAAACAAAGTGCCGTCATGAGGTCATCACCCCAGAACACACATTTCAGCAGCATCAGTGAATATTGGCCCAGTTCTGTGATAACAGCCCACTGCCTTGTTGGGCTGTGTTGGACTTCTTCCCGAGCCATGACGGCGCTGGCGACAGCCATATCTGACGCTCTGACCCTTTTCAAGTCTGCCGCTACCCACTTCAATCTCCCTTTCTGTAGCTCACACACACATCCTCCCCAAATGTGTAGATAGTGTCACTGCTCCAGTCTCCAACCCTTCGATAAGGGGACCCCCTTTAAAAAAAAGAGGAGGGAGCAGGGGTAAAAAAAATTGGTCTGGAGAGAGAGTCTGACACAGGCTGTGTGTGTGTGTGTGTGTGTGTGTGTGTGAGAGAGAGAGAGAGAGGGCAGTCGTCCTAATCTCTAACTCGGCTCCATAAACACTTTTGTGGCCTAGCGGAGCCTGAGCAGCTCTGAAGCTCCAAGTCTGACGCAACATGTTACAATAGCATCACCGCTGCTGCTGCTGCTGCTGCTCAACAGCAAGTACTGATTGCTGGGGCCTTATCTGATGATGTCATCAAAAGCTGTTTGTAGTCACTAAGGAACAGAAATAACTAATTTCACACGGTTTATATCGAGGTCCTGCTCCGGTAATGACGCAGCGAGTGCCTGATCTCTGTAGATCAGGTGAGGGTCCGAAACAATGAGGCAAAAACAATATTTTAGCAAAGGAACACATTCTGTACATGCGATTTCAAGCACGATGATTGACCCTCTGTTCCCGTCACTCGCATTCTGATTGTCTCCTCAGACAAAAACACACCGTATGATTGGCCTTTGAGATGTGTAATGTTAGGCTATGGTTAGCAGGAGAAGATAAGAGGCTACAGCCAGACCAAATAAAGAGCAGCAGTGTGTTAGCATTCCTCAAGTTGTTCGATCCCCCCACTGTACCACACACAGAGACATTCCTCCGATGTCTCCGAAAAATCACAGATACGCAGGAATTAGTGGCATTCGTTTCAAAACAGGAATTAAAAAAATGTAACTACTAGGAATAAGAAGTTACAGGATCAGAGGTTTGAAAAGGGTTCCAGATGCAGTAGGTCATTTGACCACGGAGGGTCACAAGAATGGAATCACAAAAATATGCACAAAAAGTAACAAGAGAGAGAATTTTAAACACAGATAACAGACTCAATAACACACAAGTCTGAGGAGCTGCAGAGTCCATACAGTAATGTTCCTATTTAGGCAGAAGTTCAGTTCAGATTGAACACGACTCCAGTCATTTTGATTATAAATCTTTTTATCATAGACAATTTACTAGACAGAAACTAAATTGTTGCCTGTCGTAATTTAGACCAACACTGACTCATTTCTACAGGATGTGAATCATTGGTGTTTTCCTGTGATCTTTCAAAGTCTTATCGACTTTTTTGTCTTCAAACCAGATGGATCGTGATAAGCCATCAAGTTGGGGACAAAAGCTCGGACCTTCCATCGTCAACAGACGGCAGTGAGCGGACCCAAACCTACAACTTTCTCTTCCGAAACAAAACTCCAGGCGTCAAAGACAACATCCGGTGGCGGTTTGAGACACACTGAGCATCAGTGGCTACAGATCCTCTCACACTTTCACTCATTCAACGCCATGGGAAGTAGGATACCGTTCGTTACGGCTCTTGTTTTGCTTGTGTCAGCTTTTACGAGCAAACAAGGAGACTTTGGCTTCCTGTTCCTGGTGGCTGAGACCACCCAGTCTCTATGATTTGACTTGGAACATTTATGATGAAGTCTTAAGGGAGAAACCTCTATATTATATTACATATGTTTCCAAATATTGCACGGAAATTTAAGCCTTTTGGTTGAGAAAACAATGCATTCTTGCACAAACAAAATGTCCTTTTTTTTTTCATTTTGGCCAACAATTTTCAAAAGTCATCAAAATCCAAACTTGAAACAAAACATAAACCTGACAAAAGAGGTCAAACAGACCAACGAACAAAGAAATTGTTAACGTGTACTGTTTTTATGTTTACTCTCACGATGCTATTCTTAGACGTTCTAATTACCCAGACAATGATGCCTGTGTACACACGGGTAACTGACAACTGACAAACTTTAACTGAAGCGGCTCCACTCTCATACCACCTTTGATCCTTCAGGTTTTTACCTCCGGGTTCTCACCTTCTTTTTCTGTAAGCAGCCGCACGTTGCCGAGGTGTTAACAGATGAGCCTGAAGACGGCTGCTGGTATTAGAAGTTTCCTCGCTTCAAAGAACGTCAACATGACTGATGTTACCCGTTTCACGAATTACCATCTGTCCCGTTTTAGTTTTTAACTGCCTTGTATTTAAGCGCTAAGGTGGACGGTGCAACAACAGTACATGCGTTGATGAGAGTGGAACCAGAGCCCCGCAGGGGGAATCTGCTGCCTGAGAGCCTCAAAGCCACACAAGAGGAGCTAAGCCCTTCTGAAGAGAGGCTGTCATCTTCTCCAGGCTGCACCTGTGGAGACTGGTTCCAACTCTCCACAGGCCTGGTCGCACAGAGAGAGAGGAGATTTGGGAGGATTTGGGGTGAGAATAAGAGCCCACTTTGCACCTTGACACGGGAATGCCTTGAATGAGCTGATAGCCTTGGGCAGAAGAACTGAGATGATAGCAGCAGTTCGGTCTTTGATTCATTCTCTTGATGACATTACCGACTGAATCTTCATTTGTAGGAACGTTTGTAAAATGTCTGTGTTGACACCTGTGAAACACCCGTCCTTTATGCAGAACAGTGTGTGGTTTCATACCGATGAGACAATGAGATATAAACTGTCACGACGGCAAAGGTTTTCCTGATGATAACGACTCATTACTGGGACAGCCGCTTTATCGTTTGTCGTAATAAGAGGTGGTTTAAGGTATTTTTACCGACTCCACTTTCCACATAGCTTTTCCCTCTCTGTGTTTTCACGTTGCTCACGCAAATACCCTGCGGACATTTGACTACAGAACTGGCTGAGTACGTTCCAGAAAATGTCTGGATTGACTTTGGTAGACATTTGCATTGTCTGCCTGGACTGCAGCGCAGGTCTGTGAACAGCAACAATAAAAGTTCTCAGATTCATACAAGTAACTTTCTGTCAGGTACAGCACCTTCATTAGCAGGTAGACAGGTAACAGGTCTGGATTTCAACGAGAATTCACCAAAGGTTTTGTCAAAAAAAAAAAAAAATTGTAGGTTAAGTGCATTTAGACCTGCAATTACAAGACAAGTCAGTTTTAAATCCAGGTATGATGTAACAGCCTGAATAAGTAAAGGTAGATTATTCTTGTCAGAGGGAGATTTCAACATGTGGACCTGTTTTTCCATTTCTTCCTTGACATCAGATCAGTGGTGTACTGTACTGTGCGTTTCTCACCTAGGTCTTTAGTGTCCTGCCTGAAGAAATCCACATCTTAACGTGTCATCATGTCTTTAGAAAACAGCGATATTATGCAGAAATATAGTAAAACGTTACAGCCCAGATAACTCATGTAGCCATAATAACGTCATTACTATAGCAACAAACCCATGGAGCACAGTTCAGCCACAGCAGTGACACGGTGTACATGTCAATAACGTACACAAAAGCCATCCTCTTTCCTCACGAGGAGTTCAACTGCTCTGTTCTATAGTTTGTCCATAATTGCAGATTACAGTTTACAGATTACAGATCTGCATCCAGTCGGTGCAAGTCACCAGATGCAGTTTGGTAGAGTTGAGACACACGTTCTCTGATCATCCAATCAAATCGCCTACACAACCGTGGGCCAGCTAGAAGGCCTTGTTGTGACCAACTCCAAATCTGATTGGTTAACGAAACAATCTCATTGCCATTCATTTTAGGATCCCGGCACCCACAGTACCAGTTCTGAAGATCTCAGGGCAGATTCGTCATTAGGCTGAAATATGATTGGATATAAAAAAAAAACATATCCACAACTGGATGCTCTACAACCAAGTGAACAGCTATGATATGATGAGAACGGAATACTATGAATATTCATGATAAACACATTGTAAGATAGGTCACAAACTTTTCAGGCCAGTAGAGAAGGCCTTCTTAGCCTTGACAGTGCATAAAACAAACAAACAAACAAAAACCAGCAGCAATATCACCACAAACACTTTTAAATGGCGTCATTCATTCATTCACACAGATGAGTCAAAACTTCCTCATGTGACCTTACAAGTCACAAACCTAATCTGTTATGAGGAATTTGACTAAAGAAGGGATTTGTAGACAGTAACTAATAGAACATTCAATGATACACATTATCCAGTCAGGTAGAATTATTAAATGCAAAATTGTAGAAATAACCGTGTTTTATAAATATGATCCTAGTTGGATTTGAGCTTAAAAAAAAAAAAATATATATATATATATATATTGATAAGAATTTATTGATCCCAATTTCATTATTGATAAATGATGATTACTGATTGATTACCATGTCAATTATCACTCCATCAACAAAAAAAATCTAGCACAAATTAAATTTCTTTTATGAATTATGCAATAATATCACATTTGATTCTAACAAAATTAGAACAGAATGCAAAAAAAACCAAAACAATTTGGCCACATTATGACCAGACCAGGAAACAAGCAGGACCCAAGTGCTGCACTGGAGAGACAATAATCAGAAGTCCAAACTTAAATCATGCAGTTAAATCCAAGAAGAAGAGTGTCTTAACTCAGAGGAAACAGGCCAGGGAGGAATAATGAAGAAATGAAGACCAGAACAAACAAAACAGACCTGGAGGACAGGAACCCGGAGCGACTGGAACATGGAGCGACTGGAACATGCCGGAACACCACCAAGAACAACGACCCAACACGAGGCAGAGTGAGGGAGAGGTATATCTGCCCAGGGCACCAGGTGACACGGGTGAGACTGATTAACAGAGAATCACAGGTGAGAGTGATGTCAGTGATTACCACAGACAGACAGACATGAGAGATTCATCTGCAAAAAATGAAAATGCTATTTAAAAAACCAACAACCTGTGATTATCAACGTTTTAAAATTAATAATGTTTTAACTAGGAGCTAAGTGAAGCCTCCATCTTAGTAAACACCCTTGACTGGAGGCACTCCAAACATGCCCATGTTATATAAATGTAATTATTGTGTATGGACATTAATATTACTATAGTTGACACATGAGTGGCACTAACATTAATACACAACATGTTGTTTAGTTGCCTCATCTTTAGACTTCATGTTTCCGTTGACACAATAAATGAGTGAGTCATCGGCATACGCTCTTAACCTAAAAAATCAAATGTTTGACTGATTTGATCCAAGTGGTAAGTTGTTTTCAAATCTGTGTGATTTTTTTCTTGTTTTTTTTTCCTGCTTCCTGCTGCAGTCCAAACATGGTATTGGGTAATTTGAAACTCTGAAATGACAACAGGCCTAACTGTCTTATCTTATGACTGCTGGGCTCAGGCTCCACCTGCAAACTTGAAAACAATTATGTGATGGAAGACGAACGAACGAATGCATTCGATACACGCTGGTCTTATCTTGTTTATATCAGCATCGATAAAGCATCCTGTTTGTTATTTATGAACGCGATCAACCTTCAGGCAGAAAGTGGAGTCTTGAACAGGTCGCAGTCTTGTTAAACTGCAGGAGAGCATTAGTTTTATCATTGGTTTTCTCATACACTTTCAAAACCTAGAGACAGATATATGTGGCACTAAAACTGGCTCCATTTTCCCAACTCTCTGCATCAACAAGAGAGAGTTCCACAGTCTGGTACTGCAGACGTGTTTACGCTCACTTAAGCCTCACTGTATTTATAGCTGACAGAATTCCCACGTACTTGAAAAAGGCTGTGCTGATGGACCAACCCTGACTAAGGTTAAATCACACACACACACACACACACACACGCATTGCTGGGTGGACAGAACAGAAAAGTGCTCTCAGGAAACGGACATTTTTCTCCGGCCAGAGAAGCACCGATGCTAACAGGTACTCAACGCATCACAGAAACAAAACAGATCTTCTTTTCAGCAAACACTTTAATCCTCAGGCATCCAGCTCTGGGACGGTGTCTGAGGTGGAGCTCTTCATCCAGACCAGCTCTGACAGCACTGACAGACAGCACTTTCTGCAGAGGTATAGGTCACCAGATCACGTGGCCCAATCTTTGGGACGGACCACGAGCAGCACAAGGTCAACACCAGTTATATGTAGCACCTTTTTGTGACTGATTCTTGCAGTATGGTTCTATAAAATTTCGGGTTATTTTGCACTGGTTATAAAATAAATAAATACATTTGTACTATATTGATCCCATATTTGGGAGATTGTTATGTTAGCAGTAGATGCCCAGGGAATCGAACTCAGGACTCTCTGCTTCCTCTCTACTCTCTGCTATGGGACCAACTTAAAACACTATTATGACGCTGATGCTGAATTTTTCAGTGATGGTTTGGTTTTTAAGGCTTGTAGTTCTTTTTAGTGAGCTATGCTAGAAACACGTTTTTTTGTTTTCTGTTTGCAAACAGGTTTCCTTGACTTGGTATTGACAGTACATAATACCTACAGTATACATTAAGTTATTTATAGGTAAAAATATTGTACGTTTGTGTCTAAAATATTTGAAAAACAAAATGAAGCTCAGTGTCTACTTAGCGTAACAGTGGAAAAGTGGGGAATGAACCTTTAAGGGACCTGCGTCACTTGAACTTGATGTCTGCCTTCGTGCAGTCCTTTTCTATGTTGAACAACGCACACAGTACGCTCTCTTTTTTTTTTCCTTTTGGTTTGTTCTTAACAAACCAGTGATGGTCTGTGTACGTGTGGAGGTGCGTTTTATTTCTTTTTATCCGTTTCGTCAGATTACCTCCTGCATGGAAGACGACAAAAATAAAAGTCTGAAACTATGATTCTAACAACAAGTCGACCTGACATCACAGATTCCAGCTTTGTTTACGTGCTGTTGTAGAAGCTTTAAGTGAAAACTGGAGAAGAGAAGTGAAAATTCCACACACTGTTAAGCACATGAAGAGGTTTGTAGCAAGAAGTGGATGTGGACAGTTTGAGAAATGACAGCATTTACCAAGTACACAGGAACAAATGGAGGCCTGACCGAGTGCTGGCAAAGTACGCGATCGATCACGGAGAGAGAGCCAGAGGGGAGGGATGGAGACGGAGGGAGAGAACGTGTGAGCAGAGAGGCAGGGAGGGAGGGAGGGAGTGAAGGAGTGAGCAGTTGGGGGTGGGTTTTGATAAAGCCGAGCTCTGGAGGATTAACTTGTCTTGAGTGTGTTTCAGAGTCGGTGTGGTTTGAGGGACAGGCACTCTGCTGCTGCGGGGCTCTGGAAGTTCTCAGCTACGTCCAGACGCCGTGTCTGCGCTATCACAAACACACACACACTTGCACACACACACACACACACAATAAGGAAAACACCATCATAACATTCAAGTTAGTCAACCCTGATATGTTAATAGAGAGATATTGCAGTATTTTGTCAGGTAAATCCGTGTATAAATTGATACTGCAAAAATAAATATTTTTGATGAAAAGGCTGGATTACTTTATTTGTCTCTGTCACTTTAAATAATGGTTTTAATAATATAATGGTTTACACTGTACTCTGATGTCACTGATTCAGTGTGGTAGTTGGTTAACACAGTCTTCCACCTTAAATATTTGGGTCAAGGCCTCTGGACTTAAAACCATACCCTGCACCAGATTCTCACCAGATCATTAAAGGTGATTTGTTTTTTCCAGGGGCTCCAAGAAAGTATTCTGCTGACTTTAATCAAGCATTGACACTAGTTAGCAGGTCTGTTTCACACCATGACACTCTCGGCTCTGGCTGATCCTCGGGTGTTGGCTGAGGAAGGTGACAGGAGCCGGTGTGAAAGCACTGATAGGAGACAGAGCTTTTCCACAATGTTCCGACCCGGAGCTACTCCAGAGCTGCAGACACTGACAGCATGATGGGCGACAAACATGCCTGCTGTCAGTCAGCCGGGATCTCACATCACAGCTGCTGAAATGATTGGTTACCCTGTTGATAAATCAACGAAGCAGATCTGATCTGAAAGCATAGGTGGGAACACGGACGAGAAGTTGCGTAAGTTGTCACAAAAAAGTTACGCAGGGTGGTTTTTATGTTGCGTAAGTTGTCACAAAAAAGTTACACAGGGTGGTTACTATTATTTAAAGGCGTGGTTACATCGAGTGTTTGTGGATTGCTGTTCTGTCAGATTGTTCCCCCAAACATGGATTATTTATGAGAAATTGAAAGAAAGAGAATGTGAACTAATGGTAATCCATTATGTTACATTATTTCCAAATCAATAAAATTGTTAAGTTACCAATTTACAGATTTAATTATTGTTGCATTTTTATTAACATTTTAGTTTGTAGGGTATTTGTATTTACAGATTTAATTATTGTTGCATTTTTACATTTTAGTTTGTAGGGTATTTCTATACAAATATATACTGCAGTATTGACCAAACTTTACATTTGATTGCAGTTCAATGTATGATTTTGGACAAAACCAATCGTCGTTCAAGTCAGTAGGGATAAACTGCAGTAATATGGAGCAAATAAAAAATATAAAATAGTCAAAGTCATCTGGTTGTTAAAGTTATGTCCAAAGTGGTAAAATAATGATTTTCTTAAACATTAAAACAAATAAAATTGACAAATGTTTATAAGGTTTTATGGTTCTAGAAAACAGAAAACACACATAGGCAGCTGCACACACACACACTCACACACACATGAGAGCTGACTCTCACACAGAGCAGAAGGTGTAATCAGAGTAAAGACTTAATTAACTCAGCACCAGGGAAACAGCCCACGGCTCCTCACGGCCGTCCTCTCAGTACGACGTGTGTGTTCTACTGTCAACGTGACAGTAATGATGACAACACACACTCACACAGTGAGTCATGAATAGAAACACACAGGTGGACACGCACACACAGACAGCGTCTTTGGTGTTTGTCATTACGTTCATACTAAATTATAAATAATCAATGAATAATTTAAATGATACTGATTAAAAAAAGTTGTTTTTTGCCATGTTATTTAGATAAAAAAATCCAGATTAACAGTGACACACAAAGCAGAGAAGCATTTTAGTCTGGATTACAATTAAAATTAAATTTCTTTTACCATTTTTTAGACAAACACAAATCACAAATATTTTTGTATGCGTAGAAAATTAATTCAAACTATAGATATGAACATGAAAAACACGTGAACTGAACATTTCTCAAACAACTTCAGTTTGATTTTTAATATTATTATTTTGCTTTCATTTTAGAAATGTCAAAGTGAGCTGTCCTAAATTAACACTAATTAAAACAAATCGGTAAAATAATAATAATAATAATAATAATAATAATAATAATACAAAGTTAAATCATGAAACAAATCTAAACACAAAAAAGCAACTTGAACTGTATTCAATATGTTACACAGTGCATCTGTATCATGTTTCAGCCTCTCAGACTATGACCATGACTAAAACTGTGTCTGTTTTTTTTTTATTTAGTCAGAAATGTTAAATGCATCAGCCTGTAGTTTGTGAAAAATATATTTAAAATGTTTTTTTAAGTCAACTGCCTCAACATTTTTTTAGTTTTGTAAAAGCATCATTGTTTTTCTTGACATATTTTACATTTTTATAAAACCTTATCCTTATAATAGATAAAAGGTCGCGACACTGCAACGCTGATAAACGACCTATTCTAATTCTCTTAGTCTCTCTGTTGGAGAAGGAAACAAAACTGGGGCAGGTGTATGTGTGTGTGTGTGTGTGTGTGTGTGTGTGTGTTAATAGTGCTGTGGCTCAGGAGCAGAGCCTGAACCGCAGCAGTTCGTTTCATTGTGTCGGTGGTTTGTCATCTTCTCTGGTGCTG
Organism: Cynoglossus semilaevis; assembly: GCF_000523025.1. Taxonomy (NCBI): domain Eukaryota; kingdom Metazoa; phylum Chordata; class Actinopteri; order Pleuronectiformes; family Cynoglossidae; genus Cynoglossus; species Cynoglossus semilaevis. The sequence continues at coordinate 20,260,583 of NC_024319.1, read as the reverse complement.
CAGGACATTTGGCCCAGCGACAGCAGCCTTTGTGTCGTCCTGGTGTTGAGCTCTGGTGAAAAGGCAACAGAGATGAGCCAATGAGCTAAGTGATATTTAGCTCTTTGACTGGCCTGGTGGCACACACACACACACACACACTCAGATAACCTCACTCAGACCACATCTTAAAATTTTAACTCTTTACAGTTTTCACTTTTACTGAAAAATGTCCTTAAGTGGTAACACACTAACAACACACACACAAACACACACACATCCTCAGTCAGGCTGGAGTTGACGTTGACAGGGCGCTCTTTTGTCCATCATTCAGTCGCAGACGAGAGCACAAATAAGGCAGAGAGAGAGAGAAAGGGAGAGAGATAAAAGCCCTCCCCCCTGCTTGCTCTAATCCAATTACAGGCCTGCAAATTTGATTGGCGCCCCAGGAGTGTGCCTTCAGCTGTCTGTCATTAGCCACTGGAGAACAAGGGGTAGTGGTGGTAGGGGGGCTCGCTGATGGGGCTGTTGGTGTGTGTGTGTGTGTGTGTGTGTGTGTTGGTGAGCCAGAGCAGGAGCTACAGTTTATCTCTGTTGGCTCAAAGACGTCTCCTCTGTCTTCATGTGCCAATGTCCGATGTCGGCTTCCCATTAGAGGCCATTAGAAAAAAAAAGGCCCCAGTGAAAGATGCCTTTATTAAACATTTGTCAGATTATCAAATGTGCTGCAGATTCTTCTGCCAGGACTCCACAACTCCACTGAAGATGCCATTATCGTCCGGACGAAAGGTTAAAATGACACTTTCCAGTTTGTCAGATCAATCTGGAGCATCCTGGTGACGTGGTCCTCACCACGTCACCAGATATACTTTAAAAAGTATTCATGGTAGCAGCGTCGACTGTGCGATGTGCAAAACAAACCAAACAACAACTTTATGAATATTCGTGGAGAATATATTAAAGAAACATGCTGTTTCATGTTGAGATTTAAAAGAAAAGTCATCGAAATATAGTCGGTCCTTGGCCCAGATGGTACACGAAAGTGGGCCACGTGTGGTAATCACACCACATGAGTTGGCCTTAAAAATGGAATTGAGCAAACTAAGAGTGCTATAAATGAGCTAAAATCTTTCAAAAGAAAGCAAATGCTAGCAGCCAAATTGCTTATCGATTTAAAGAACTTAGCGTAAAACAGATAAATAATTGATTTTAAATGGGGCCAAATGCCTGGAGCCTTCAAAGAGTTAAAAAGATATCCAAGTCATGTGTACATTTTCAAAATGCCACTAATTTGTCACAATCCAAACTCAGACCCTGTTTGTGTCAAATTCAGATTTGTAAGCCATGTGTTGGAACACCTCTGCGGTGCACGTGTTTGGTTTGTGTGCAAATGCCAGCGAGACGCCAGCAGTATCAGCGCGGAGCCTTCTATCTGCTGCAAGAAGATCAGTGAGGAAGTCACAGACATGCCGAGGGGGGCCTTATCTTTTATTGGCTGGCTCCTCAGTCCAGCTTATCTTTATTGGCTGGCTCCTCCTGAGGACAGGCCTGTACGAACTCTGCAGGACTGAGGTGGGGATGAAGGAGGTAGGAGGGCGAAGGAAGCTGGGCAGGGAAGGGGGGGGGGGGCAGTGCCAGGATGACTAGTACTGACGCAGATAGCGGAGATATCAGTAAGTGTGGGAAAATTATACAATCTTGTTTCCACCTTCAGGAGAGAGAGAGAGTCCCAACTGTCACATCTGTCCTTATCCCTTCCTTCCCTTTTAGCCTCCCTCTGTTACTCACCCAATCACGACCAGATCTGTATGTATAGATGTGTGTACAGAACACTGAAGAGTACAGGAACCAAAATATCAATATCTTTGACATCTAAAACACAGTCGGCTTAAAACAACAAAGACTAAATTATTTTGTTTAATATAATTTTAACTAAATTTACTTCCAGTGTGGAGCAAGATTTTATTTTCAGACTGGATTAAATCGATTTGCAAAGTCTCCGAGAAAACATTGTGTATATTGACACTGTCAGACAACAAGTGACACAGAAAAGCAGGAAGTGACCTAATATACAAAAGTAACTGGAGAGTTATTTGAACACATGGCAGTGGCCAGTGATGAGCGAGAGATAGGCAGGATACAGAAAAGAAAGAAAATCTAAAAAATCAAAAACATATTAACAAATTAAATATTATAAACACAAGAAAACCAATGTCAAGAAGTTACTGAATATATATGACCTAATCAGCTGACTATTGACTAATCAGTATCTGAGTAAAAATATATATATATTAGGGTACGGTAATGGTCGTTAATCCAAGTATCTAACAATTCTAAAAATAAAAATTAGGTCAGATGGTAGGGTGGTGTCTGTCTGTGTGTGTGTCTGTCTGTGTGTGTGTGTGTGTGCATGCGTAAGACACTTGTTTCCTGGAGTCGCTGCTATCAGTGTGATAAACAGCAGATCTCCCTCAGCAGGTTTGTCACAGGAACAGGTTTGTTCTCAGGCGTTTTCACACTTTTATCATCCAGATCCAGAAAATCCAGAGCTGATAACTGGACCCTCTACAGACCCAGACCAGACCAGACCGACTGAGCGCGAACAATAATGAGCAATTGAAGAGCCTAGTTGGCTCCAACAGCTGTTACCGTGCTGCTTAGGAAACAGACAGCTGGCACTCTGAAGAAGAATAAAATAGGTTTAAGCTGCGCTGTGACCAAATGTGGCATAGTGACATATCATCAATAACAATGTGGTCAAGTTTATCGTGTAACTCAAAAATATACCAAAATTAGTCCAACCCAGGCATAGGCAAGCTAAGGCCCGGGGCCCTGATGCGGCCCATTCAGAGTTTTAATCCGGCCCGCCAAAATTTTGCAACTAAAATTCTAATCCATAATTTCTTCGACATGAGCCCAGACTGTAATACAATTAAAGGCCCATTTTTGTCATCCTGTCTAACAAAACTCAATACCTGCCATGTGGGCATACTGATACCTATACCTATTCTGAGACAAGACTCCAGGAGCCCACCTGTTTTTTTAAAGTGATATTTTTTCTAAATGAGACCAAATAAACTGAACTTGCCTTCAATTTAATTTCAAAAACTATGGGTCACATTTTGGCAACTTTAAACCAAATTTAGACTGTACTCTCCACTGATTGGACCACATACATATCTCTGATCAATATTTTGTATTCAGAATAAGGGATTCTTGAATTTGATTCTAAAGATTCTGGCTCTAGGGCAAATAGATTTTGACCTGCTGTAGGGAGGAAACATTATATCGTTAATAATTAACTAAAATCTATCATAAATTCAAATGACTAAAAATGGCCCATAGAAAGTCCTTGTATTTGACTGTTTGGTCACAACACATTTAACTTATTCTCTATGTTTGTGCCCCTAGTGTGTGTTTTTTCCTATTTTGTCCTGTAGTGGCCACCATCTTCTTCCATTTTTCATCACTTGGACAGAGAGTGTGTCTGGAGACGGTGTTGCTGTGACAACAACAGCATCCATCCCACGGGAGGAAAAAGTGGAGCCTTATCACCATAAAAAGCTTTTAAACAGTAAAAACAGAGCAGAGGAGCAGTGGCTGCTGGGTAAATGCGTTAACCATAATCCATCTCTGTCAAATTAGACTAGTTCCTGTGTTTATCGATTGATAGGAGAGCACGCTTTGAGTGTGAGCTTATTTGTTTGAGTATGAATGTTGCCGATTAACGCCAACTTTTGATAAATATAAATATCTAATATAAATATAGGGAATATATTAGATATTTTTAATCTGCTCTATGCTTAATTAAAGGTTTTTAGCCTTCCATCTTGGGAAATGATTGCTGCCCAACAAGTAATCAGATTACTTTTAGTAAGTTACTTAAAAAACCGTTACAAAAAAATCTCACTTCTGGATAATATGAACACAAACACATACCACACACATATCCATCTTATCTCCCGCTCCTAGGCTGCATTTGGACACACTCAGCATGTACAAATATGGTTCAACCAAATCACTGTCAGCAGTAGCCCAGTCATCCCAGTATCAACCAGAACACCACCAAACTATACACACACACAGAGAGAAACACACACACCCTGATCCAGACCTGACCAGCTCAACCCACCTCCTCCTCCCTGGGAAAGGGTGAAAGGACAGCAGGCCGTCACTGTTAGTGTTATGTACCACTCAGAATGCGCTCAGATTAGACAAGCAGAGTAGTTCAGTCCTTCAAAAAGACCAGCACTGGCTGACGGAGCCGCCGACACCGCTGAAGAGGTTTCAGTGAACTCCGTTAGGGTTGAGGGATTTTGGTTAATTTCCATCCGTGTTTACATTTGCCATATACCAACATTTTGATCTTTTAGGGCAGTGGTTCTCAAACTGTGGTACGCGTACCACCAATGGTACACAAGCGCTCTCTAGTGGTATGCAGGGAAAATTAATATATTCACATTTACATTTTCAATTGAATAAATCTGAAACATACCACACAATTAATACAACATTTAGCTAACAGGGAAGGCCTATTCTCAGGTGGTACAGAGTAGAAAAAGTTTGAGAACCACTGTTTTAGTGAATCAAGAAGTACTGATGGAGGCAACGACCAATCTGGGCTGATGTTTCCTGTGTGAAATCACTCATGTTCGGCTGAACATCTCGCATAGTTGCATGAATTCCAGTTTCCTTTTAGAAAAGCTAATCTGTGGAAATATTTTACAGAAAATCCAGTTAAAGATTTGTATATTTTATATTTGATTTGTTTTAATGAAGATACTGATGAAGCGTCGTAGAGCACAAAGACACAGTGGTTGTTACTGATATAAGAGCTTCTCTAATTATGGCTCACTAATGGACTGTAGAGTGACTATTAGGGCTCTGTGAGATAGTTTATCAGGGGCTTGACCTGATACATAGCTGCAGCCTTAATTTGAGTTACACACACAGACACACAACACTGAAGCTCAACAACATTTGTGATTAGCTTGTTTGCTTTGAAACCCTTCACAGACGACACCTGACTAACAAGAGTACGATTACTGAATGTGTTCAGGACAAATCCCAAAACTGTGCTTTAACATTTTAGGTTTGTCCGACTGAACGATGAGGTGGTTAAAAAAGGGGGACATTCTGGTCTTAAACCCAGTGTCTTAAATCAGCGGCCATGCCCCAGTCTGGAGCGCCATGAGTTTATCAAGGTCCTGGTGCTGTGTAGAAGATGGGACAGTGGGGGTCAGGAGGTCACCCTGGGAGGCCTAAGGTTTACAGACAGATCGTCCGTCTGTCTATCGTTCTGTCTGTGAGCTAATCCTACAGCACAACATCACAGCCTGTGTTTGTTGGACTGTGTGCGCGATCCCGCGCACCGATCCCCTGCTGTAGCCCCGCTGCTGCTGCTGCTGCTCAGCTACAGACAGGGAGGCAGCCCTGGGGTCAGAGGTCACAGAGAAACAGAAGCCTGTGGTCACATTCATCTCTCATCACTGCTTTGTCCTACACCTCCTTTTTCTAAGCAGTGGGGAAACTGTCAGTAAAGCAATGACAGAGCTATTAACACGTCATGTGAAGAAAAATGACTTCAGCTGAGTTGTATGGTCAACAACAAAACACTTTCCATTTATTTTGAAAGTGTGCTCCGCATAAACCAAGTAAACGTATGCTGCCGACGTGGAGGTGACAGAGCAGATCCACACCATTAAGAACACATTATTGTATAAACTGACATTTTCCTCCAGCTTTTTATAGTAGAATCTCAGAGCTCAGGGTTATTTTCTTGTCTTGTTTATAGATTTTTGTTCCTGGTCCGATTCAGCGGTTATGTGTAATGTGTTATTAGCTGCACTAAGCTATTCTGATGGGTAGAAATATTCAAGATAATTTAAGTCAGTGCAAATTGTACACCAAAGATTCCTTAGCACACAAATATTTTGCTTCTAAAACAGTCAGTATTCATCCCAGCTATATCCAAATGAAAAATATGAATAAGCAGTACGAGATGGACGCAAGCGTAGCTATTTCACCAAAATGAAACAAAGATTAAATTAGCTGATTTACATTGTACTGCATGTATACTAGAAGAACTGCTTAAACCGGGCATGGGCAAACCACAGCCCGGGGGCCTGATGTGGCCCATTCGACTTTTTGATCCGGCCGGTCAAACTTGTCAAAATTATATTATTAATTTCAATAATAATTACACTGCTGCCTTTTCTCTGCAATGCCTGCATTTCCTCATTAGATGGCGTAGCAAAGGCTAAAAGCTTGTTTTTTATTTTTTATTTATTCATGACTTTTACATTACATTTATCTTAGTTCACATGAACGCTCCATCTATCTGGGGCCCGGGTCACCTGTCAAATTTTAGGACCCGTTGTGGCCCGCAAATCAACAAGTTTCCCCACGCCTGGCTTAAATAGATTAAAATAAGTTACTCTAAATATTTAAATCAGGAAAAAAAAACATGTCAACAACCCAACCAGGAGTGTTAATTCTGGAAGGATGTTGAACCGGAGCACAGGTTCAGGGAGCCCCCTCCTCCGCCTCCTCCTGTACACAGTAATGGATAGACAGACAGTGACCGAGGTGAGTGAGGAGCACTGAAGAGGAAAGTGAAGAGAAACCTTGTTGTGAGGAGAGCAGGGTTCAGTTTATCGTATCTAATCCCATGGCAGCTCTTCCCCTGCTGCTCTGGATGAAAGCTCCCCAACCGGCCATCGTCAGCGCAGTAACTAATTTGCTGAGATTTTCCGCTCGACTGGAGGCACGAGGAAGAGTCTAGCCTCCACCTCCTCCCGCTCTTACTATCACCCCCCCCCCCCGCCGCTCCGCTCTGCCTCAACACTCATAATCTCTCCATCTCTTTCCTCCCGTGTCTTCAAGAATACAAACTTTTTTCAACTCCTTCTCTGAACCATTAGCAGGTCACTCATTTAACCTCTGAGTGTTGGAGCAACAGATCAATAACGCAGTAACTCCAGTCTCTCCTCTTGTGCCACCCCCTTGTGTATTTTATATATACGGCATCTTACAGAGTTGAAGCAGGTCACTGGCACAAAGCCATAATCCTCCTCTTCAACTCTGACCCCTGACGGACAGTTTAACAGGGTTCAAATACAGGAAGTGGATCATATCAGGTTCCGTCTGTCATTGTAAGATTTGACAAGATGAGATCAGAAAGAAGGAAACAGGAGACATGAATGTGTTGTAGGAGCCAGCTTTCCACTGGCCTCACTCTCATTTACTCACATGTATCACGTCTTGCTCCTGCTAACCTTCATTCCTCTTTCAATCCAAAGCAAAACCTCCACTTCTCCAGAATATCTTCTACTACAACGTCATCTTAAACATCATGATCCATAAAGCTCCCCTATTTGACCTCCTTTGTCAATCTGTGCATCATCACAGCAAACAAAAAGTGGCTCAGAGCTGATCCCATACCTTGCCTATACCATGAACCCATCAGTCACTCTGACAGCACACCTAACTAAATGTCCATTGCATTCTCTCCTAAACATCTCAATACCCAGTACCTTCTTACACTCCCTGTTCCTCAGAGCTGTTCTCTCACTTCCAGATGAATCACCTGTGCTCCCTCTGTCCTTATCTGACTCTTATTTTCCTCATTCATACGCTCCTCACACTACACATTTCCTCACTAGTCTTAGTCATTCCTGACCTATTGAGTATCCTTTCAGGCTCAAGCTCCCTCTGTTCATAGAAGAACAAATCTCCCCTTCCTTACTGTGCAACCTTTCATAGAAACTCATCATAAGCCATGGCCTCTGCCTTAGTTACTGCTCTCTTAGCCTCTCTTTACTCCTGTCTAGTTCCATGACTATCACTCTCTTCTTCAGAATGCTGTCTGTATGTCTTGATATTCCACCAACAACGTTCCTTGTCATCCCGCCAGTGTCCTTTCTCAATCTTCACTATCTTCAGGTCACAGTCATGTGACCCCCAATGGCAAGGATACTGTGACAAAGAATGAAGTTTATCCAGCCATTATTGGGTCACATAGGTAGGACTGAATGTGTTCCACAAAGCTTATCCATCATATCTGAAAAGAAAGCATCAGCACAGTACTACAGTAAAACTTCCCCATTAGGAGAGTCCAATACTTCAGAAGTACAATAACCTCCCTCTACGCCAAGGTCCTCAGTGCTGAAGTGAAAATCTGTGCAGCTGAAGTGTGGAGTTCTGAAATCCAGGTCAAACCGACGAAAGGACACGGAGGTGAGGTCAACGCACTAGGCTGACTCCCTCTGGTCCAGACCATATTTAGAGATGTGACTCTTGGCACATTGCAGAAACAACCTAATCTCCAAGGAGCGTAGGGTCGATCCAGTCTGCGGAATCACAGCACAATTACAGTACCACTCCTTAAAGACGTGTTCGAGAAGGATGAAGCCTAGGAAGACGCAGAGTATTCACTGAAGTCTCACCGTTAGCTTTTAGCACCACGCCGCCCCTGCTGCTAAAATCTCACGGTTGTCCTTTCTATGCTGTGAAAAGCCTTCCGGTGTCACAGTTAGCATGTTATTAGCCTCTCGCTGTCATTGTCTGTCACACTCAGTCACACTCTAAGCACATAACAGCCTGTAGATGTGCTCCTCAATTATTCAGGAGCACGGTGGAGTTAAACATTGCCTTTTAAAGATTTAACACTTGTTTGACCAGCAGAATAACCAATAGTCATGTACAGACAGAGGAACCAAGATGGATGGACGAGGGGAGAGGGGTGAGGAAGAGCCACCGATGTATGTTTGAAACACAAATAAATGACTTAGAATGGTATTTTTGCTTGGCTTAATTTTTTCAATAGTGGTAGCATGAGGTTTGAATAATGGCAGTATTTTCTCCTTAAAATAGCATTACAGTGGAGTGACAATTCAAATCTAATAAAATTACAAAAATATAAAATAAAACTTAGTTGTCAAATTAACTGATGTTTTTCCCATCAACTCTAACTCTTCTTGTAATTTTTGTTGTACAACAAAGCAGTTTGTTCACCTATCCATGTAAGGGAGATGAGGGCATACGTGTTTAAAATCGGAGGGGTTAAAGGAGGGTGGAGGTAAAGTTTGAAGCGCGTCCTTGCATTTGAACTTAACCTCACTGTGACCCTCAACTCATGTAGCAATTAGCACCAGAGATCAGCATCAAAAGGACCTGCACAGTGTGAGGCTGGTCTAATTAGTCATATGAACGGAGGCAACAGACTGAGCCCTGCATACCTCAGAGTGTGTGGGTAAGTGTGTGGGTAAGTGTGTGTGTGTGTGTCTCTCTCTTCAGTCTACAACAGACATGGTGAAACATTTGCAATGATTTATTTTGTAAAATGCAGTGGAGTAAAAGTACATGTTTATAATGTGCAAAGTTAATTAAAGCTAGTAAAAATATTTGGTTTTCTGACCTTTTAAATATATACTGTAATTTTTATGTTTGCTAAAAGGGATGGTGGGAAGTAATGGGTTTATTCGGAGGTATTAGAGTGTAATTTATCCAGTTGGCTCTTGGGTCATCTGAGAATCTAAGAAAAGAGGAAAAACTACATTTCAATCGCAGAGAATATGGCTCTGGATAAAGAGCTGGCTGAACGAAGCAGACTTCGTCACGATTTGGGGCTGCGTTTCATTTTGCATGAGTTCATTTTTCAATTGTTTATAAAAATAAATAAAAAAACAATTTGTACTATATTGATTCCATATTTGTTGTGTTAGCAGCAGATATGCTGTTAACAGGCTGCCCCTAGCAAGTGCCAAGCATGTGGTTCCTCTGGGAATTGAACCCAGGACTCTCTGCTGTCTGTTTCTGAGGCTAACCGCTAGACTAGGAACCGACTCCGTTCATACAGTACCCATTAGCAGGAGATCTTGACTTCCTGTATCGTATATAAACTTTATATAACTCCATGTCAGTTTATATGTTAAAGAGAAAGAATTCCATTCGTTCTTACTAGGTTTCACTTGCTTAAATCACAGACACTTTATAAGTGTAGGTTTATAAACGGAGAGGCAGCTGTGGCCCCATCAGCCCTGCAGGTGAACGCAGACTTGTAATATGCAGACGTACCTGTGATAATGGGGATTTACATGGAGAAAACCTATGCACATATATTAAATGTGTTTCTGTGAGCAAATAGTCGCCCCTGCTGCCTGCACTGTAATCTGGTAAAAAATCACTGCGGAGGTGGAAGGGTCAGGTCGCAACAACAGCCATTTCATTACTTTGGCTCAAAAGTCCCAGGAAGCAATTCAATCACAGGGCGATTATTTTACCCCAGATTCCACTCTGAGGGGGATTGGCAGAGGTTTGCTACTGACCTTTTCACGCCGCGGCCATTTATCTGGAGGAATAATTGTTCCGAAGGTTTCGTTGTCATATCCCTGAGTGCTGCAGCCCGTGCACTTTCTGTGTGGTGAGACGTCACTTCGATCCTGTTATCTTCTGCCATCCACATCCACAGATACTAAAGCGGGAAAAGGAAAGACACACTCTCTGTAAAGCATCACAATCTCTGAAGTACTTTGACTAAAAACAAGACCTGAAGCTTATTTAATATGTTCCAAACAATTTGTTGGTCGGAATATGTTTAAAAGTACTAAACCTGAAATTGTGTGAAACTAAAGATACTGAAAAATAGTATTTCTGTACCAAGTAATTGCTGCTACAGCTTAGTTAAATTCAGCCCATGTGTAATGACAGAGGTGATAACCAAACTGTCTTTAAAAGTGCCATCAAAAGTTCAAAAATTTCATGCACCAGAATTTTTAACTTAGCACCTAAAAGGTTGGAGCTTCACAGTTGTGGTAACATCGTTCTGCTCTAGTGTCAAATCAAATCTGAAGCTACATTAATGTGTTTATTTGAAGAGAATTAACCTTCTCCACTGCAGCAAAAGAAAACAAACTTGGCGATGTTCCTACTCCTCCATCCCTTAATGTTAAAGGTGTTAGTTTTTGTCTCTTGCTCCAGCTCTGTCGTAGCTTAGCTATATTTCTGTACTTGAGTGTTGTTGTTACAGGGCAGTTAACATACTGTATTGATCGGCCAAAAGCACAATACATTTTTACTGTAAGTACGGTAGTATTGAGTGTACTGAAGAACTTACGGTACTGTGAACTATTATTTTAATTACAACTGTAGGAAGACTACTGTACTTTTAGTAGTTTTACTTCTTAACATTACACTAGAGGTGTACAATTCACATTTTGGCATCACAGTCACCTCCAAAAGATAATCACATTGATTAAAATGTAGTTCAGAGACAACTGATAGGTAGAGAGTTACATCATTCTCTGAAGTTTCTTTAAAAATATGCTGTATTACTGTGTGACTCATCTTGTATTCAGCCGTGAAAGGCAGCAGCACCATCCACCATCTGTTTTTTTTCTCCTAAGCTGCACCAACACTGGCCCCTCAGAGTGTGAATAATATTCTGGAAGGAGTCAACACTTAAGTGGGAAAGCTTTTAGCACATTAACCGCTGGCAATTGGAAGGTAATCAAGTTTTCCCAGCGCGGGTCTCTTATTAAATATCTGCTGCAGCGGATTTGCATTCAGGAGTCGCCTAATGGGTTTAAGCTGCTCCAGAGCTGGAGCTGCAGCTTTGGCTCTGTGTTTGTGAGAGCGCTGAGCTAAGGGAGTAAAGAACAGGAGGAGGAGGTGACATTGAGGAAGAGAGGTGAGTCCTCTTACTCACTCTTACACAACTCTATGAAAAAAAAAATCAGAAGTCAGCGTTCAGTCTGAAGCTTGGTAACTGCAGGTGATAGCAGAAAGCCTCATAGCGCCGATGTTGAAAGTGATTGGTGTTTGAGATGAATCACTTCAAAACTTTTCATGCAAAATGATGTCAGTGCTCTGCTCTGTTTCCTCTCTCCACTGCCTCTGTATCTGTCTCTGTCTCTGATTGGCTGTCATACTGTAAATCAGGCGCTGCATATCAGTCGTATCCAGGAAGAGAAAACATTTCATGGAGATAATGTCTCTGCCACATGCTGACGTCTAGACCGGATTCAGGCCCTATCTGGTCTAAGTGAAGGGAAAAGAAAAAGGATTTCTTTAATTGTTTGTGAAAGCTTTCTTTTATATATATATATAAAATAAAATTAGGGACCAAGGACAGTTAAAGGACAGTATGAGTAGAACGTCTGGATGTGAAAACAGAACAGATGAGGTGAGTGGTGACTAGTCTTTTGTCAGAATTCATACTTAAAACCTAACTATTTATTTCTAAAGAAAATTGTATTTTTTTTATATTTGGTCACTGTTGAAATACTCCATTAAATCCCCAGGGCCCAGTCTTTCACTGAATCCAGCAATGTTTGCATTATGTTCCTTGATGACCCTGATGTAGATCACAAGCAGAAACCTGTTGGTACTACATTTGTTTCCAAAACTACACAAGTGCTGACTGTAAGGGTTGTTTTATCCCCTTTATCCAGCCTGTCAGTTGGTGAGTTTGTGCCAAAAACTTCAACTGTGCTTCAACAAGTGGGTTTTACAAGTTTACTATGTCTATATTGTTGTCATGTGAGCATGTGAATGTGTATGTAAAAGAGTGTGTGTGTGTGTGTGTAAGAGAGAGAGAGAGA
>NC_024319.1:20244472-20247972 GCF_000523025.1 Cynoglossus semilaevis | reverse complement strand
ATAGTACAGATGAGGGAAAGACTGCACTCAAGTATGTGTGTGTGTCTCAGTGTGTGTGTGTGTGTGTAAACAGGGAAGAAAAGCTGAGAAGAAAAAGTCGATCTCCAGGTCAGTGGTCAAAGTTAAGGTTAAGGTTAAAATAAGTTTAAGGGTCAGGCCAGGGTGGACATTTCTAACTGGCTCTTCAACAGAAAGTATCATTTTCAAGTCAAATATATGTGCATGTATGAGACTGCATTGAATCATGGACGGGGAGCTTGGGAACAACAGTTTTGACATGTGTGTTTTTTAATGTATTTCTTATCAGAATCACATCACAGTAACATCTATTAGTCTCTAATATATGTAAATATATATATACATATATATGATATATATGTATATATAAAATATGAATGACCAGCCGTCATAGGACTTCATTCTACATGGGCCATATAAGCAATGACTTTACAGCAAAATCACCGTCATTGACTGTAAGTTGTAATTTTTGTATTTTCTTTATTAGTTTTTTTAATAGTTATCTTTATTATTATATCAGTTTTGTATCAACATACAACTGTACTGTACAGTTATTTTTACAATTTGATTTTTGACATTTTTGTTGGTTCTAGCAGACAGGAAGCGGTTATTTTCTAAATCTTTTTTTCATTTTATACCTATTTATTATTATTATTATTATTTAGCATAAAATGATTTGTCTGTGCATATATATTATACATATTAAATGAAATAACATCAAACTATATATAGAATTATTTACACATTTCCAGATGAAATTCTGCCATCTGGTAATGAAACCAAAAATAGAAAAAAGGTGAGAGTGATTTTTTCACGTTTGAGTTTGGACGGAGACATTCAAATTCAGTGGATATGTCACCGCTGTGTTCCAATGTACGACATGTTTTTATTAGAGTACAGTTCAATCTACAGACGGCTGTGAATTCCTGCTCCGGTTCAAAATGACTGAATTAGGAAAGAAAATCTCTTCTCTAGACATCCATTGTATGGGTTCTAAAATGCGGTTTTGGGGTGGGTCCAGGCCCCACACAGAAACAAAATAACCTCCCTTTTCATTATTGTGCAATAAAAATACACTTTGCCGACTATTTGCAGTCTATTTGTCATCGCCTCTTTTTTTTTTTTTTTTTGCTCAGTGTGAAGTTTTTCAATGATCCATTTCCAAAACCACACACACTGTGCTGTTTGTGTGTTTTAGGCTCTTTGTGTATGAAGGGAAAAGAAGCGACGTGGGCTCGGAGTGGTTTTTATTGGCTCCTCAGTAACACGGCCGCTGTGGGACAGTGAGAGAGTGACGTAGGAACAGAGGCAGTGATTGGAGGAGAGAGTGGAATTATAAAGAGGAGGCTGAATCCGCCGGACTGGAGCTTCGTCTGACACTAGGACGGGACCCACTCAGACATACACCCGCACCGGCGTCTGCGGACTCTGACCTCCTCCTCCTGTCAACATGCATCCTGCAAGAGTTTAGTGCAAAACGGCACCGAGGGCTGAGTCTTTCCACAGGTTGTTTCTGTGCGCAACGAAGAAGCCAAATCAAGGAGAAAGTGCAACTTTTCCCAGTTTGGAAGCCAAAAAAAAAAAACAAAAAAAAAAGAACGGGATTCTGCAGACGTTTGTTAGTATTGTTATTTACATTAAATAATTCTAATTAAACGGGGAAGTTTTTGCCGCGGATATGGAGTACACGTCATCCCCGAAACCGCAACTGTCATCCCGGGCGAACGCCTTTTCCATAGCGGCCCTGATGTCCAGTGGAAAGAGCAGTAAAGACAAGGAGACAGAGGAGAGCACCATCAAACCTCTGGGTAAGAATGAAACAGCACAGGAGAAAAGTCCACACCCCATTCATAGAAAAAAAAAAAAAAAAAACAGAGAGAAAACAAAGACAGAAAGAAACATATATACACCTTTTCAATATTCTATGAGGACTTGATTGGTGATCATATTAATTTCAGAAACATTTCGACACCTGTTGGTAATTGTGAGCGAAACTTTTTCATTTTTAGCCTTTATTTGTTGGTACTTTTAAATTTTGAAATTAAGAAAATACATTTTTTTTACAATATTATCTCAGTTTATTAAAAATCTTAAGTCCGGTCTTTTTTCAAGACAGCAGAATAAGAAGTTTAAATTGAACAAAAGCAAAACAAAAAAATGTGTACAGCGAAAATTTAATTACAAATAAACAGATAAATAAATAAAGGTAATAAAAAGTGTACATAAATATACACTTTTGGTTAAAATGACAAATATTTGCATTCACATCTGTGTGTGTGTCGTTGAATAATTCTTAAAATTAAGTTAATGACTTTTATTAAGATGAAACTGATTCTTTGAGTATTTAAGTTTTTAATCAAATCCACTGGGTAAACACACGGAGTAAAAGGTTTAGTTATAGGTAAAGGTTAAATGTCAGTGAGAAACACACAAGACGATGACGACAAACCTGAGGCTAAAGCTGCATTGCTGTGTAATATCTTAACATTATTGTGCAAAGAATTTGGAAATTCACGTGGTTTTTATTTTGGTTCATTTTGACTATTATCAAAATGAAATCTTTCACATCACAAGTTTTTATCTTATATTATCATCAAGGTAGTTCAATAGGGGATTTATTTTTTCAAAAACACGTGTGATTTCTATTTATTGTTTTACAAATTCATAAAACAAATTTAAAACCTAAAATGGAAAACTACATTGATTCTTTATTTGTTATCGCCACAGTGTTAAATTTAAATTAATGAATTTAAAAGGGTTTCTTTTATGCTTAACCCGATTTTTTATATGTATTCCCTTTTAATTTAATTCACCGAATATGGTCTTTGCGACAAATATTTGTTTGATATTGAATACTCTCCGTCCATGTTTAGGCAAATAGTTATAAAATAACATAAAACATCCTTCTACAAAAACGGCTTTTCTTCTGTTTATACAGTAAAACAATAACCGTTTTCAACGTCTATTTATCTACATTTTAAAAGGACGTTGGATTAAATTCATGGTTAATTTACCTTCACTCAGTGACAAATGTATGACATATTCACCTTTTGACTTAACGGAAAAGTGTATTTGTCAAAATAACAATAACTAAAATAATAAAACAATTTAGAGCCTTTTTTAATTTGAACTTTTATAAATTAAAAAAAACAAATCTGAGTTGAATCTCTGACTGCATTTTAATTAACGAGGTGAATATATAATATTTTATAATTCCACTCTAAATTTAATTTAATTTAAACAGGAAACACAGTGTTTTTATTTATCAAAGATAAAAAAAATCGTGTAATGTATATTTATTTCTGACGTCACAACTTTCCTAGCTCAAATAAATGTCTCCCGTGTCTCCGTGCTTACCTTCACCAACAGAGCAGTTTGTGGAGAAGTCCTCCTGCAGCCAGCAGTCCCTGGCTGACCTCTCCTCCCTGGATGGACACGGAGACTTCAGCGGGAGCGCTCCCGCCGTGTGCACGGCGCCCCCC
>NC_024319.1:20191748-20244242 GCF_000523025.1 Cynoglossus semilaevis | reverse complement strand
ACAACAACAACAACAACAACAACAACAACAACAACAACAACAACAACAACAACAACAACAACAACAACAACAACAACAACAACAACAACAACAACAACAACAACAACAACAACAACAACAACAACAACAACAACAACAACAACAACAACAACAACAACAACAACAACAACAACAACAGCAATAATAATATTAACAATAATGCGAATATGTTACACTGAGAATATACGTTATATCCACACATACGTATATTCACACACATATATGAATATATATACACAAAAAGATTTTATCATAAAGTTTACCAGACGCATGGATTAACAGAAACAGAAAAGTATATATTTAACACAACTTACTAGATATGCTAAAAAATCATAATAAGATGTTATTTGGTCAGAGATTTTTAGGCAGAGGAATGTTGACAATGTTTGTAAAAAGTCGGGCAAGGCAGAGAGCATAATGAAAACTAACATTTTTATTTTTTTTTTTAAATATTCTCAAGTCAGAGCAAAAATATATCGATTTATTTCCGTCACTTAAACTAAATTGGCGACACTGGGTTTGATCTAATTTGCTGAAATTTTAATTTTGAAAAATGATTAATTTCATTGATGTATTGTTATCTGTTGATAGTCATAATTATCTGTTCCTTCTTTATTATTTGGGCAGAGAAAAATAAAAGCCTTGTGGTTAGTAAACACAAAAATTAAATCACGATTATTATATTAATAATTTAAAATAAAGGTATACAATTGTAATCGAAATTTGGGAGCTGTCTTTTTTGTCAACTTTATTTTAAACTGTAATATTAAAACAATCAATATGTACCATACACGTATTTTATAGCACTCATACATTTTGCCGGTATTCAGTGATTCTAAATAATAACAATTGTATGTATTTAACATTACTTTTACCATTTACAATGTATAATAATAATAATAATAATAATAATAATAATAATAATCTGCTGTTCCTGTCGTTCCTTCAGGAGAA
The DNA here is from genome assembly GCF_000523025.1 of Cynoglossus semilaevis. Classification (NCBI taxonomy): domain Eukaryota; kingdom Metazoa; phylum Chordata; class Actinopteri; order Pleuronectiformes; family Cynoglossidae; genus Cynoglossus; species Cynoglossus semilaevis. The sequence continues at coordinate 20,243,249 of NC_024319.1, read as the reverse complement.
TGTTTCCCACCATCCGTGTGTCTTTCTCTGGTGTGGACCCAGACTCTAAATACATCGTCTTGATGGATATTGTCCCGGTGGATAATAAACGGTACCGGTACGCATATCACCGCTCCTCCTGGTTGGTCGCCGGAAAAGCGGACCCTCCTCTGCCCGCAAGGTGAATAAGGCTTCTGACCTCAATTAAACAATCCTTCGTTGTGCTTAACACGGTTTTCTTAATCTGTTAGATTAAGAGATATTAGATAGACTAAAGATTTGTAGGTCAGAGGTATGTTTTTAAGTCAACGATAAAAGTTCGTTTATTTTTTTATAAAGAATCAGTGTCTGACCATTCATACAACCGTCGTCTTTAAGTCTACAACAGTCGCATTCATATTTTTTATAGTTCAATACGATAATTAAAAATGAACAAAGCAAAACCGACTTCTTACTAACTTTATTTATTAACACGTTTTGCCTCTTAGCTTTAATTGGCTGGTTTGCTCTGACCAGTATCTTTTTGAGAATAACTGAATCCGTCCGCACTGTTAACCACGAACCTCTGACGTCACTCCGCCAGGTTGTACGTACACCCGGACTCCCCGTTCACCGGAGAGCAACTGATGAAACAGATGGTCTCCTTCGAGAAGGTCAAGCTGACGAACAACGAACTGGACCAACATGGACACGTGAGTCAAACACAGAGATATGTAGTCTCTTCTTCAAGACATAATATATATTATCTCTTATAAGAATAAGAGATAATATATCTCTTATCTCTTATAATAATATATATTACAATATATTAAAAGACCCGTTAGATACGTGCTGTACATTTTTAAATAGCAAATATAACTGCAACTGGAGAAAAAGTCCAAATGATAAAGAATATTGAAATGTTAGACCAAAGCTGCATAAAACTAGTTAAAACACAAGTAGCATTTAGTCAAGAAATTATTTGCAAAAAAATCAACGCAACGCTTGCCAAAAGGAATAAAACAGCTTACAACCTATTTAAAATATATAACAGGGAATATAAGATTATCTGTGCCAACAATGAAATAAAACATTTAATTTTAAATAAATACATAAATAAATAAACAAAACTACGGAGGGCTGTCACGAGTCGTGCTAAGCTACAGTGGACGAGTCACTGTGTAATATTTATAGACCGGTGTGTTGCGATGATTATTAGTGTGAATGGAGCAAATTGCCATTCTAATCCCTGGAGTCTACTGCAAGAAGGAACAGGCAACAGAACACAGAGAGAATGGAAGCCGAATTAGACCGAGGGGTGTGTACCTGTGGACCTGTGTCTGGGTAAAAGCTTTTTAGTTCAAAAATAGCTTCAAAGACGCAAAACAACTACTTCCATAGGACTCCTTTGGATAAATATATATAGTTAGATTGTACAAGCTGATATATTTTTATTTTGTTATATCATTTTATATATTTTAATATAAAGAAATGCTGGTTTAATACGAGAGAATTCCACTTCTTACTCTGTAAAATAATTTGTAAAAGATTACAGACAGGCCAGTCATTCAAACACTCTCACTGTTGACAAATCCACACAAAATAAGGTCGTCTGGAATTTACCTGCTGAAAAAAATAATAATAATAAAATAACTAATTCAAAATAAAACAGTTTGGAAAAAAACTGCTTTTGCATTTGGCTAAAGGAGCAGATTGGATTGCTATTTATCCCCAAGTCTGAATGGACCTCTGGGACATCACAAGTTTGAACATTTGAAGTTAAAAATGACTGTTTAAGTGTCAATAAAATATTTGGTTTTATTTGTTGCCATAGAGATTGAAGTAAAAGAATGAGAATGAGTCAGATTCATTTCATTGTGTGATGTCTGAATTACTGCTAAAATAAGAAATGACCATTGCTTAACATTTAAAAAATGTGATAGACGACCCAATTTATGAGACAGATGTCAATCATGTCCACCACTCACCCTGATAGTGAAGGTGTAATTAACGCCGACGTCTCCTCTCCAGATCATCCTCAACTCCATGCACAAGTACCAGCCTCGGGTTCACATCATCAAAAAGAAAGACCACACTGCCTCACTGCTCAACCTCAAGTCTGAGGAGTTCCGCACCTTTGTCTTCCTGGAGACTGTCTTCACTGCTGTCACGGCCTACCAGAACCAGCTGGTGAGTGACTGACATCGGATTTGTCTCTTCATATATTTACACTCCCCACAGACTCAAAGCAGGTGTTGATATTTCTCTATGAACTTGTGAAAGTTAATGAGACAGAAATAAAAGGCCTTGCTGCCACATTTGGGTTTAGTTTCAGTATTAACAAAGTGAGACCAAACCATTTTCAAACACTAAGAAAATATATAATTCTGTAGCAATCTTGAAAATATATTATATATTATTATATTATATATTTTAAAAATACATTTTTGTCATTTTAATGCAACAAAAATCTATTTACAGTGACAACATAAATTGAACACAAAAATTTGTGAAATCAAAGTGAAAAAAAAGTCTTACTTTTTGTTTTTCTTGATCCACAGATAACTAAACTCAAGATTGACAGCAACCCATTTGCTAAAGGTTTTCGAGACTCATCCCGGCTCACAGACATGGAGAGGTACAGGGGATTCTGGGAATTCTAATTTTCATCACTGTGTGTTTGTTTGTGAGAAATGTTCTTACCTAATTTGTAGCAGGTATTTTATTGCTATTGGATTTTTAGAACTAGTCTTGAAGAGGTCCATTATTTCAGATGGTGCTGAAGAGCCGGTCCTGATGAGGCAGAATCTCTTTTTTTAAGTTGGAATGATGATTTAAAATTATATTTAAATTAGTCTTATATTTTCTTATGGTTAGAATACTTGTCAAACCCTGTAAAATGTATCTATATTTTTTCTTTATATTTCAATATATTTATATATTTATTTTCCTTGACTTTTATTTTCTTAATCAACATCTGGTTTCAGATCAATTTTCTGTGTCACTTTGGAACAAAAATGTCACACTTCTCTCCATTAGCTATGTCACACCATTCTTTTCCATCTGTCCCTTATTTAGGGACTCAAAGGCAGGACACGGTTAGGAGATAATTTAATCTTAAATAAAACTGAAGCTGGTCAGTGGTACTAGTCTCAGTTGAAACAGGCAGAGTTCAAAACAGAGGGAAGCCAGAGACTAACAGCTAAAATACAAAACCACCAGGCTAAGGTTCAAAGTTAAAGGACTGGCCAAGATTACTCACGGGGAAGTGAAGAGACATGTAGTAGATTCAGGGGGAAGGAAGACTTACGACCAGGTGACAGGATGGGAAGGGAAGGGTGACGTACAGACAGTGGAGGAGTTAAAATGTCACAGGTGGGGATTGTTAGATGATCACAGGTGGGTGGGGACAGAAAGACAAGGAAGGCGTGGACACAGGGCAGGTGGGGAGTGGAGAGAGACAATGTGAGACACGAGAAAACAAAACAGAATAACTGAAACAGATGTCCTGTCCTGTCCTTGTTTTCTTTCTTACCTCTTTCCTTAGTAAAAGAAGGAAGTATAATCATTTTATAGTCTTTATATATGTATATATGTATATAATGTTTGCCATTTTTTAATTTTCATTGTAAAGCTCTTATTTGTGTTTGTGTTTTTCCTTATCGTTGGCTTATTGTTCTCTGTTTCCTATCTTACTCTTTACTTCTGTTCTTTGTTTTTCTTCCAACATTTTTTTCCTTTTTCTGTTATTTAATTCCCTGCATCCTTTATTTTAATACCGTGGGCTCAAAACAAAAATGTCACTTCAGTCACTCACACGTTATCAAATGCAGACACACAATAAGCAGAAGAGAAAGAAAGCGAGAGAAAGGATTTTAATTAATGCTGCCAACACACACACACACACACAGTTCCCCTAATTCCTGATTCCAGCACAAAGGCCAAATTTGGCCAAGAAAAATTAAACCATCTGCTGCTTTCACTTCATCAAACATCACAAACATAGACCCGTGTCACACACGCACATGCACGTCCACACACAACACTTGTTGTCCTTCTCTTTTTGAGGGCTGTGAATTAGACCTGATCAATTGATCTTCAGGGAGCTGCAGAAATCACATTAGTCTGGAGTCGCCCACTGCACTAAAACACACTCTAATTCAATTGGCCGCAGTGACTGATTGAAGCCAGCAGACCCCGCCTCCCTCCCACCGTCCCTTCACTCCAGCGCTGCTGTTCTTTGTGGGAGTTTCTCTCTCTCTCTCTCTCTCTCTCTCTCTCTCTCGTCCATGCTGCAGCCCCCTGTGTTTGCAGGGCCCCCCGGCGCTGATAAAAACACACACATTTGTACTCCTCTGCTGACAGATATTGCACTTTCCTAACCTAATTGGAGGACAGGGAGCTGCAGAGGGAGGGCTGCTAATGTGGACGCATGGCAGACCACTTGCTGGCTGTTTAACACACACTCACACACATGTGCACACACCCACACACAGGCATGCCATACGCCCTCCCCAAACCAACAACAATTTGTGTCACTGCATTTGAGAAGTACTGTCTGACAAGACTTAAAATGAGCTTATGCACTTTGTGGGATAGGGAACACACACACACACACACACACGCACACACACAGACACACCGTTAACCATGAAAACAAAGATGAAACACACACACACACACACAAATTCAACAGATGTTATACATCTGCTATATATAGAATACAGTAGATATTTAGATTTATATTTTAAAACTATAAGCTATGACTGACTCAGTTTCATTATTCATGCATTTTACAGGTGAAACAAATGAGATTTATTTTGGGGCTCTCTCTCTTTGGCTTTTGCTGCAGGGAAAGTGTTGAGAATCTGATCCACAAGCACTCTTACGCCCGGTCACCAATCAGGACCTACACTGGTGACGAGGAGAACCTAAGTGAGGATGGACTCTCAGCTCACACCCGTGGTGAGCATCTGGCTTTCACACCTACTCGTCTATTCCAGGCAACCTTGTTCATCCCACCTGGGTTCTTTTTGTTTTTTACATCTTTCCATTATCCAATCAAAACATCTGAAATATTTCTCTGGCAGGTTCAGCCTTCACTGCTTCAGATAACCTCTCTCTGAGCTCGTGGGTCACCACAACATCAGGATTCTCTGGCTTCCAACACCCACAGTCCCTGTCAGCGATGAGCGCCAGCGCCTCTCTGCCCCACCCCATTCAGGGCTCCCTGCCCCCTTACAGCCGTCTGGGAATGCCACTAACACCAACCGCCCTGGCTGGAACCATGCAGGGCAGTGGACCTTCATTCCCATCCTTCCACATGCCCCGCTATCACCACTACTTCCAGCAGGGGCCCTACGCTGCCATCCAGGGACTGCGTCACTCGTCTACTGTCATGACGCCCTTCGTATGACTTCACTTTGTTGAGGACATTAAACCAGTCCTGAAGGTGACCTTCTCACAGCGGCTCATCACTTCTCATTCAGTTTCAGTTTGTAAATAAAAAAATGGCTTCATGACAACAAATCCAGAAAAAAAACCCAAAAGGACTGAAAGAATCCAGAGTGCTGTTCAGCAGTTTGGAAAACTTTTCGCAAAATATTTTTAAAAGCTATTACTTACAATACAGATAACCAACGAAGGAAAAGTGTCTTGTTGAAGAACCGTGGAATATATGAAAAAAAAGAGACAAGCAAACCTTTTCTAATCATTTAACCCTGGCTACTGTTTCTGCAGCAGACATGTCATGATGTCATGATGTCATGATGTCAGGATGCTGTGTGATCTCTCAACCAAGGACAGCAGTAATCACATCACAGATACTTCAGATGCAGCTGTTGTCCATGCCAGATCTTGTGGTTCCATCTGAGCAAAGAGGGAGACCCAGAGACTGTTTATAACAGACACCGTTAACATGGAGAACAATGTGATGTCGCAGGATATCGCGGCTGACGTGTAAATCACATGTCCCGTCTTCTTATATTTTTGGTCCCATTAGTATTTCTCCCTCTGTTTCTCTATAGGACCATTGTTTTATAAAAGCCGACACTGCGTTTTATTACGTAATTCTGGACTTACAGTTGAAACCATAGGATTATCGGGAAAAGCGAGACCTGGTTTCATCGTCCACTGGGCTACAGAGGTAGCCCTGTTCAATTGTTACATACAGTCTGTGTAGAGAACAGCCTGATCAGCTTTTCTGAATGGTGCTGTATGGAGTTATAACCATAAGATGCTCTGTTGTAGAAATGCATTGTACAAAGATAAAAATGTCATATTTACTGATAGGAAAATTCAAGCTGTAGAGTTAAAATAAATGTATCATAGGACGCATGCTGACTGCAGTAGAACAACACACTGGGTAAACCTTATATAAGATATTACTGAATACATATGCTCATCTTTGACAGGAGGGGAATACATTTTAGTTTAACTTAATAATGCATACAAGCCAGCATTAAAAACACAACAGTTGTGTCAGAAATGTATCCATTTACATTCATTTTTTATTTAAATTTTCCAGGTCTTTTTCTCAGCCCTGGATTTTAATTTCACTAACCCCCTTAATTATATATGGAGCAGCTAAAGAATTTAGCCTAGCTATAGCTATTGCTAATCATCCGCCACGAACTAGGATCTATATAACTGTCTTTATCGTTAAAAATCTTGTTCAATGAAGTGTGTTTTAAATTCTAACTGATTCAGGCATTTTGAACAATACAAATGTCATACAAATTCTCCAATGTAAAAACTGCTAACTAGCATCAGCAAATGCTAACTGGCTAATTAACCCTTGCTAGTGTCCCATATTTTCTTTTTAGCATATATTATTTTTATTAAGTTTAAAAAAGTCCTCAAAATAAAATTCAGTGTCAGATAAAATAGCAAAAAAAAAAAAGTGATTTGACGACAATTTTGTTAAGAATGTTCCTGGCTAATTAGCCGTTAGCTGAAAAGCTCATTCTTATAATTGGATGCATCATTGCATAAACAGTCACAACCTGGTCCAGTTCTACAAATAAGTTAAAATAATTTAATGTCAAAAAACATTAATATGTGTTACATTATTGGGAAAAAAACAGGAATATCATTACATTATATTTTGCTAGTATGTTTTTCTTTTAATTTAATCCATAAAACTAGATTTTACAATAACATAGGATAAAAATATAAAAAAATTAATTGTTAAATTATTGTAATCCATTGATGAACTGTAAGAGATGTTACAGCAATAACAAATGATCAATGGAGTTCAGTGATTATTCATTTTGTCTGATATCTTTGTCCTGATGACATTTTTGTCTGAATAATTAGCTTTGAAAACTCAAAGATGCTTCAGAAAGCACACAAAAATGAAATGGTGCAAATTTATTGGGCCACTAGTACAATTAAAAGTAAACACACATTGAAAACAAAGACAAATTATCAAATTGAGTTTCTAGCTCAACAGGTTTTCAATGTAGAAAAAGAACCGCTCAGTCTTTGGTTAGGAATCCTTGTCTTGTGCCGTTTAATTTTACTTTGAAAATGAAATAAAACATTTACTTCTACATTTGAGAAGAAAATCTTAAGAAACATCTTCCTTACCATGAAACACCAGCGTGAGCTCCATTAAGCAGTGTCTGTGTAATAAATAAGATGTTTTTGTTTTTTTTAACCAGCAGAAGTGCTCTGTTTGACTTATGAAACATTTTTACATCATAGAAAAATATTTTAGGAAAATTGAGTTTCGCTTTCCAATGTCTGTTTTTTGTTTGTTTTGTTTTTGTTTATTGTGACATTTAGGGACGGGGACTTTACAGAATGTAGCCTGGACTGAAGAATTCAATCTTTTTACTAAAATGTATCCTTTTGATGTTATGACTGAGGGGGTGAATCAACAACTGAAAAAAAAAACTGATTGTGTTTTAAAGACATTTTAAGTGCAATATATTTATTTTGCTCTCTGAAAATAATGTGTAATGTACCATAATCTGCATTTAAACATGTAGATATTTGTAAACCTTGAGAAATACAGTTATATGCCATCACTCAAACATTTTGTGACATTTTATTGACTGACCTCGTGTCTTTTTCTGCTTCACAGCACCTGATAGAATGCCAACAATAAATATGTCCACAGCTAGTTCAGTTATTTTCTTTTTCTGTCATCAGGTTTCAGAGCCAACGCAGAATTGTCAGTAAAATACTGCTATTAATAATATATATATATATATATATATATACTTATTTGTGGCGTTATAGTCTGTCATGGCCAGCGCTATCGCTATATTCAGTATTGATAAACGCAGACGCAAAGCTTAAATTGTTAAATGGACAGGTCTAACTGTGAACACTACCACCTAGTGGACGAATGCTCTCACTGCGTTTGTAATGTCAGGCTCCAATGTCAAATTCTAAATTTTAAATTTACAGTCTTTAAAACTTTATTCAGTTAACAGCTTATTCATCTTATCGGTCGGCTCATGACTTTTTTATATACATTTCAAATGTTTTTATCGGATGAAGATTTTGAAGTCACAGGATTTCTGAATATATAATGTTTAATTTTTAAATAAAACTCCTAACAAATGTCCTCATCAGTACTTGCTAAGTCCCAAACGTTTAGACAGAAACTGTCTTCTTTTATACGAGATGAAGAGTAATTCATAATTGTGTACACCAGTGTGTAATGCTTGTTGACAAAGTAACAAGGTTGCCTGTATTAGAGGTGATGACACAGAGAAACTACCAGGCCCTGATGAAACCACATTTACGTGGTTGAGTATTATCAGGAAGACTCTCTTCAGCTGCTCTGTCCATACAGGTTAGACAGCTTGGCGCAACATTTGGTCGTTATTGTGAAATTGGTCTTTTAATTCTTTTAATGCACAGTAACTCAAAACTCGGCTTTGGTCTTCTGTCCATTGTCCATTCCTTTATCACATCGATGCTCCTGATTTTTTATTGCAGGAGAAAGAATAAAAGAACGAAACAGCGTGACGGTGTCTGACAGTGAAGCTCCAGACGTCATCTACTACATCATCTATGAACCAGTTTAATTTCCAACGACAGATGTGACTAAAATCTTCCTCCGTGTTCCTAATTCTGTCAACTGTAAGCAAATGTAAAACAGCAGCAACCGTGGGCTTTCACTGCTGATTTCTCAATTTGAAATCAAGGGAAACAGAGAAGAAATGACAGACTGAAAATAAATACATTAGACACAGAAAAAACCCTCTGTGACCTGGAAGAGTTGGTAGATACTATAACCAGCTCTGACATCTTTTACTGTGTGGATGTTTCTCTCCTGCAGCACCCACGTAGAACAGTCTCTAATGATATCCTTGTACTGCTAACAAACATTATACATGGTATAAATTTTAAAAAACGTGTGTGAATACAAGTTTAAGAGGTGCCACTTAACCTGACAAAGAAACCACATGGATGAGAAAGGCCGGAGGTTTGTCAAGATAGTTCAAGATAACAACAAATACAGCCCAAACCAAGACAGGCTATAAAAACAAAGAATCCAAAGGATAAATAAGAGTTAGTTTAAATTTGCTACATAAGATAGCTACATGTTTTTTAATGTTATCTTCTAAAAAGCATCTACTTAAGCAAAGCCTAGAAGAGAAAGTATTATTATTATTATTATTATTATTATTAATTTCATAAAAATAACTTATAGCAGAAATTGAAGTCAGGTTAATGTTATTTGTTTAGCCAAGATTCATTTGAAGAATTGTGTCTATACCATATCAAAATTGAGAAATGAAGAATCAATTCCATTTCGGAAATAAGAAAAAGACAATACAATAATAATATTACATAAACAAGACAAAAACCCAAAAGAGATTACATCTTAAAGAAGAACTTCGGTAACAGTAAAAATAAGCAAAAATCTTCAAACTAACTAGAAGATATCTCTAAAGATGGTGACGTCAACCTGAAATTGATTCCAACTTTCGTTAATTTAGAGCCAAAATGTCACGGGTATAAAACCACACGTTGGTCAAACTGAAGAAAGACTTAAAGAGTATGAGCTGTTTGTATCTGCAGTCCTGACTGCACTGTGTGAAGTTAACAGACTGGGTCTGAATACACAGACGCAGGAGTCCATCACCAGAACACTTCACCCTCCTCCACCGACCGAGCCGACGGATCGATGGCTGGACGTTAGTCACCGTTTCACCAGGAAGAAGGCCCCACTTCTGCTTTGATAAGAATCGCTCACATCCTTCGAAAATAAATAAATAAACAAATAAATAACATCCACTGCGGCCATGATTGAATTAAAGTGAGAGGGGAAAGGCAGGACCCGCCACCATGAGGTATTGCCTGGCAAATTGGAGCTAACAGTTGGGCCAGAGAGTCCATTTTGGGGCATAATTTACACGGTGAGGAGCCTGAGCTGAATCTAATGTCATTTCCATCAATTTTGCATTTCGGCCCTTTTTCCCTTCCCTGGGGCTTTTAGCGGTCGTTGGAATGGGCTGGCGGAGGACGGTGGTCAAGCATTACAATGTCACAGATGACATTTGGCACAGCGGCCGAGTGAGAGGTGTGTCTTTACAGCGTGGTGACTGGCTGCAGAGAAGAGCAGCGTGTACCCACTGATGCACCATCTCTCAAACGGTTAGTATATGCTAATAGGTTAAGAGTACAGAATCGCCCCAGACAAGCCGCTTAATGGATGTTTTATCTGCAGGTCAAAGAGTCTCATCGGCTGCAATCTTCCCCGACAAGATGTGCCAAGTCAAATGTAGCGACAAAACGCTTTTAACAAACAGGCCACAGAGCACTTCAGGGTGGACAAAGGACGCAAACACACAGACGGACCCGTGGTGAAAGGTGAAACCTGTTGGCAAACAATGGGAAATCGATTTAGAGGAAATACACCTTGAAAGCAAAGTTAGCTGAGGACAAATCGAGACGACAGGACGGAGCGCAGACCGGTTTCACGTCCACATGCACAAATGTTAAGGTTTCAGCTAAAGTAAAAAGCACTGAGAGAAGTTTCCCTGACCAAATGTGGTTGGACACAAAGGCTGAGACAGTGGTTTGGAGCGCTCTCTAAATGCTTCTGTAATGCACTTAAGAGGAAACCAGAAACATCAGTGGTGAAACGAAACTTTTATCTTCAAGCACAATGTTAAAATAACACTCTCTGTCATTGGTTTTAGAAATATATCTACAATTATTCTACATTTACATACCTCACAACTTTTAACTAAATTATATTATATATTAGTGGTGCTTTGGCCAGGAGGCAATGTCTCTGTCATTGGTGTGGAACCCCAGGGTTCACCTCCTGGGCAAGATCGAAACCTGGTTAGGGTGGTCGGTACCTTCCAGTGGACTGGTGTGATTTGGGCGGCGGTCATAGAGGCTACTGCCCCCACAACGCAATAAGGGATAAGCGAATGAAAATGGATGGATGGATAGTATATATTAAAGTAGAAAATATATTGTAACATACATCTATCTTGTCTATGGAAAAAAACCCAGAGACAAACTTGGTGTGTTGGTTATTAATATGGACGAACAGCATAGTTTTATATGTTGTATTATACTAGTAATGATATTCTGAGCATGTTAAGTCAAAAGCTGAAAGACAAGGTGTAACTTCGTGAGCTCATGGTTTCCTTTAGGCAGGTTACATTTGCAATAAGATGACAAATACCAGCGATGTTAGGCATTACTGCACTGCACTGTCCTCATCATTGTTTGATAAATAAATAAACAAACAACAAAAGATCATCTGACAACAGACGCCTTCACAATCAGTACAAAAATCAGAACAAAAATGTCATATATGAGAGATTGTAGTAAATTAAGAGTCAAGATCTGACAGAAAGAGAAGCTGTCGCCATCTATGTTTGGGTGACTTTTTTGTCTAAAACAGGAATATTTAATTTAATTTTCAATAAAAAATGATTTTCTTTATTATTGAATTACTGCATAAAAAATATAAAAACATGAATACTGTATATGAACATGTGAAATTTTCAAATTCGGCTTCGTAAGGCAGAATAACAATGTTATAGGTTGATACCTGGAACTAGATCTACTTTATCTACTAAAACACTTTTTTAGTCTACAGTGAAGACACTGCTCTCACAGTGTCTTCTTGGGGTCGTTGGCCTTACCATTTCGGATGAATCCTGGTTTGTACTTTAATCTTTTGTTCTGTCAAGCGGAACAACATGTTGCCTCATCCTCTCAGGTGTCACCTGCTCCATCTCTCCCTGCCATCTCTCCCCTGCTCCTAATAAACCTAGTCTGTCTCCTCTCTGTCCTCTATGGCAGGTGTCCAGCTCAACCGCTGCCGCTCCACAGACAACAAGGCCTGATAGCAGGGGAGCAGCAGCGAGCTGGCTGCATAACAAGGACTTATTATGATGATGAAATGTCCTACAAGGACCCAAACACCCTCTTAAAGAAATCTCTCCCAGCGATAAGGGGAGTCTTACCCTCGCCCCTGGAGCTGCGGGGAAAATTGAGGGGAGGTGGTGGCGGTGGTGGGGAACCTAACCTGATTGGATTGGTGGATCAGAGTGGGGGGGCGCGTAACGAAATCAAACAGCCGTCAAGCTGCTGTCATGCATAATTAATTGGGCCTTCTACGACCAACTACACAAAAATCCATGGTCATTCGATTAGGGGGTTTTGGAGGACTCTCTGAAGTGCATCGCTGTCTGAGCTGCTTCCCTGCTCACCTCCATATCTGGGAGGACAGTGTCAGAGCGACGCTGCCCCGCCCTTGTAACCCTCACATCTTCAAGACAAAATTCAGACTCTCATTTTAAGTTTTCCTCAACAGGCAAGGACAAACTCACTCTGGAATAGTCTGGGTCACACAGATACTCACACACACAGCATCTATTTCACAACAAGCGAACTACCACTCCACAGACTGACAGACAGATCCTACAGCATGTACTAATAGGCTTTATGTGCTGCTGATGCCTGGTTATCTCTTCAGAGTAGAGTCTTTAGTAGTAGTAAACAGAATCCTACTTTTACCAAAAATAAAAGGAAAAGTAGAAGCAGCTGACAGATTAGACAGACACATGCCTGACATATCTGCCTTACACACAGAGGGTCCTGGGTTCGAGTCCCATAGGAACCACCTGTTCCTAATGGTGTGTCCTGTGTGGCAGCCTGAGGGTTCACACTGATTTCCCCCACTGTGGCATGAATGAGGCACTCAATTGTTATTCTCATTATTTCATTGCTTATGTCACTATACTTGGGTCACTAACTTGCCAGTTAGTTTCCTCTTTGCACTCTTTTTTTTGGACTGAGATGAGGCGACAGCCCTACACTCAGGTGGTTACAGCCATCACAGTCGTATCACAGTTTCTAATTGAATGTCATTATAGGACTGAGAGGTAATACACATTCAGCAGCAGGTTTTTTTTAGATTTGCTTAAATAAAAGCTATTTTCTGGGTGTTGCTTTTATTTAAACTCATGAATAACAAAACGTACATAAAGTAGATATAAAATAATGATGATTAAAACAGCCAGAGAAAATTACTTATTCTCATATTCTGTACAACAATGTACTTTACATCTACGGCGACGATAAAGTGAATCGAACAACTGCGTGAATGCTGCCATCTTCAGGACGCAAGAAAAAGTAAAAAAAATATCATAATAATAATAAGTCAAATGCAACAAGTATTTGTTTTATTCCAAAAGCATATCTTCAAGAATTACAGATGCATATACTATACATGTGTAAATATATATTAACAGGGAAAACAATGTGCTTTAGTAGCTACAACGTTCATATGCACTTCAGGTGCATAAATAAAAAAATCTCCAAAGATGTCATTTCCATTATTTTTAGATTTCCTTATCTTGTAAGGGCTAGTCGTGACTTTTTTCTATATATATATATATATATATATATATTTATGTCAGAATTAAAAAGTATCAGAAGTGAACCTTGATCACTGCTTTAAATGGAAGACAGACGTCACCAACCTTTGATTGATGATTAATGAATGCAAAAGACCTCAATGAACAAGCATGAACTCCTGTATATCACAGTGTGACATTCATCACGTGTCTTTCATCATGTTAGTGTCAGCTCAAACACTACCTGCTTCTGTCAGTTGTTTGGCAGCATAGACAGTCTTCAGCCGAGAAGCTTGGGTAGTGTCTCCTGGCATCAATACAGTATCTAACCATTTCTCAACAAAATGGTTTTCTGGATTAGTACAGGGCAGATATGTGAAATGAAAGAATTGCTGTAGAGTGACACCTGCTGGCAGAAGAGAGATTCCTAGAGGTAACAGGTCTGCCTAATTGCCTGGTTGTGGCCGACCCTCGGGGATGAGTGAGGTGAAGAAGGTGCTGATGAAGGACCATGCGGTGGTAAGAAGGCCGGGCTCAGGAAGAGCAGGAGCAGGATTAGCAGGAGTGGAAGGAGTGGCAGCAGCAGGTGGAGCATCAGCCTGGGCTTGGTCCTCTGGAGCTCCACCTCCTTCTTCACCACTGTCTTCATCCTCCACTCCCTCATCCATTAGACGTTCCTGAAAAACATGTCAAATAAAAGACTTAAAAAAAAAAAGACAGAAGTCCCACTCAATGTCAAAATTGGTCAAAAAAACTGTGACTATCCTACACATTCTATTTCATTCCAGATCCATTACACGCATATTCTCTGGTAATGTACCCAGTTTAGAGGACCCAAAGCTGTGCTCCCAACAAACGCAATAGATGCAAAAAAAAAAAAACCCAAAATACTTGAATCACCTGTACTGTGCTCCTTAATCATTTTGCTGTGTGCAAACCAAACGCGATTGTGTGAAAAAAAAAACCTGCAGTAACTTCTTTACAAGTACCAAAACTGCAAAAATAAACACCGTCAATAATGTTGTAAAACAAGCCACAGAAAGTCTCACCACTTACCAGAGAGCCCTCCTTCCTGGCTAACTTTAGTCCATGCCTCTTCTTTGTAACATCGGGGAGGTGACGTTGGAATAAACTTGTCGCTGATTGGATGTCATGGCAGCTTTGTTTTTCTAACTCGATTTATTCCAGACGCTCCAAACGTGTCGCAAAATCCTGTGTTGTTGTTTACACTGATCGCGTTTGTCGAGTTGCCGCTCAATTCGCATTTATTGTGTTTGGTGTGAATATCGCATTAGAGTTGGTCAAATCAGAAGCACTTTTATTGTGGACCTAAAGTCTTCTTATTTAAACCTTTCAAAATACAACACATTTTTAAAGCAATTTTTGTTATTTATTTTAACATCTTTCAATTTATGTATTATTTTCTTATTCTTATATCAACCAAATTGTTTTTTGTATTAAGATGGTAACTTCTAAAATGTTTTTACTGTTTTTCAAAGCAGACCTCAAATATCCAATGGTGGGATAATAATCCCATTGTCCCCACTAACCATTTCCTGTATGTCCTGATGTCTCTGTGCTTCCTCCTGAGGAGCTGCAGCCCGTTCCGCTTCTCTGAAGTTCTGCTGTTCTGGCCTGAAGGGAAACCAACCAGCCTGGTGTCTAAATAAATAATAATAAAGAAAAACATGTTTTTATTTATATGGCTCCAGGTTTGATGTTGTTTCAGATGCTTAGGTTTTTTTTAACTTCAATGCATGGAAACCAGCCAGTGCTACTCACAGGTAGACAAGCAGCATGGCACCGATCACCATGATGAATCGGCTGAAGGAGGAGTAGAAGTAGACAATGCTGAGGAGGACGCCAGCACGAGACACTGTGTACAACCAGTCCAACCAATCGCGGTTCAGCTCATCTTCATTCAACACAGCGCCAGCATGTGCATTCATCTGGATGTTAGCATTGGGTTGTGGGTTGTCAGGTAAAGGGTTGGGGGCCGGGTTAGGCCCCAATGGTGGTGGGGCCTGCACAGCCTCGTTCGGTCTAGCAGCCTGCTGAGGGGGGAGTGAAGGGGACGAGGGGGGAGGGGCACCGGAAGGCTGAGATGCGGCAACTGCTGCTTGGCTGTGAGGAAAAAATGAGGAAAGGGATAAGAAAGAGACAAAAATACACACTTTGATCAGAGAACATAAAACTACAGTTTGTGTTCCCTCTTTGTTTTATTACCTAACTGTTTTTTTCTACCACTGATGTAAGAAGCAAATTAATTAAAATAAAGTCTATTCTCACTTTATGTTGTTCATTGTCTTATAACTGATAACTTTTATAATATAAAGCAACTAGGAGAGATTCCTTAAGAATTTTGGGACTGAAATATTTCTACAAAAGCTTTTGATCATAATTTTTATTCATCTGGACTATGAAAGCATTGGCATAAGAAAATGTGATGTTTTTTAACTGGTGGGCATGTTCAGAGTTAATGAAAAATGTTGCCAAATGAGGCGAAGAATTATAGATCAAAATAAAATTGGCCCTGAAACACATTTTCCGGGAGCAAAAAAACATGGACCCAAAGAAACCAATTATCAAGTGTTCAATTATTTGTGCCAACAAATCCACACCTGACGGATATAATTATGACATAAAAAAGACACACTGCAGTGGTCAACTGTCAACAGACTCACTATTGCATGTAGTAATGGCGTGCGTACATCTGCTGCCACCACAGCATCTGCATGGGCATGTACATAGGGTGGGGGGGCATGTTGGCAGGAAGGCCCCCTTGTAATGGGACCTGAGCTCCATCGGGCCTGCAGAAAAACAACAAAGAATATTAAACAAAGAAAAAAACAAATTACACGTAAATAAAATATGTATGATATTTAATGTATTACTATCAACATTTAAATAAGGTGTATTACTTAAGAACTTTTAGTTTCTGTCATAGAAACAGGAATTAAAATATCTTTGGTATCGTGAGGTCAGGGGCTGGCTCACCATTGAGGAGCACCAGGGGGGCTGAAGGGAGGGAGAGATCCACGATGTCTCAAGCCGTCATGACTCCCAGGGGAGGAAGAGGAGGAGGCTGCTTGACTGTCCTGGTTTGGCGTGGCAACAGGAGAGGAGGAGCTGGCACTATCAGAACTCTAAGATTGACACATCAACCAACATCAATCATTACAAATACATTTCATAAAAAATGTGTTTTTCTTATTCTGCTTTCTAGCAAATTTGAAACTTATACTAATATATCATAATTTATCATTATGTTATATAAATTCTTAATTGTTTTCAATTTCAGGCATGTAAAGATACACTCAACTTGTACAACATGATTTGAATCACAATTTTTGGTTCACGATACAATTTTATCAATATTAAATATTGGAATGTAATAATGCAGATTTCTTTACAGACACACATCACCATTTATCTCCATTTATTAAAAGTAAAACAAAAAGTCTAGTCATATTTACCTCACTAACTGTCAATACTTTAAACAACAACAGAATAATACAAATATTAAATAAAATGATTTCTTTTTTCTTTTTTTTACAGAAACACTGTTTCCTTTTGACACTGAAATAGTTAATAGAAAGTGAAAGTGATTTATTGTCATTGTAACAAAGCACACCAGTGCACACAATGAAATGTGATCTCTGCCTTTAACTTTAACCTTAATGAGCAGTGGGAAGCTCAGATGCACCTCAGTGGAATTAGGTGGATTTGAACCTGTGACCTTCTGGACAATTACAGTGTTTGGTAGGTCTGAACTAATAATAGACACTGGCACTCTGATTGTTCGCTTTGGACAAAAATATCCTGGATTTACTGACTTAAAAACCAATGAAGTGTTAACATAGGTCTGGAGGATGAATAAGTGCAGGCTTTACTCACACTGGAGTCTGAAGCAGGAGACCTGGAGCTAGGGCTCCGAGGAACAGGTGAGCTGGGTGGACTGTGTGAGGTGCACACTAGGTGCATCATGTGGTAATCATCCTGCTGTAGGTTGATGGCATGAGAGGGTTTGTCAGAGAATTAGAGAGACAGAGAGGAAATGAAAGAAATGACAATGAAAATGAGCGACAGAGAGAGAGAGAGAGAGAGAGAGAGAGAGAGAGAGAGAGAGAGAAAGAGAGAATTAGTGTAACAGAGAGCAGCATTAAAATACAAAGCCCAGTCATTGCTGATCATAGATAAACTATTGTTTTCTGGTCAGCCTGTTCCAGTTCAACAGCAGTTATACACACCCACAGACACATAAAAACTGTTACGTAGATACCAGCATATGTACAAAACACTTTAAAGTCCGTAAGAAAAAGATGAGGCAACATTCATCTGTCATGCTGCACTTTGCCTAAGATATGCATATATGAGTTAAATGCAAAGTACATGGTGTTGTACGTTTCAGTGTTTTTGACAACGCCTAACAACATGATCAACATTATATCAGCTATGACACATTATTAAGCTTTTTGCAACTGGTAGGGCTAGTGACTACAGAAGCTCATCACGTACTGTACGTGTGTGTGTGTATTCCTTGCCTTTCTCAGCACATCCTTTAGTTGCAAGTGGTCCTGGAGAAGCCGGCCTGAGTACACCAGCCGCTGATCTTTTGACAACTACAGTGCAAACAAAAGAAAAGTGAGACAGGGAAATAGCATATGGTCAATAAGAGTTATCAAGTGTAAAAACTAAACCTACCGGTTTACTGGGGTACACACTGGAGATGTGACTCTTCAGCCTCTCTACTGTCCAGTTGAGGAAGCAGTTAATGGTCTGGTCTTCATATTTCTGGTTAGGGGCCCTGATGACCAGGGTTACAGGACTATCAATTGCCCCAGAGTCCATGGCTCATATTACTCGCCCAGTGAGCTCTGATGTACCTGAGCTCAGGAGACCTTTGTATCACAACTCAGGATCCACCTGAGAACTCACTTGTCTCAAACCTTCATTGTGAACTTGGAATATTAACACCAATCAGTCCCTTCTGTGCAGGCAGGGAATGACCTATCCTTCTACAATATACGTATGCTTCATCTGGCAAATATTTTCTCGTTTCAAGTATAATCACAATCCTTCTTGTGTCTCCTGTGTTTCTGGAAGAAAGGAAGACCACAATGCAAAGTCACATTTTTGTATGAAAACTCAGCTTATTGCATATTCAGTAGCTGTATCAATATCTACTATATATCTTATATTATAGCTAAATATGTAATCCTTTAATTTGAGGCTTTGCTTAAGATAAAAACCCAAATTTAAACTCTAAATGAATCTAAAAGGACCAAATCTAATGATAGATCAAATCAATTTAATAGTACTGAGTTTAAGTGATGTCACGCTTTTATCTTTTAATTGTAGGATCCAAACACTACAGAAGTGATGTCATTAGAATTTTGAAAAATGTACGCAAACATTTTAACTATAAGTTTAAAGAACCCTTATAGTTGACATGTTTAACAAAACGTAAATCATAAAGACAAAATTAAAACTTAAATCCTGAATTGAGTTGTTACCGCAGGCTTTAATGCCCTAGTAAATAAGTAGTACATAGGTTATATACCGTATATAATATATAATGTTGTGAAAAGTTTAAAAGCATTGTTTACATTTATCACAGGTCATTTCAATATCCACGAAAGCGAACAAACCAGTACACAAACATACACGTCAAGCTCTGTTTTACTTTTACAGTACTGTAATTACCGCTCACTCGACATTTGTTTAGCATTTAAAAAACTTCCAGGATAAAGTTTTTGACATTACATTTTCAGGTAATTAACGTAAAAACGTAAGATTTTCCTTGAAGCCGTAGAATTATTGTATCGTCACTATAACTATTATACAAACAGATTTTTTATTTAATCTTCACTTCCTGACACCTGTCCAGTTGCGTCATGTTTTTGGACAGGAAACTGTCAAAAAACTCGGCAATCAACCCGAGTTAAAGCTGAGTCAGAGTTCACTAAGCTAACTTAACTAGTTACCGTGACCTCACTCCGGTATTCTAAAATGTCACAAACATTGTGTTATACAAACATACTGTATTTAGAGAGCAACTCAATCCAGTCCAGCTCTGTTTATTCACTAACCAATGTCAGGAAGCCGAGATAAGAGAGTTAGCCGCTCGGCTAATGTTAGCTTCGCTGAGGTCGGCTCTGAAGCCGTCTGTAAAGACGACAATAAAAACGTCTCACAGGAACTGACAACATAATACACGGTGTAACTGGAAAAACCTAAACGCCGCGATTACGTGTCGGAGAGACTTTTGTTAATGTACCTGTTTTCAGCTCTTCGATATCGTCGTCTTTCTCTAACCGTGTCCCAGCGCAACCTCCTCCTCTTGTTGTTGTAATGTCGGGCGTAAGAGCGGAAGTTCGTCATCACCGTCTTCACAACAGCTGAGTCTCATAATAATAATAATAATAACAATAATAATAATACATTTTAAATAAATGGCATGATGAATTATAATTGATTTTTAGGAATGTAATAAAGTATATATATAGTTATACTATATACTATATAGTATAAATATATACTATAAAATATATAGTATCAAGTATATTAGGACAGGTTTATTTATTTCAAATGTTTTAATATATTGAAACATAAAAAAGAGTGGCCATTGTAATATACACTTTAAATTAGGTTATTTGATTCTGCTGTAAAGGAAGCAAATAATTCCTGTATAATGTTAAACTTATCTACCCAGGAAAAGCTGATGAATATTGTATATATTGTCCGTTACTGTGTGTTCTGTGGGTTAAAATAACAGAAAATATCGCTTTTACATTTTTGGTGGATGTAGAAACCCCTCAACAAAACAATAACTATTTTGTCCATCCATCCATCCATTTTCATCCGCTTATCCGTTACCGGGTCGCGGGGACAGTAGTCGCCACCCAAATCACATTGCACCATACCAACCCCCCAAACCTTCCTGCGGGTGGTGAGTCCACTGGAAATAACTATTTTGTTTAAAAGTAAAATAAAATAATAATCAACCAGCCATTCATTATCTCTAAATCCAATATTGTTATTTAAATTATTAAAGAGAAACAACTCCTGCAAGGTTTAAATGCCCCTGTAATTATAAGGTTACTTAGTGTGATGTCTTAGCATAAATAAAAAAAAAAATTCAATAAAATCCTTATTAAAAATTCAAGCTTTTTAATTTTTTTTTTTTAGAAAATGTACAGTAAAAGTAGATGTTCACACATGGTTAGGGCACCTTTTTAGATTTTATTCAACAAGAAATAGTTTGACCAACGAGTTTCACCAAAAGTAGCATTGGAAGCCTTTTCTTTTCCACTATTTACAGATATTTTGCCTTTTCAGACTCACAATTCTCTGGGAATTTAAAATATGTTGTTTTGTTTAAGCTCAACCTTTTAATTTGTTTAGCACTTCCCTGGTCAATTGTTTACTGTAACGGTTGATCTTCCAGTGTCCAGGATCCCATCCAAGAAGAAAACGTTGGAAATCTGCCCATGCAAATGCAAACATTTCCCTCCACTCGGTCTCCAGGGCACCAAAGTCCACCTCCTTTTTCACTGCTGATTTCAGTTCTGTAAAATAGTAATCCAGGAAACTGTACGCCTTCTTTTCACACTCCCTTCCGTCCATGCAGCTTTCTAAAAAATACACCACATCTTTTATGCCACAGCCTCCACCAACATACTGAAAGTCTACAGCGGCCACACCCTGTCCATCCTGAGAGAAACAGAAGTTGGCCAATTTGGCATCTCCGTGAACGATAGTCTTAAAGCGACAGCCACTGAGCACCCTGTCAATGTCACCAGCAGCCGCCTTGAGCTCCAGGTCATCCATTGCCTCCAGCTCATCTGGTCGGGTTTCAAGGTGCCAGTAAGTGCCAACAGGCCATAGTCCCTCTGGAGCAACACCCAAGAAGAGACCATGGAAGTGGGCAAGCCAGCCTAGGCAGGCCCTGATCTCTTTGTCTTTCAGACTGGTTCTATAAAAGCAAACAAAGCTGTTTATCAGAATCAACATGTATTTTTATAGATTTAGGCGTTGATATCTAAAGCATGGGAAATGGCAGCCACCAAATAAACAATCTCTTGTAATGGCATCTACATAACCTACATAACAAAAAGTTGTCTTAAGAAGTTTGGTGTTTTCTACAGCAGCCAATTTAGCAGCATTCTGAGAACTTTAACAGCACAAAGGTCAAGTATTTTTTGGTGTCATACGGTAGTAACATGACAAAATATTCCTTTTTGGAAACTATTAAGAAGATTCACATTATTTTCACTCTTAATTATTAATTTTTCTAAAACCTTTAGTTTATTTTGTAGCAGTACATAAATATAATTACTGAAAATGATCATCTTCTATTGCTTAATCATTTTTAGGGAGTAAGTAATTATCGGGCCAAACAAACAAGCAAACAAACAAGAAGAAAAACAGTGATTTTCTTGCTGCAAAGCCACAGCACTAACCACTATTTCTATATATACTGTATATATATATATATATATATATATATATATATATACACCTTTATCTGTGTGTGTGTATATGTATATATATATTAGTTAGATTTTCTCATACAATCCTGAAATTTTATTATAAATCTATATATACAGTATATAAATTGCCAAATGTAATATATATGCTCACGTTGCCTCGATATTATGAAAATGTACCTCCTCTTATCGTAGCCGACAACATCCAGATCCTCCAGCACAATCAGCATCTCATCTCCCTGGGACAAGGCAGCCAAGCAGGCTGGGGTTCGACATTTTGGATTGGTGTGATAGTTCTGGTACCAGTACGTCTCCACCTGATAGGACCTCACTTTACGCATGTGGGAGCGATCTGAGTTCCAGTCACATGGGTGTTTGGTCTCTTTAGGAAACTTGACATGTTTCACTACCACAGAAGGTCGGTCACAGCCCTTCAGATGTAACCTCACTATCTCCCCGTAGCCACTCCAAAGGGTCTGGATCTTTGCACCGACCTGCAGAGATGACGCACCACAGGCCTGCAGGATCAGATCCTGGTATTCCTGCTTCATTTTTCTACTGTAGGTCAGGGCTGAGGAAAGGAAGAGAGGTCACTGTGTAGGAGGGGTGGTTCTTGACTACAATCAGCAGCATCCTTGGAAAGACCTGCAGTGTTCTGAATAGATATGGAGGTTTTAGGCAGATCAGGCATAAGGCCAGGTCATAAGGACATTATAATACATATTTGTGATTTCGTGTGGTTGAGGAACAATAATGCACCACTTAAGACTAGGGATAATAATAGAAAGTACAGTAGTATTGTTTAACTTGTATAACTAGCAAAGGACAACAACCGACTACTTTATCGAATGGTAAATATTAATTAAAGAAACACTGATATTAAATAAATAAACTCACATGACATGAACACATTTACTTTACCCTTGGTTTCATCATAGAAAACTCATTCGGTGATAAAGCAGGAAGTATATCTAAAACTGGCGTCGTTATACCGTCGCGCTTTCTGACGTAACGTTAAAGAGACAGACATTAAATATGGAGTGCGGTGTTATAGTTACTGCCGCCTGCTGGTCTGGAACAAACATACAACAGTTGGAATACGATACAATGTTAAACGCCACCGTTCTAATTTCCCTCTCTGTTATTCTTATGGAAAATAACTTTTACTGTCTTTATTTATTTTCTTTAATTCAAAATAGATGGCTTTAAATATAAATCACCCACTGCTTAGAGCTTGACAAGCTTTATTCAAAGCAATATTCTCTGTTGTATGCTGCTTTTTTCCATAAAGTTAATAGACCTTTGTTTGCACATTTATTACACCAACAACACAAAAAGATAGTGTTGTTGTAGTTTAATTTTAGTATAGATGAGAACGATTTTGGAGTTGCAGTAGGAGTTTTGACCACAGGATGGCAGGCTCCACCTCTTCAACATGTTTCACTTCAAGCGCAGAAATCAAGTAGTGATTTATGGGATTTTAGTTTTATACACTGACACATTTAAACAAACTCTCATTCCTTTGTTTCTTTCTATCTATGTTTCACAAAACACTTCAGTGGCTGAACACAAAATAAAACAATAAAAGGGACTTACTGTTATGAACTATTTTTCTTCTTACCACATTATTGGTACAGTGAAAGCTCAGTCCTAACAAATACAACAGAAGGGCGTTATTCAACTTCAATACAATGTCAAGACATTAATCAAAATCATGGGTTTGTAGGTCGTATGTTAATCACCTGACGACACTGATGATAACAGCTGTATCTGCTTTATTGTATCTTGTGCTCTTCTTATCAGTTTCTTTGAATGGAATGCCTGCTGATAGAGCAGCTGCGGCTGCAGAGTTAATCATGATGAACACAGATTGAGTTGAACACTGTTGAGTAACTGACCCTTGACCCAAAAACACAACATCTCAGTGGGAAATACATGGTTTTACAGAGCAAATTAAATATAATATAAATATATATTGACTTTCTGTTATAGCTTGAAATTGTTTTTTAGTTTGTATTTACAAATTTACTACACAAACTAGTTGTATTTTTTTCAGAATTTGCATACCCTATAATCCAAACCTTTGATTTAATATTTTATTAATTTGAAATGAATGATGAAAACATTATTGTTATTAATTAGTGAAACACAATTTCCAATTAAAGCAGAACATAATATTTAAAAATATGATTTCATCTTGTATAGCTTCATATTTGCATAATAGCAATGATAAACACACATGACTAAAATATAATTTGATTTCAGTGTATAGAACCCAAACCTTCTGAGGGCTGTGCACATTAACTAATTTTCAAATGTGACAGAATTGAACTTTTGTGGTTAAAACAATGACACAAAGACTCCATGACTACTGTAACATTTGAAAATGACATGAAAGCTCGTGATGATTTAACTCCTTGCCACACACACGAAGGACTTTGCTCCTCTTGTGTGACAGCGACCAGGCACCAAAGGTTCAGCCAACACAATGCTTTTCTCATCATGTCACCTCTTCTACATTGATTTAATCCTGATTAGCTGTGATTCACTCAGCGTGTGGAGCTATAAAAGCCACGGTCTCCCTGACAGAAGGCACCACTGAGTCCAAGAACCCTAGGAGTTGAGGTACAGTGTCTGCTCTGACCTGTCTGTCTCGGCCTCTGTGATGATTTCATTGAAACTGTTGTAACATTTGAAATGTTTTTTTCCTTATTTTAACTTGATTTTTTTTTTTGCTCTCCACAGGTTGATCTTCTTAAACTGCAGCCATGAAGTTCTCTATTGTTGCCGCCCTTGTGGTTCTGCTGGCTGTCGCCCATGGTGAGTCTGATTTTCATCATTTAAAAAAGGAATCTTATTTTGTGACCTTATTTTAGTAAAAGACTTGATAATATATATACTTTTTAAATGTAAAAACAACAACAAAATGATGGTTTGTCTTAAATTAAATCTCAGGTCAGCAAAAAACAAAATAAAAACATGCCTAGATAAACCTACCTGTTAGGTTAAGTGGTTAAAAACATCTACTGGAAACAATAGCACTCTCTGTCAAAACCAGGCTTCACTGAAACAGTTTAACACAGCAATATCTGTGTATTTAACATAATGTAAACATGACAAATACCACCAGTTAAATACTCAGAATAACATATGTACGTGTGTGTGTTTGTGTCTCAGGCTCTGAGGCCAAGTCTGTGGTGAGGCGTGATGTTCAGGCTGACATGGAGAAGATGGTGAAGCTCATCAAAGACATGTCTGCCAGCATCACCACTGCGACCCAGGACATGGTGGAGAAGGTTCAGGCTATGGAGCTGGCCAACACTGCCCAGTGAGTACACAACCCACACACACACACACACACACACACACACACTGGCCTGCATCACAACAACTATTGTAAACTGATCGGAGATCAGTGTGGTCAACATGGCCAAAAAAGGCCTGTTGTTATATTTAATGTCACTATTGTACACGTTTTATATCTGTGAAAACCAGAGGGAGTAAATTTAGAAACACACATATTTAAATTGTATTACTTGAAACAATAATCCATTCTCTAAACAAATCAGAGTAAGACCATTTGTTATTTGTATTAAAATACTTTATTCTTTAAAGATTCATATTTAAGTTATTTGTATTAAAATACTTTATTCTTAATTCTTTTATTCTTTATATTTAAAACAACAACAACAACAAATCAGTATCTTTGTATTTCAATGGTGAAAAACAAAAAAGAAACAATAACAAAATAACAACTGAGGGTTTACTGCTAGAAACAAGATGCAATTGTGTGTGAAATTGTTTTTTTAACTTTAATTTGTTTAAGTTAATTTCATTAAACATTTGAACAGTTCATCGTTTACCACAGAAGAGTTATATACAATAGAAATTAAGTACAAAAAGTCCAGAAAAAGGTGCATGAACGCAACTGCAGTGTTACACCTCTCCTTCAGGACATACGTTGAGGACAGCAGGACCAAGATCCAGCCCCTGGTGGACCAGGTTCAGGCTGAGGCTACCAAGCTGCAGGAGCAGGTCAAGCCCTTCATCACCAACATCGATGACCACATCAAGCCCATAACTGACAACTTCAACGCCCAGGTCAAGCCCCTGACTGACAATTTCTACACCCAGGTCAAACCTCTGACCAACCTGATGGAGAAGTTCTTCCAGCAGGTGGCAGAGCAGGCCAAGGCCCTGCTGCCACCTCAGTAAATTAATTTGTTCCGTTCAGAAATCAACCCCTTTAACCATGTTTGTCTGTTACGCTGTGTCATCTCAACATCATCAGTATTATTAAAGGTGTTCTAACTAACTCTCCTCGTTGAAGTTCTTCTTTATTTATGAGCTAACTCCGTTTATTATATACATTCTGAGCGCTAATGTCAATTAGGGAAAAGTCATGAGCCTAAGAGTAACATAAATTTGTCTCAGAATCTGACTAGAACTTCAGAAAATGTCAATATCAGCTGAACCTTTGACATGGGGTCACCGAAGGTCAATATTGTAAAGCCGCAGCAGTCTCAATCTTAGAGCCGGAATTGGGTCGAAATAATCTGAATCGATGGCTGTATTGACCCTGATTGCCAATAAATAACCTGTACTTTATATTTAGACTGATAACAAATCTGACAGATCAATGAAGGTGGCTCAAATATGAATTGACATCTGTACGATTTTGTGCAACTCACATTTACCTCACGGGGACGTCAAGGACTTCTAAGATCTGTGTTGACAAATCATTTGACAACCCTGTCTTTTAAAAATAGCAATAATTAAAAAAAATGATCATCTTTTAAATAAACACACCTTCTAAGATCTGTGTTGACAAATCATTATTATTAAAAACTATTAAAAATAGCAATAATTTAAAAAAAATGATCATAAAGTCTTTTAAATAAACACATGAATAATTCAAGTTGAATAATGTTCCACTGAGGTTGAAATTAAATAATGTTAAACAAGTTCCCATAATCCTATAGCATTGAAAATGTACACAGAATAAAAGACTTTGAAAGGTCTGCGTCTCAGAGCAGTTAGGGAGACTGTGACTTGTTGTCAGTTTTAATACAAAACAACAAAATCACTAGTCTTCCACACTGCAGTGGACTTCCTTCTGCAGTGGATGAAGAAAAAAACCCAGACCAGATGTAGTTGTTAGTTTAATAACCTAGTGTGATTCTCTGAGTAGAACAGAATTGAATAGAATAGAAAGGGAATATGATGAGAAAATGCAATCAAAATTTGAATATGTAGTTTAAAATGTATAAATTTGCCGGCATCAAGTGTCTGTGTGTGACCGATTTGCAGTTCAGGTCCGACTTCTGTTCCAAATGCTTTGTAGACCCCAAGGAAAAAAAGAGACTTTGTGTGTATTTAGTGACCATGAAGGTAATATAGTTCAGACAAGGCGTACACGATGCCGCTCTGCCTCTCCGCTCATTGACCCTCAATAAACAAACCTAAAAAAAAAAAGAAGGAAACAAATCAGGGTAGAAATTCCACTCCCCGTGGCCTCCATCCTTCTTTCGTCCGGTTCTGTTGCCAGGCTACCAGCCAGACTCAAGGTGGCCTCCTTGAGCTGTAAAGTAGAATGTCTTACTTCAAAACAAGGGAGGGAAGTAGTAGGAAGTGGGGCCGACGGAGCATTTGAGAATGTAAAAAAAGAACCTCTTTGCCCTCCTGCAAGAAAAAAAGAAAACAAACTTTTTCACATTTTTCCACAAACTCCTCAGCCGAAGGCTGCAGTCGGTGCGTTTTCTGCTGATTCTAGAGCGACCTTCTCTTTTTGTGTTGCTGCAGACGAAATCGAGCAGTTTGACGAGAACATATCTGCAGAAAAAAGACACTTTAAAGAGCACGGCAGCGCTTTACTCCCTGTTCATATGTGAGTAGTTCGATGACTGTTGTTTAAGTATTAAAATTTCAACATATTTAATAGTTAAAAAAAAAAGGCAAAACAAAAAAACAAAACAAATGAAGGCAGCACTGTTATATTATAACATTCAAGGTGAAATATCTCCACGGATTTAAAAAAAAGGCCAACCTCAAGTTTGGTTTAGTAAATTTTGCACAGATCACATTTTGATGTAAACAAATTAACATATTTTCTGCCATGTGTTCCTTTGGTATTTTTTTCATCCAGTTGGGGGCAGTATTAGAGAAGTCTTTCACTGATCATGTACAGTTTGATGATCGATCAAGGTTGAAGGAGTTCAGAAGTTTACTTTTTCAGCAAAGTGCATGACCTACCTGTTGCCAGTAGAAGGCACTGTGACTAGAAATTGATATCTTAACAGATATTAACTTAAAAAAAGATGCTTTCTCATTTTATTATTGGCATTTTTGCACAATATTTTCAAGAAAACTCTAAAAAGTAGTAACATCTCCATAATGACCAGCAGCTAATGATAAAGTCTCTCTTATTGGCTAAAAAACACTGTCTTTATATATTTCTCTCAAATCATCGTCTACCTGGAAACAGAATCAACAGCTTTGTTTGGACCTGTGAAGGCTGCCATGATGCTGGAAGGACAAGGCTGAGGGACTGATGGAGGCACGGAGGGTGGTCTCAATCCTGAAGGTCAAGGTGCGGCATCATCAGCGGGGTATCTGCTGTGAGATCCAAGGCTTAAGAACAAGCAGTGCCAGCCCTGAAGACTGGAACAGAGAGAATAGAAACTGCAGATTAGCTGTCGCTCACTTCTGCTGCTGCGTTTTATTTATTTATTTATTTTTTTGCACTCTGATGTCAGTTTATGGAGGTATTTGTTTCGGACGTCACGCAGCAGCAATGCAGAGAGACTCGCTTGTAACAGGTGACGGTTGAGAGGAGAGGTCAAGGACAAGAGATGCTGAAAGAATGAACAAAAATTGCCTCAAACTACAAATATCTGACCTTCAGTTGAGCTAAAGAATGACTCATTAACATTAACACTTCACAGGACATTTCTGATCTGTGACTTCAAAATCTGGTGCTCTTGGTCAGAGATTTGTTTTTTGAAAAAAAAAATTGAATAAAATCCAAATAATATTTTACGACATTCTTTTTTTCGGCCTATCCTAACCTAGTGGTCTACCAAGTTTTCTGTGGTTTGTCTAATTTAATGTTTTTCATAAGGTTTTCAAAGGTTAATGTGGTGACTCCTTTGATGTATCCTATGTCTCCTTTGATGTTTTGTGGAAAGGTTCTTTTTTGTGGCGTCTGTCAAGTGTGTTTTTGTCATTGTCTGACAAAAGTCAGAGATTGGCATTTTTACAATCTAAAATGTGTTAACTGACCTTTGATGTGTTCTATGAATCCTTTGATATTTCTTGCCTATGTGTTCAGCATATCCCAATAAATGTATTCCTGCTACTCAATACTGGTTCTCAGCCCACCATCTGGAATTCCAGAGGCTCAGGAATAAACCAAACTAGTAGAACATTACTAGTTGACTATTCTCTCTGTCCCGCTGTTGAACCACAACCCACTCTTTGAGAAACACTGCAACCCCCCGGTCACATTGCCAGTCTGCATTTATCAATTATTTGTTTCATTTATTTAGTGTTTAAATCCCAAATTCTCCACCAACTGTAACCCTAACATTTCTTCTCAGACTGATCGCATCCAACTGGACCGTTTCTGCTGTACGTGCATCAACGACGTCTGCACTTAATTCCACCTTAAACAAAGTGCGTCTGTGTACACAGCAATCAATAATTTAACCTTAATATTGGTGTTTTGGCTCTGGTCGGCTCCTGTGCTGGATGAAACCCCGACTGTAGAGTCAGATGTTTCCTCTCTGGAACTTTGCCATTTTGTTAATGCTTAAACTGGACACGTAATACACTGATGCACTTACTATGACACTTAATACAGTCCTGTACACACACACACACACACATGCGCGCGCGTGAGAGAGTGGGCAAATTAAACATCACATTATACATGTGTCACTTAGAGAACGTAGAGCTGTTAATAGATTTATTTCAACACCTAACATCACGTGCTGGGACGGCCACACACGAGTGTCAGGAACTGAGATCTGAACATGATATTCAGGATAAAAGCCTGTTGAACGCATTAATCCATTCAATTCTGCATGAGAGTAAAGACGTGCGACTAATGACTAGCGGCTTTGTTCGTAAATCTGGAGAAGGCGGCCTGATTAATTACAACATAAAGGCTGCTCATTTGAATGTGTGATTTCCACATGTCACTTTATGAGCCGTTAGTGTGACTGTGTGTGATAATCAAAGCTATAACACCTTTTGGTGTTGGTAGCAGTTTATACTGTTTCAGATGATCAAAGGAAAAAAAAAAAGAAAAAAAGAGCTGCTGCTGGGTTTGGAAGATAAGAACATGATGTTTTTTGTTTTTTTCCCAAAACTAAGATATTTTCACGGCAATTAAAAATGGTTGTCAAACTTACAAGGTGACAACTGCACACGTCTGGATCGGAATTTAGTGAATTATGGTTGAAAAACTGCAAATGACTTAAAGGACGTTTTAAACTTGCTAAAAGTGACATTGCATTTTTATTATTATTATTATTGCATTTAGGTGAGTACTTAGAGATTAAAGTATCTGTTTGGACTTGAGAAAATCTGCTGAAACTAATGTGACCTCCACCCCAGGTCTTAGATTTCCATTTTTTTTTAAGACAGACTGTAAGGATATGAGGATTTAAATGATGTCGTCAAATATTTCTTGAATTAAAACCAGACTTTAAGCGCACAGATTCAAGGTGAAAAAGATTCATGACACAATTAATCTTGTGCGTCACATGATCGAAATATTTGTAATTTATGATTTTTGTTGATGGATCACTAAGACTGTATGTTGTTGAGGCAAACAGAATGCTGGGGTGATTGATGATGATAATGATGATTTATGAATATTAACAGTATTTATGATATTCTTTCAACAGCATTAACAATATTGGTTTGATAACTTTGTCATTTATGGTTACTTATTAAACTCATTGTATTATATAGTCCCGTTATTCTAGTTTTTTTCACCATTCAAGTGCTATGATTTCAATTGTCTGATATTACAGGATGACTTTTTATTTGCAGATCCCTATCAGCCTAAAAAACACACAAAATATTGTTCTTTTAATTCATTTTTTTTACTTTTTTGCACTCAAAAAAAAGTTATGGTTCCATTTTTTTACAGTCTTTGTCTTAATTTTACTGTTGAAATTGCACATGTGAGAATCTTCTAGTCTGTCAGAGTACTATAGTACTACTTTTTTTGGCTAAATTGCTGGCGACGCGCTCAGCCATCGTTATCACCTTTTACAAGGTGAGATCCTGGATCGGTCAGTCCCGGCTGATCCCAGTCCTCTGTTACATCACACTGAGGACCAACTGTCCAACTTCTTTGTCACTGCTACGTCTTTTTTGGACAGTGAAGACAAAGTAACGTTGAAATAAAACTAGAAAATCNATATATATATATATATATGGTTCAAAAAACCTATTTTTGACTGTTGTACTACATTATTAACTCTAATATAAAGATTTAAACATTTTTGACAGAAACATGTTTTTTTCACATCGTCAATCTTCCACGACATTTTTGCGCACTCTCACTCATCTTGGAGTTCGATTGAATAAATGAGTTCAATATAATCTGGCTGTGTATAATCTGTCAGATTAGCGACTGCCTGTACTGTCCACAATCGCTCACACACAAAATGAAGGAAGTGAGTACTTGCTGAAACCTGATCGGTCTAATCTCCACGGATCCTCGACACAGACAACCCTGCGTACAGTGGGTGTGTGTGTATGTGTGTGTGTGTACTTCACAGACACAATGAAACCTGATCTGCATGATTCCACACCGGTGTGTGTTTGCACGTGTGTGCGTGCAGCTGCAGTTTGTCCAGTTCAAGTGTGTGAACGTGAAGATAAAAGGCTGATCTGAGTGAGTGTTCTCTGCAGTCACATTAAAGGCGTGTCACCAGTTCTAAAGATTTCTGCCACAGTTGATTTTTTTTTTTTTTAACATCTGTATGCAGTCAATCTGATGTTGAATGCAATGATTTATAGAATGAAGACAGAATGAAGTGTAAAATATATCGAGGAGAAAGCAGTAGATATTGACTCGGCAGTTGCGAGAGAAAATCAGGAATTTTAAAAAAAATGGAGAGAACAAAAAGCATCAAATTAGTATAAAATATTAGCTTTAATTCTTAAAAAAAGGGAGAGAAAACGTTTGAAATCGTTGGCACTTACCTCGCAGCATGGGGTCATCCGTGAAAGGGTCAACTGCAGTGGAACAAAAAGAAGAAAAAAAAAGGGGGTATTTTTTTTGGATGGTTAAAAAACAGAGTGGAGTCACTTGAAATCGTAGATCGAAACAAAAACAAAAAAAAAAAGGAGAGAGGAATAAACTGAGTAAAAAATAGGGGCCAATTTGGAAGAGTTAGCCGCAAGAGGACACAGACGTTGACGGACAAACATGGCCTCGGAGCGAGGACAGGACACGCTGTGTCTGCTGGTCAGTGCAGAGACACACTGATGGATGTGTTTTTGCAGGCATGGGTTATATTTTTTACTCAGATCTGACAGACAGCCCTCCGTGCTCTCAGGTGCTATTCAAAGAAACTGTGTAAAACGTGACGTCACAGAAGGAAAAAAAAAAATCAGACCCACAATCTCCTTTTCACTGCCTTAAATCCCGCCCACCACATGTTGCTCAGTACATATTTTTCACTGTTTCGTTGCTATTCTATCCATCTATCTATCCCTTTATTGATCATCTCTCAGTTTTATCTGACTCTTCATGTCTGTTTCCAGTTATCAGGCAACAGTAAAACGGCTGTTAATTTCTTATTATATTGATCTTGACATTTTTCTGTCTTCACAGCCGGGCGTGATGCCTTCTTATTCTTTCCAGTGCATTTTCACTTTTAACTTTAACTGTTAACCAAATTTAAATGAATCAAATTAATCATTTGCATTCCGTTGGAATTCTAAAGCAGTGAGGAGCGTTCAGCTGTACAGCCGTGTTCTGTGGCTTCTTAAGAACAGCAGTAATAGATGTTTTTACCTCCGTCAGCTTTAAAGTGAAGATCTGGTCAGAAGGTTGTTGAAGGTCTGAGATCAGTCGGGCATTTGTTTCTGCAGCAAAAAGATAACAAAAAAAATTACTGTCTTTTTCAGAGAAAAACCCAAGTCTTTGCTGCTGTATGTGTCCTCTGTTCAGCTCACTGCTTACTGCAACACAACGCTGCGTCACTCTGTTTTTTTAACATTTTTTTTATGTTTAAATCCACCAATACAAAGGTGAAGATTTTTTTTTCAGTTTTTTTTTTTTAAATTATCTTTGCAAACAGGATATATATTCACAGAATCTGGTGTCTATTCAACTTCAAAAAACCTTTGTATGAAGCTTCAAAAAAAAAAAAGAAATACAGCAATATCCTCTCTTTTCTTTCAGTCATATCGAGAATCTTTAACTGCATTTCAACAAGAAACAAAGTCTTAATTTGTTTTATTCTGCTTTAACTTGATCTTTTTCTCTTAATTTCACATAGAAACAACTCACTTTAGTCAGTAAGAGTAACACGTTTAAACACGTTCAAACTGCCTGTTATTTGTTTTTTAAATTATACCCGTAGCATCTTTTCTTCGGCTCCATGTTTTCATGTGTGTTTTTCCAAGTGCAGCTCCTAGTTCCAAACTACCAAAATCCAGCTTTACCCCACTTTTCCTATAGTCCTACAATTTTGGAAAAATACCCCCCCCCCCATGCCCCTTCAATCTGTCTGTGTCCCTAATGCTGAAACGCCACTTTGTGAAATTACAGTACAATTTTGCAGAGTAGAAACATAGAAACAGGCAGCAGCGATTCAGGTGCTCAGCCGCAGCAACAATGGAGCGCTGGCCTTGGTGATGGTTGCTAGGAGATGGAGGAAACACAATGGCTTCCTCTGAAACCAAAGGCCCTTAAGTGGACTGACAGAAGTGAATGCGCACGCACATACACACACACACACGTACGCACACAAATTCACAACAAAAAAAACAGAAACCCATAAAAAAATGGAGCCATGCAGGAAAGAGGAAAGTGCAAATGCAGGCCGTGCACCTTTATGAGCAGACGTTTGACCAAAACGTTTTGGAGCAGAAGATGGATCAGAACTGAGGACTGAAGACCTGAACCAGGTTTCATCTTTAAGTATTACCACAACATATTGTTTCATATGTTTTTTTTTCTATAAAAAGGAATTAGACATTTAATCTGTAATGAAAAGTAGTGGAAAATCAGGACCTTTTTTTCTTATTTCAAGGTTTTTAAATTTTATATGAGATAAAAATAAAAACTTGCTGTATAGATCACAATATTCTGTTTATTTTATTTTTATTATTAATATAGTAAAACATTTTAAAGAAAAAAAGACCAAAACCGAAAGAACTTTGTTGAAAATTTGAAATATTTCAATGCATAAAAACCTCAAGATTATTGTTTTTTATTTACATTTATGTTGTCAGCAAAATCCTTTGTCCTTATCCTTATTAAATCCTTATTAAATTTCTGCTGAATTAAAAAATGGAACAAAGATTTGTCACGCTCATTTAAAGTAAAGGTGGTTGAGGCAGAATTCAAAAAATGAGTTTTCCAGAGTCTCTAAATGTAATCACTGTAATTCTCTAAGTCTTCGCAGCCTCATCGACGACAGACAAATATGTATATGTACGAGTTGATTACTGACACGTTGACGTGTCCACCATGTCTGCCTCGACTGGAGCGGCAGCAACTGTTCCCCGTTAAAAGGGACTTGTAGCATTTTTGAAATTTTGTTTTCATTATTGTTGTTGTTTAGTAGTGCAGAACCTGATAGCAGTAGATAATGTTTCAGACGGAGCAGAGTATTGACCGATCACGTGATCAATACAACAACAATCAGTGGCTGCTCACGTCTCGCAGCCTGTCTGCAGCTCCTTTCTTACACAGCACCACCATCTATATCTGCGAGCATCCGTCTGTCTGTGTGTGTGTGTGTGTGTGTGTGTGTCAGATAGTCTGATCACCTCTGTAATGAAGCCGCAACGTCATTGTCTCCATTTAATGACAAGATTATTGTAGTACTATTTACTTCTAATATTTGAATATATAAAGTATTTCCTATTATTTATAGGTAAAAAGGAAACTTATTTTCCGCAAGTAATGTTTTTATTATTTATTTATTGTTGTATGACCTCAGAATGTTTTCTTTTTTTCATGAGGTGCTGGATGGTCACGTTTGATAACTGAATAATAATAATTATAATAACTTAAGGCTAATGCGTGCTTGGACAAGACTTGCGGGGTGTAATTAAACCACTAGGTGTCGCTAAATTCTCTAAAAATGTCCCTTAAAATTGTAAACAGTATTTGAAGACTGTGCTGTATTTTGCACTCCTCTCGGAGATGACTTAGAAAAACAACCTTTGCTTTCTGGACTGCTTGAATGCATTCAAGCAAGCTTTAGATTTCTTTTTTTTTATGTTATCTCACTAATGCAAGTGTGCCTTCAACAGTGCAGGGCTCATTCTGTAGGATAAACACACGTGCATCAGTGAAAACCACTATAATGACTCCCTATTGTCTGGGCAAATATGACATGGATTTCAATCAAATTAGCCGTGTTAAGGCCACAAAGGTGACGTCCCAGGAACACGAAGAACAGCCCCGTCTTTATTTTGCAGGATCTTGAGGCGCACTTCGGATAATCACAGTTTGGCATCTGCGGTCTTCCTGCATGCGACGTAAACAGCGCTGCATTGAAGCGGGTCAGGCACACGCTGACCTCTTGAGAAATTTCTAACAATGTCGAAAATAGGAGGAAGGAGGCCAGTATCTCTCAGTGGAGTGCTCCCCCTGTTCCCCTTCAATCTCATTTCCAGCCTACACATCTCCCTCATCTGCTGGGGAGAAACTCAAGTACCACTTCAGGCCTGCGCTATTATTTGCTCCTTTTGGGGCCGGGCCCCTGAAGTACTGCACTCAGTTAGGACCTGTAATGTAGATTCCATTTCAGCTGCTATTAGGCCTCATTTGTTATATCAGACCTGCCTGTCCGTTATTTCTCCCCCCCCCCCCCCCCGTCCTCCCACCCTCTCTCTCTATATACCTCTCTCTCCATTCCCCACACGTGGCTGTATTTCCCCCATCCACTCTGTTTTAGTTCTACCATCCCTCCACTCATGCTCCTCCTCTACCCATCTGTCCAATCCAGGTTCCTCATTCCCTCCCTATCTCCACCACACATTTGACCACCCCTGCTTTCTCTCCTCCTCCCCTCTATCCACTCCACTCCACTCCAATCCCATCCCCAGTCTTGCCCCAGGGGAGCCCTGCAAACTGCTTATTCAACAATCGGCCGCCATAAAGATATGTAATGACATTTTTGAAGGCAAAGAGGCCTGTGTGGTTTTTAATTCATTTTTAATGGCTGTCAGGCTAAATAGCCCACTATCCTAAATGGGAGAGTGGCTGCAGCTCTTCCACTTAAGACTGAGAGCCGTCTGCTCGGGGAGATCTGCCGGACATCCAGAGATGCTACTGCAACTGCTGTTGTGGCTGCTGCAGCTGTTCACTCAGCAGACACACAGATTCCAAAATTCCAGTCCTTTCTAACACATGTATTTTACATTATGGCAGTGGTTTGAAATACTTTTGAGAACCTGATAACACGTATATTTATATATTGCCATATTCCATCTGAAGCCCCTCCTCCCTTCCCCATGGCACCTCACAGCACCCCTCCTCCCCCACTACTTGAAAAGTACTGCATTATGGGGACACATAGCACTACTTTTATGTAATTTTGTATGGTTCCTCTATTGTGCAGGTTCAAAGGTCATGCACATTCAGCAGCAGTCCATGCCTTAGTTTTTAAGCATTAGAGTTGTACTGTCTAACAAAATCTTATGGATCCTTGTCCATGAAGATTAACTCTTCAGTGGATGCGACCGTTTATACAAACGTTTACACGGATATGAACTAATTTGAAGCATAAAAAAACCAAATTAAGTTAAGTGTAGCAGAGAAGGCCTTGTAGCAACATTCAGTTGTGTTATAGATACTGACATTTTTTTTTATTTTTCATTAACTCAGTCAGAAAGGAAATGGATGACATACTGTATGCTGCAAGGACAATGGAGCAAAACCAGAGAAAGAATCTTGCATTCAGTGAGGGATTTAAAATAATTACATAGTGGGTACAAAAAACCTTGAGAAGGTTTTTTTTTATTATTATTATTATTTTTTGGAGCAACCATTTGGTCTAATATTTTGCACAGCATGAAACTCTGGGCATAAAGAAAAAAAAGCCTTTCAAAATGAAATGACAGCCTGACCATTTGGAGTGAGTGGAGAGTAATCACAGTGGTCTAACAACTGAGAGGCTCATTCAGCTGCCATAATGCAATCATGTTCATGAAATAAAAGCCATTGATTAAGTGTTAAAGTTAATTACAAAGCCATTAAGACCCCCACACCTACTGTGGAAATTTAGGGCTGCAGCTACATTCCTTTTTTCTTTTTTTTTTCTTTTTTTTATCATTTAACAATTTTCAAAATTCTACCACATACTTACCACACAACTCCAAAAGTTTTTTTTTTTCAAATCTAGAAGACGTTCGTAGTTGTGATGGAGTTTGAAAACTCCAGGATGAACCTTTGAAGACAATTATGGAATTGTACAAACACACTCTCTCTCTCTGACACTCCGTCACCAAACCTCGACCATCACCTGAGAATAAAATTCTCCATTAGCGCTGACTGTCAGTCAGTAACACTGTACTTACCTACAGAGGTAAAAACGAGCAGGTTTGTCCTCTGTTGTCTAGGGGGTTTTGTTCCTTCCTGTTGCCTTTTATCACCTGGGGCCTGATGTGTTTCACCTGTGTCTCATTAGTTTCACCTGTGTCCTCCACCACTCACTCTCAGCTAACTAGCTGTGTGTGTTTCCTTTTTAATCATACTTCTCCTAAAGACTATGAGCTGATAACAGGCAGGTTTATGAATCAAGCTTCGTGAACACAGTCTGCGCTGAATGAGTCCACATCTGATATGAGCTGGATACGTTGCTACTAGAAGGATTAGTAAAGAGATATAGGTGATAAAAACTGACCAATGACTGAGTCAGCTCTTTGGGTAGGATAGGTGGACTAATAAGTGGCGCTTTGACCCAGAAGCAATGTCTCTGTTGTTAGTGTGGAACCTCAGGGTCCACCTCCTGGGCAAGATTGAATCCCAGTTAGGGCAGTTGGTACCTTCCAGTGGACTCACCACCTGCAGGAAGGTTCAGGGGGGTTGGTGACGGATAAGTGGACGAAAACGGATGGATGGATGGAAAGTGGACTAATAAATGGTGCAAATCATATTTGGGATGGACCAGATTCTAAAGAAGTGCAAAGGTGGATGTAGGCCACAGGATCTCTCATCTACCTTTAATCCAGCCCTTATTTGTGGATTTGTTAGGGGTCACTCACACTAATTCCGCTGTACCGTGCCCAAACGTAACTGAATATGTGCAGTGGAGGAGGTCTCCACTGTCCGTGCGATGCAGCCAATGACTGACCACCTCATCACGCAGCATCACTAGCAGAGACAACACCACGTCATGAAACAGAAGAGCTGCGGGAGTAGCTGAAGCAGGAGCAGCACTACTAGAAAATATTGATGCCCTGCCTCACTGGTATCATTTTTTTCTGAGTGAGGTTCAGGCGCTGAAATGTAAATAAATCTATCAGGGCAAGGAGCTGGGGGCTCCAGTTACCACTCCCAACAATCAAGAGGCTTTTCATGCTGCCCTGGAGGGCCATTCCTGTAACGCTAGCACACTGGAGAGAGCTACAAATCATCATCTTGCTCCACTCTGCCTCCTTCTGTCACAGCTCCTCCTCCTCCCTCTGCTGTTTCTCCTCCCCCTGGACTCTGGCCTGGTCTCCCCCTTCCACTCTTTCTGTAGCTCCACATTTTTTTCCACTCAAACATGTGGACACACAGCTGTCCTCTGTTTTGACACCCCTGCTCCTCTTCAATCTTCAGACACAAAACGTCTCTTTGGTGAAGGTCGTATGACAAAAAGTATTGAATTTTTTTTTTTTTTACGTAAAATGGTTAATAACCAGGACTTGGATCATGAATAAAAAAACAATAAACACAGACAGTTGCTGGATTTTTTTAAAATTAAATATTAATTGTCATAGTCAGAGTGAGGGAGAGATTTAACCACTGTGGACAAGCAGCTGCACTGACAGGTTGAACGTCTGTTTTAGCCCACATCTCTGCTCGAGTGACGTTGTACGCTGTGGTATTGTTATTTTACTGATCCTGGAGCAGCAGCAGCCAAAGCGATTCTTATGAGGCATTTGTAAGTTGCAGCACAAGAGGCTTTCATTTATCTACAGTGAGCTTATGGACAATTCTCTTTGGTTGGAGAGAAAACTGGCCTTTTTATTAAGGGATATCTGTCACAGAGGTTACCATCACCACATACTTAAATGGCTAAAAAAAGTAGAAGAAGAAGGCAGTGCTGCTAAAAAGAAACCATCATTTTACCGCCAAGAGAAAATGTCCTAGAGTGTGTTTACTTTTGCACTACCCTCTTTTGTGGTGCAGAAATGGATTTGCTTTTAACGGCTACAAGCTCTTTGTAAAAACTTTGAAAGATTGAAACACTCCATGGAGGTACGAAGGACTTATTTATAGGTGAGAAAGGAGCATTTTCACAGCCACTGTGTCGCTGGTATTGATCCAAAACCCTCCTGCTTCGGTGTTATCACTAATTAGACACTAAAGAGAGTGGCTGTGTCCGACACCGCCCCCTATATCCCGTGGCTGTGTCCGACACCGCCCCCTATACCCCACATAGTGCACTACAAAGGGGGCAGGCCATTTTGTATTGGTGTCCGAATGTTTATTTAGTAGACGTTGTCCAACATAAAGGGCATGTATCCCACTGAGGGAGCCCACTGTACACGAATTGAATGAGTTATTTTGAAAACAGCTTTGCTTTAGTTCACATTTGGACATTTTATAAATATCCAGGTTGAAGGGTTGGTCATGGACTCCCTCTGATTTCTATCTGCGGCGCCACATCTGCAGCTGTACCATGACCAGTGTCCCTGATCAATGACCGTCAGAGCTCGACATTGATCTGTCCGTCTGACGCTTTGTGACTCGGACTGTTCTGACCCACAGGGGTCAGCCCACGGCTCACACGGGTCACAGCCACAGTTTGTACTCATGTCGTCAAAGGTTAATACACACCGGGTAAACATGAAAATGTGACACCGGCTGGGACAGAGAAGGTCTCTCCTCAATATTTTTTTTCGTTTTATTAAAATCAATAGCTATGACATGTTAATAGCCTCTTCTCGTTTCCCTTGTCATTGGATTTTTTGGGCTTAACAGTAAATGGGGTCAATTTCTAATTATTTGAACAGATTTTTTTTATGTATTTTAGTCTTTTACACAACTACACAGAGATATCATAAACCACATTACTGGTTATAAAAAAGCTCTGTCTCATGGCAAAGTATATAAAGGCGACAACTTTTCATTCAAAGAACAAAGGCTATTTTTACAGCCTGCCCCTGTTGAAACACAGAGATTAATTATTTCTAGTAAATAAATAATAGTTTTCAGATCAATCAAGTGAAATTGGATTATTTTCCACTGACCTCTCATGGCACTCTGGTTGGCTGTTTGGGTTAGTATTATTAGCTTGCGTCACTGTTATTCACATATATGTCTTCTATATTTGCTCCTGCTGACCTTCATTCCTCCCTACTCTCCCTACAAGGGAGGTCAAGGTCCGTGGAGCCTCCTGTCTGACATCATCTGTCAACCTGTCCATCATCATTCCAAACAGAACAGGCCTCAGAACTGATGATTTTCTTTGCTGCCTCCTTCTTGATGTTGTCCTTGATGTCTTGATTCTACCACCAACTTTCCTTGTCATCTCTCTACTTACCTCAGGTCACACCTTCTTGCCAGTTTCCCTCACTACCCTCAGCTATTCTTTCCCAGTCTTCTATTGGTTCCTCTCTATCCAAGAGCATCCCTCAGCTGGACTCTAAACTTCATCAACCCAGCCTTCACTCGCTTTCTCTTTCCCCCCGCCACCCCTCGGACACCCTTTCAATCACTCCATCTACCTTGCTTTAAAATTCTTCTTTCTATTTGACATCCAACTTGTGGTGCTGAAGCAAGGACCACATTCAGAGTCACACCATTTCACCTTTAAGCTCAGAGCTCTGTCTGAAACTCTTCTCCAAAATGATCCCTACACCATTTCTCCAAAGAGCTTAAAACCACCTAGAATGTTCCGGGTCTTGCTTCCCTTCTGGTCTCCTGAACAAACATGGCCAGATTTAAAAATGTCAGACAGCTGTCTCCCAGAACCAAGGAGGGCAGAGTAAATAAAAACAGATTTAGCGTTTATGCCTCACTTTTGTCTCTATCTGCTCCTTCTACCTCTCACCAAGCCTGACACTGAAATTTGACCCAGGGACTATTAACCATCAATTTACTGTCATTACAGTCAGGCTCTGGTGGTCCATCTCCCCAGCACTGGTAGCTGAGCGCCATCCATCCTGCCAAAATGGCAGCTTTATGGCCTTCTTCCAGTTTTGTCCTCACTTCTTCAGCCAATGGGACAGTGAGGGCCTCAGCCTGAACACGGGGGAGACGAAACTGATACGTCTGGTTGATCAATTATCATGTTGCCCAAAGGGTTGTTGGTTATGTTGCTGTTCTGAACACGCCCCAATTAAATCATTATGGAGCAGTGATTTATGCTCCTTAATGCCGGACTCTCTCCATTTATTCTGAAAGAATGACATTCGTGAGTTATAGCGATGACACGATTGATCTAACATGGATCATGTTTTCACTTTTTAAATGCTGTATTCTGCAATTTGATTTCAATTTTTTTTGTTTTACATTATTTAGAAAGAAATCATTTGAATATATGGTTTACTGGTTGGTCTGCTTTGGTGTACTGCTTCACTGCTAACAGCAACTAGCATAACATATTTCTTCCAATAATTAGCTTTTGTCCCTTTAGCTGTTCCAGGGCAAGGTACAGCACCCAGCTCATTGTGTGGCACTGGTTCTTGTAGACTTTAGATAGTTCTGGGTACTTCGTCCTAGTATCCGTTCCTCAAACCTTTTTTATTTCTTCTTCATCTAGCAACTCAATGTTCAACTGGAACATTTAAGATGGCTGACAATTGTTCTTTCTCCTCTCGTTGTTTGATTGTCTCCCCCCGCTCCCTCCCTCGTCCTCCCCTCCCTCCCAGCTGCTACGTCTCCAGCTCATATCCATGTTTATAAAGAGCTGCTCTCCATTATCCTAATTGAAAAATGAGACTAAAGTGCCACTTTATTCTCAATCCATGGCCATAACCCTCCTATTCATCTGCCCAACTGCAGTTCATCGGTCGAGAGAAAAGACAAATCTTCACTTTCTCTGCGTGTACAAACACACACACACACACACACACACACAAAACACAACAACACACAAACATGACAACAGGATGTTTGCTTTTGAAATGTTTTGGGTTTCACTATTGAGTCAAAGGACATCAGCACCATACGCAAACACAAACACAGAGACACAATGTTCAAAGGTAGGTCAAGATGATACGTCTAGTTGTAATTATTGACCATCCACACACACACTCC
Organism: Cynoglossus semilaevis; assembly: GCF_000523025.1. Taxonomy (NCBI): domain Eukaryota; kingdom Metazoa; phylum Chordata; class Actinopteri; order Pleuronectiformes; family Cynoglossidae; genus Cynoglossus; species Cynoglossus semilaevis. Next base: position 20,200,266 of record NC_024319.1, on the reverse strand, counting down.
ATTTTCTAGTTTTGTTTCTGAAAACAGAACCCAGGGTTATTTAGGCCACAAACACCGCAGCCTTTCAGCATTATGTACCACATTGTCGTCTATTATATCAATACATCACTTTGTGGGATGTGTGTTTTTATATACGCATACACTAAATGAACCTAGTGCACTCTGGGAGAAAAAAAACCCAACAATAACCTGCTGCAAAATACACACAGACCAATTGAATCATATACTGCCCTCATTACAAGATGCAGCGAGTTATTAGTGGAAGATAAGGCACAGATATAGAACAATATCGAACACAGCGGCTCCAGCTGATGATGCTGGGACATAAACAACATCGGCCCAGTGAGGTGATGGAAAGCATTTCTGAGTCATTACTGAAGCTCCCTCGTTATATACACACAGCCCTGTTTATTGTATTGACTCCTGTGGAGCGAGACAGGAAATAAAATCACAGGGAAAATATTACTTATTTGTTTTATTTGAAACATACACGTTTATCATGTTTTCTTTAACTTAATAAAAACATTTTCACCTTAAGATCCGTCTGACTTCACTTTTGCCCTTCCTCATAATCAAAGACTGTTACTCAGAAATACATTTTCTGGTTTAATACGAAAGCCAGGAATTGTCAAAAGATAGTGTTATCTTTCATGTTTACAAAGTAGAGCTCAGTCAACAGTGAAAAACAAACATTTGTTTCAATAAAGACTTTTAGTTTTTCTCGGTCTCTTAAACATTGAAGAGCTACGGTTTATACCTCGCTTTTTGCTTTATAGAAGTTCAAACTATCATTTCAAGATTTTTTTGGTCAGGGAGTCATAAAACCGTATGCCAGTGGACGGGGATCTGCTGAATTACAGGCTGAAAGTGGACAAGGTGACATTGTCCAAAGATCCAGCTTCACACTATGCGAGAGTAGTAAGCTGGCACATTTATTAATCAGAGATTGTTTGCTTCGGAACATCAAGTGATGTCTGGACATCACTTGATGGGAAACACAGAAAAAAAATCAGTCGTAGAGTCAGGTGTTTGAGAAGCCCAGTTTTATCTGTGGGGTCTGTGCAGCTTGAGGCAACCCCAGTTGTTATTAGGAAAAGCTAAGTCACTCTCTTGGATATGTACATATTTGAATCAATGCATATGGCAACATATAGGTCGATTCCTGCACTTCAGCCATGTGTGAGTGCCTCAGTATGGATTTAGATGAAAACTCAATGGACACAAAAGGCTGTTTTTTCTTTTTCTTTCATAATATGGAGACTAAGGTAAACACAGGGTGACACAGTTATAACCCTCAGCATAATGCAGAAGCTTACTAAAGACATAAAGAGGATGTAGGAAAGCTATAGTGCATATAGTAATTCATATCTTCATGGCCAAACATATACATTATATATATATATATATATATATATATCTCCTTGTCCTTGATGTTATAGTGTAGTAGACCAAAAGAACATGTCGATTCCATTGTGTTACACTCCCCCAGTGGCCAGAGGTTTGAGCTGAATACTACCAATGGATCTTCCATTAATTTTAGTTTTTTTTTTTTTTTTTACAAATACACAAGTACAATACACCTAAAGTACCACGCATCAAGTACAAATTTGAAAATATATATATTTGTTATCAACCAGTAAAAAACAAAAGAAAACAGATATTACAGCCATACGGTGAATACACTGAATCATTTTCGGTTCCTTGCAGTGATGTCTGACTTTGTGCAGTGTGTGTAAATCACATTAATTTGTGCAGCACACAGTGGCCTGCTGTCAGGGAATGGTTATGTCAGCCTGGAAACAACAGGAGCTGAATTAAAGCTTCATAAAAAAAAAAAAGAAAATAGTTCTGTTTGCCTCAAAGTTGGCAGCAATTCTTTAGAGCACTTTGGTGTAGTTTGAGTGTGTGTGTGTGTGTGTGTGTGTGTAAAGAACGACCTTAGAAATTGCATGTGAACAAAATTGTTTGTCTATGCTGAGCTTTAACTACTGAGTAATTTAGTCAAATTTGATAAATTATGTGTCTATGCTGAGCTTTAACTACTGAGTGATAAATTATCACAGAAAATTGGAAAACATATCCCATTAATTTACAAATAAGGTTGTAAACAATAAGGAAACATCATTTCTGGATCAATTTAATGGACGTTTTCTTTCTTTTTTAAATTAATTGATTTTTTTTTATCCTACATCTATCTTTTTCCATTTATTTTCCATTTTTCTTTTAACCAGGAACCATACCTCCTGGACACATCCCCAGTTCATCCACATAAATATCAACAAATAAACAAACATAAACATAAATAAAACTGGGAAGTCCAGATGCAAAACAGGGAATCGTGTCAGTTTATATTTTACGGCCTGTGTCGAACACAGTTAATAATGTTGCAGGACTGCGTATATAAATCACTCAGAGTGTAACTGAGCAAATATTCAAATTGGCCCTCTCTGTTAGATTATGTAGTAGCTGAGAGTTACTGCAACACAAACCTCACGTCGCTCAGGTTTATGAGTTGAATAATGTCATTCACTTGCCGGTTGCAGAGAGAGAGAAAAATCACACACAGTGCAAACATCTTTTTGTGAAGTAAAACGCTGCAGAGGTGAAACTCACCTCATACACTGTGGAACTCTAAAGAGCAGTCAAGCAAAGCGGCTCATTTACAGCAGGCTTTTGGTGGCGGAGCATGAATGTAATAGATTACACTTGTCACGGTTTGTTGTTAACGCCTTCCAAACAAAGACACTGTCAGGAGACGAGGAACAAAAAGGCTGTTGTGGATACTCATGTTACTTTAGGGTGGTGGGGAGGAAAAGGAAAAGCTGTTCTTTGGAACTTGGAGCCATAGCTTCTCTATCTTATTAAGGCCAACTCGCACTCGAGTCACGTGACCTGGACTTCAGTCAGACTTGAGTCATCAGTTTGATGACTTTCGACTCGACTTGACCAAATGTAAAGAGACTTGCAACTCAACTTGGACTTTAACATCAATGACTCGTGACTTTGACTTGAGCCCTTTGACTCGACAAGACTTGGGACAAGGATGTATGTGTATGTGCTGTTGGCACAACATCCAATCAAATTAGACCCACGTTGTTTTGACGCGATGGCATCGAGCCAATCAAATTGCGGAGAGCAGTCAAACAACGCGCAGGTAAGAGAAAATGATACAGAAGATTGTGATGTTTGGATTTAAAAACTATGAGATGGTCAACAAAAATCTGTGTAAATAGATTATTATTTTGTTTTAAAGGACTCGAAACAGAAACGGCAGGACTTGGGACTTGACTTGACACTTTTCAGTCTCGACTTAGATTCGACTCGGACTTTGCCTGCCTTGACTTGAGACTTGACTCGGACTTGAGTGCAAAGACTTACTTGTGACTTGCAAAGCAATGACTTGGATCATTGGCAATGGCCTCTGCCAACTTGAATCATACTTGAACTGTATGAATTATTTTAAAGAAAACATTTACCCTTTATTTACCGTTCTGGACTACTTCATCAGTGTAGCAAACTCTCAGACGTTCATTAGCATCTGCATGAGCTCACTACTGCTGCCTCACGCACACACCCGACTCCATCTTCATTCTCCCACCCCCACACCACCACCGCCATATCTGCTCATGTTTCTCATCTGCATGAGCCTCCTGGAGGCCTCTGGTGTCCACACACGGCTCCTAATGAGGGGCTCAGACTGTCCGATAGGGTTACATACACACATACACACACACACACACACACGCACACACACGCACACATTCACGCACAAACTTTTATTATGGTCTACTCCAGCCCTATTGATTCTGGGTTTACCCCTATGATCTGATTCCACACACACACACACACAGACGTTGGAGTCCAAACTAAGGCTGAGCATGGGCATACTCAACCAGATGTGTGTACACACATGCAGATCTATCACACACACACACACACACACACACACAGCTCTGCGCATTACTCTCTGGGTGTTGATGATCCAGCCACAGATGCAAAATGGAAAATAAGATGGCTGGAGTAAAAAAAGACAAGCAGAGAAGTGAGGAGGAATTGGAGCTGGCTACACCCTACACCGCTGTTTTGCCTGGTGGAGTATCGATCAGGGAGGAGAGGTTTGGGGTTTGAGCAGGAGGGGTTCAATCTGTCTTTATCTGCACAGAGATGTGGAGATAAAGACAGCAACATGTAAGGCTTTTCTCGAGAGCCTCCGCTCCGTGTCCTGTTCCCTCATCATGTACTGACTCAACCGTACAGGACTTTATCTGATAAGAAAGGGGAGACATGCTGCTGTCCAGCTCTACAGATGGAGCGGGACATTCACATGAGCAGGGCCGGGCTCTGCTGTGGGACAGCCCACCCACAGTTCTCTACATACGTACACAGTTTCAGTCTCTCCAAATTTGAATTTTAAATCCGGCCACTAATGTAGCTTTAAAGTAAGACTGCAGGTGATGAAGAGCGGCGGTTGATCCTGACAGAATAAGGTAACAGCTAGATAAATGAAAACCTTTGAATATGTTGATCATGTAACTTTTTGGTGATCTCTCCGTTTTCTTTCCCTTCTGTCACACCAGTAAATCGTCTGCCCTGACTGTTTCCACCACAGCCACGTCCTTCCCGATTATGTCAATAAATCTCTGCCATCCTTCTATTTTTCCACATTTCCTCCTCCTTCAATATCTGCACTTTCTCTCCTCAACACGCGTCCAAACCACTTCCACCTTTCTTCTCTGCTCTCCGCCGCCCCTCCAGTCTCCTCCTGTCCCATGCAGACGTCCACCCTTTCAAGGGTCAATGAATGGATTTACTGGAACAAATCTACAGGGGCACACAGTTGAGATAAATGTACTGTATGGAGCAGTGAAATTCCAAATACAGTGGGCCTTCAAGATATGGGTTTAATCTGTTCCACAACAGTCTGTCAATTACATTTTCCCAATTAAAAATAACTAAAAACCGATGAATTTATTCCATTATTTAAATTAAAATTCCCCCATCTATGCATCAAAAACATAGATATAAACAAATATATTGATAATATAAAATAATACTAATTAAGAAAACATTTTATATTATTGTTATAAGAATGGGTAAAATAACCCAGCAAGGGACAGTGAGCGAGACAGTGGGACAGAGTGTTGGGACTGCTGAGAGTAGGAGAAGGACTATCCATTTGGATGATAGAAAGAGAGACAGAGAGAGAGAGAGAGAGGGAGAGAGAGAGAGAGAGAGAGAGAGAGGAGGGGGAAGAAAAGAGATAAATAAAGCAAGGGTAAAAAAAATCAAACGATAGTGGAAAAATGGAGCTCGGTCGAGAACTGGTAACTCGAGGTTTCCTCGTATTGCAAAATGATTGTTTCACAATAATAATAATAATAAAAAAAACACCCCCTTGCTAATGTGACCTCCTCCCCTTTCTCTCCATCCAACTAATTTTTCTTTCTTCTACTCTAAAACCCAACAGGCAGAGGTATAAAGCATAAAAAGGAATTATTTTAAGAGCTGCTTCACCGAATTTGTTTTGTACTCTCACGGAACCATTTGGTGCTCAGTGCATTTAGATAAAATAATTATAAGTTAAGTTTTATTTATTTTGTATTTTGATAGATTCAAAAACATTAATCTGCTCTAAAGGAAAAAATACAACCACCCCACCACACCACCCCCCCAAAAAAACCAAACATGTACTACAAATGAACTACAGAAAACAAGCAATGTACTGATAGGTAAAGATGATTGGCTGTTGTTAATGTTGACAAATTGTATTACTGTAATGTTCAAGCTATCTTGGCTAAATTATTTTTTGCTAATGCTATTAGATATTCTTCTGGCTGAAATATTGATATTTGATTTGGACTGACTTTTAATTATTCTTTGGAAAGTTGTTTTTATCCTAGGCTAAAAGTAAAAACTAAAATAGAACTATAATTCTAATTACCTTTTATTTACTCATTCTGGCAAAACTTTCAAACTAGTCTGAGTCAGAAGTTACACCAGTTTTGATGCCTTCTTTATTTATAATATTGTGTGTAAAAGTACCTTTAAAAAGTAAACGTGATGCGACCAATAAAATTATTCTGTTTTTTAGTTTTGTACTTTTATTGTGGAAAGAAGGAAGGATCATGAGCTGAGCTCATGTGATCACAGCTCTACAGTACAGTAAAGTACATCAGATTCACTTGTATACGTACTCATACAGTATTGTTTTATTTCAGGAAAATATTTATTTTATATATGTCAGGTCTGTCTGTCTCCCTGTTTTTCCCGGGGTAATTCATTGGCCGTGGACCGGACTTGTTGTATGTCTGCTATATAGGAAAAAGTAGAGTGTGTAAGTGGCTGATGGAAGGTTGTGTTAAACGCTTTCTCTAAGACAGAGTGTTCTTCTGCCAGAACCCTAAACAATAATCAATCAATTTCATATATGAGAGACAGACAGAGTGAGAGAACAAGCAGGTGAGTAAAAGCTCTTTTGGACCAAGGACAAGAAATGGCTTTTACAGTTAAAGTGGTAAACTGCATGTGGCAGCCATGTCTGTGTGTACTGTAGACTGCTGTTGCACTGATCTAAACACCACTGATGTAACAGATTGGACTACATGAACGTCTATCTGCTTATCAGTTCCAAATTATTTCTGCAAATTTCCTGCTACTCTGGACTGAGGTTTGGGTTATTAAAATCCTTTTTCTGAAAAGCTATATTTTTGGAACACTTACTTGCATTTTAGCTTGACCCTTCAATATTTTTAACTAATTTAGTTAGAAATTATTTGGAAAAATTGGCAAAAACAATTTGTTAAAAATTAGCTGAATAAACTAGTGAATCTCAGTGGCTTACTCCACCCTTTTGACAGTTTTTTTTTTTTTTCAAGAAGTTTCTGTTTGTCCCTTTCTTTGGTTTTTAAGTGCAGCCAGGATGAGGTTTCTTATTTTTCTTCTTATTAAACGTTGAGAAAACTCCACACCTTTCCACACTTGGTTATACATAGAGGTTTTATTTTTAGAAACTTCTGCTGTTTTTATCTTTTCCCCTCCTTAAATGTCTAGCTTTTAGCTATGTATGTATTGTTAGCGCTAACTTGCACGTACTTTTAATGATTGTACATCTTCTGAGACATCAAGATACAGAGCTTAATGTGCTGCTGACGTTCGCCAGCACATTTTCCATGACTATCCAGTGTTATCAGAGTTTAATTGGTACAATAATAATTCTGATTAAAAAGTTCAATTTTAATATTTCCAAGTCAAATAGCCTCTGGTTTCAGTTCTAACTGTGGTGCATCATGTCTACAGCAGCAGCCTTTAAATCAACTCTATTGACCATGGTTAGTGTAATAAAGGGACGTGCCACCCGGTGTGGCTCGCTAATGTGTTTTTAATGGCCCACTTTTTAACTACAGTAGCGCTTTGTACCTCCGAAGAACAAGATACCAACAATTTAAAGTTCTGTGTGTTTGTGTCTGTCTTTTCATCACTGCTAGAACACACGGGAGTCGGAGGGCCGTGGTCGCCGCTCTGTCTGCCAGAAAGATGGACGCAGGAAGTTAAATACTGTACATGTGGTGGAGACTTGTCTGGTTACGTGGAGTCGTAAAGAAAACAGAATACATTCAGAGCTATATAAAGATAATAGTCAACACTGCACTGAGAGAGGGGGTAGAGCAGGAGTGTCAAACATCAGGCCCAGAATCTGCCTGTGTGTGTGTTAAATTCAGCCCACTTGATGAATTTAGAAAATAAGAAAATACACAATGTTCAGGATTTTTTTCTTTTTGTAAAATTTGAATTCATTAAATATGAATAAATAAAAATCTAATATACTTGTTTCTGCAGGGAAACAGGGAAAACATGGGCTTATTGTTATTTATACGTAGTTAATTAGGTTAGAATTGTACTTGTCTGGCCCACTTCTAATTAGTTGTAGTAGTTGTATGCTATTACAACTAGCATTAGCTGAAATGATCTGTTTATCTGCTGCAAGTAATTTCAACATATTTTTGCGTCTCTGGACTGAGGTTTGGGTTATTAAAATCTGTTTTCTCTAATGCTATATATTTGGAGCTTTTAGTCATAATTTAGCTTGACCCCTCAACATTTGATCTAATTTAGTTACTATTTAAATTTTTCAGTTAACTACAATGATCAGTTATTCTTGCTATTTTGGGTAAGACTATTTATTTTGTTTTATGTTTTGGGACTAAATAAATACTATTTATATTAGTCAGTAAGTGTCTGATCTGGACAGTAGGGGAGCTGCACAATTGCAGCACGTACTACTACTCAACAATTCCAACTACTTCATAAGTCTTGCCACCATGTTTTTGTTTTTTTTCTACCTGAAACCTGACAGTGATTCTTCCACACACACCAGGTCAGACCCCAGACATCAAAAGCAGCAAAATATGGATCAGAGGAGCTGGGGGTCTTTTTGACCTTCAGAGTCACTGCTTCCCTCAGTCTGCCCCCCAAAAGATCTACTGCAAGAGCACCAAACTTACGGCCCAGGCACCGAAAG
>NC_024319.1:20179685-20191648 GCF_000523025.1 Cynoglossus semilaevis | reverse complement strand
TGAAATACTGTACAGTCACACTATATATCTGCAGCCCAGGCTGAAACCCCAACTGACAGTTTCCCAGTGACACCGCAGTGACTCCACAATTAAACACTGGACTTATTGAAAGTTGTCTTTCCCAACATTGTCATTTTAACACTTTTCAAGGCTGAGATTGTTACTGTGCGGGATTTATTTTTATCTCATAAAATGTTTCTCAGACGCCCTTAGCTGCCTAAGTTGTGTTAAGTATAACTGAACTAGAGCTGAGTCGCAATTATAAAAATAGTGTAAGATAATTTAGGTGTTTTAATGGTCTGTGAAGCACATTTTGTCACATTGGGGTCATCGCTTCAGTCCTAGTGACAAACAAAATATATTTTCTTATCAGGCAAAGATTTTTATCTGTAGAGGGTATACTGAGGTCTCTTTAGCAGAGCCTGATCTTGGGTTTTGTCTCAGCCAATAACTGAAAGAAGACAATGATGCTATGTTGTTTCACTGCTGCGAGCAAAATAAACACGTACTCTATTCCTTCTTTTTTAAATTTAACTAAAAATCGATAAAGCAATATTTCTTTTTGCATACAATATATGCATATGTAAAACTGGAGGATCGGTTGCTGCACTTAGAAATCTAGTAAAATTAACGTGGAAATAATACTTTGCAACAAAGTTCACAGTTCTGATGATGTTCTCTGGCTGACCTTACCACAAACGTATTGTCAGTGCATATGAAGTGGTTATTTTCTATTGTAATGTTGCATGTAAGCTATTGATGCCTCTTTGATGCGCCTTTAAAACAGATGAATGAACCTTTAACAATTTAACAAGAAATACTTAAAAGAACTAAAGAAACTATCAAATGAGAATACTTTACGAAAACCTCCAAATCCAGCAAATTTGTGCACATAATGCAGAAGGTGATGCAAATCCTCCTCCTTAAAAACAGCTACAGCAGCCATCAAGGCAGTAATGATAAATTTAATAGAGTCTTTCACCACATGCCTGGCAAACACTCAGCTGGCTCGACAAAACTAACTGTCCTCAAATGAAACCACGTAAATGGTTAATAAGCCAAGTTGCCTGACGGCTTTGTTTGACTCAGTTCACTGCCAAGGCATGAATTCAGGCACAGCTTAAAACAGAAGAAACTCAACAAATTTTCATTAAAATAAAAAACAACTACACATTTTGTGTGAAAGAATGACTCACAAGTAAGTTTGGTGAAGCTGAAAGTTTGAAGTCAGTTTTAATGTTCACTGTTTTAATCAAGAATTTCTTCTTTTTTTGCCTCCTGATGAATATCTATCTATCTATCTATCTATCTATCTATCTATCTATCTATCTATCTATCTATCTATCTATCTATCTATCTATCTATCTATCTATCTATCTATCTAGTTAGTTCAGACCACTCAAGGAACTTGGCATAAAATCTACTAAGTCTGCAATCAGACCCACCACCCTCTAAATATAAGATAACTGCCCTACTCATTGAGCTACAGCTGCAGTTTATCTTTGAAATTGAGTGATTGGTACTGCTAAAGTTAGACTAATCCTGAGCTAGTTTTTTGGACTTTTTGTGTTTGTCACTTGTGTTGCTCATGTTTACTCTATCATGGGCTAAATAGTTGGACTAACCTTTAGCTATTTACTTCTTAGCATTAGTGAGCTTACTAAACTATTTACTACTGTACTTACAGAAAATTATCACTAGTTAGATTACCAGTTGTATACAGTTTTTACCCCTATTATTCTTTGTTTTTCCACCAATATCGTGTTGAATATACTAGGATGGGGGGTTTCTATGTTGTTGTCATGGTCTTATAGTTGAAAGCAAACACACCCAGACTCTCACATTCATTATACTTCACCCATATTCTCTGCTCAGATAACAGACAGTATAGAGCCTGCAGCCTGCCCAGACTCAGCCTGAAACATAAGCCTGTACCATTCATTAGGGCTGTATTGTGCTCCGGCTGATTTACACTCTGTTGAAAATACCTTCCCTGGAGAGACGAGCATTCCCATGCAGTGTACCACAGGGACATCTACTCCAAGATCAAAAAAATACAAAGCTCAATAGGGTTATTTGTTCCCTACATTAAGCTCACAATAAAAGTTTGGTGTCCTTACATCCTTTGGCACATTTTAGCAGCTGTAAACAACCATCTCACCTTCTGCATTTTTGGCTCTTCTACAAAGCCCTCATCTCTTTGGACATTTTCTCCAATTACAAGTTAAGGCTAAACTTGGTGTCGATTTTTCCATGCACACCCCACAGTAAACAAAAAAACTACACATGTGTAAGAATGATAAAAGAACTCTGAAACATAAGTAATGTTAAAAAAAAACGTTTTTACTGAAATTTAGGCGAGTTAGCTTTTTAGTTTAGCTTTTATTTTGCTTGACATGTCAACTTAACATTAGCCTCTAAAAGCTATAGTGCTACACTAATTTTAAGATAGGGCAAAAAAAAAGAAACTAAACAAACAACTAAACATTGGCTCAACCAGAGCTTCACTGAATTTAGAATACGGCAAACTTAACTCTTAATACTACTAATACAAAGATCGTTAAAGGTCTGCCTCTAGATAGATTGAATCTAGATTGGAAAAATGCTAAATTTGGTAGGAAGAGGTCAAATTTGCCAAGACACCACAGCATTACCATGAAAATATTTAAGCCTCAAGCTAAATTACAAAATAATCTCTTCAGTTAGTTAGCAAGGTTAGATAAAGTCTTCCAAAGCTGTGCCAATGGGATTTTTAATGGGTCGTGAAGAGTTAAATTCTGATCTATGTATCAGTGTATATTTGAAACTGAAAAGCTGAGTGACATTAACAGTTAGACTGTGAATGTCTAAGCCAGTGTCTCCTGATGGCACAAACATATAAACCGTCTCATATCAGTTGCTCCTCTCTCCTCCAGCCCTCCTTTTCAGATGCCCTAACTTCACTTCTCCTTCTTCATTTTCCTTTCACTCTCACATTCCAATCTGTGTCCTCCACCCTCCCCTCAGTGTTTCCATCACCTTACATAAACTGCCCTGACGGGTAAGTCACCCAGGCTCCAGACGTGAAAAAAATACATGCCCCAAACAAGGATTTATGGAATGGGAACCTGCCAGTCCCCAGCCAATGGGTGTATTTGCGAGCTGGCGGATGAAGGCGTTTCCACTCGGGGTATTCTCTGGCCCTCGGTGTACACTCATTACCGCAGCCACAGCTCTGCACACAGCAGAACGTAAGCCAAGCTGGGAAACTGCGGTGATCTTGCTCCAGCTTCACTGTCTTTAAATGAATTAGTATCTTGGCAGTCTTTGTATAAATGGGTCACAGTGTCACTGCAGCACTGTCTGAGGAGAGGAAGTTAAAACTGCCATTATGGTTTGACTTGAATGTCAAAACTCAAAATTCTGCTGAAAATACCAACTATATATAAATGTACACGCAGTTAGAAGTTCCGTGGTTATACTATGGTACATTGTGCCTGTGATTCAGTTTTTCTTCAGTTTTCCTTAAAATACATTTTGATTGAAAGCTGTTGCAACTTAACCACGATTGTTAGTGCTCCATGTGACCCATTTGTATTGCAACCCATTAACTCTGCCTTTCATGGGAGTTTTCCCTTAAAACTCTTCAGCAAAGATAATGGCCCAACGTCTGCATGAAACCATTTATGTCCCTTTGTTTTGCATGTACTTTGGAGACTTTACTGCCTTTCCCCCGCTGGAGCTCCACATTTTCTATGTTTCCTGTATTATTTTCTAAGGAGAGTTATTGGAAACAGGCGCTTGGTATTGTTTCAGTGCTGTTACTGAGAAGTACTGACAGGTATCACAGCAGGATTCAATTCATTCATTCATATGTAACAGAAGAGCCATTGGAATTCCCCAGCAGGGGGCCAGCCAATATGTTTATATTACCTCAAAACAGGGAGTTGCCGTGAGACCGAGTTAATGTTTTTCGAAACACTTAGATCTGAGTCCAATCCTGAATCAAATTTCTGAAGGTCAGACATAGACAACGAGATAAGATGATAGGGATTAATATTAATCCTGAAGTTTTCTAGCTATTGTCTTGCTGTATCAAGTTTTGCTTCTTTCTTCTTCTTTGTGAGTCAAATATATGTCTTTAAAAACAGCATTTTTAATGGTTTAAAAGTATTGCTGGAAGTGTACATCTCCAAATAGCAGCAGCTCGATACTATAGCATCAGACCCATCATTTATCATACAACAACCACATGTCCACTGACTTAAACTTCTCAAATTATGGTCCAGGGTAAAACAACAACACTGTCAGTGCCCCCTGCAGGAAAAGTAGTAGTTAGTGTTTGATAGATAGATAGATAGATAGATAGATAGATAGATAGATAGATAGATAGATAGATAGATAGATAGATAGATAGATAGATAGATAGATAGCACTTTATTAATTCAGAAAATTCAGGAAAATTGTTGTGTTAGCAGTAGGTTTGCTGTTATCAGGCTGCCCCCAGCAGCCAAGCATGTGGTTCTTCTGCAAACCTGTTTGGAAATTAGAATTTTGCATGTTCTACCTTTAACAACAAAGGTTTCAATTCTTCTGGAATTGCTTTTTTCCCGTGTTAGGGTGAGGATTATGTTTTAACCAGGTTTAAACCAGAAATAATAAGAAATATTTCAGTGGTTTTCCACCTAGGAAAACCACTGAAATATAACGTAAAGCCCTTGTGTAGTTTGCGTGGTGTTTGTTTGCTGAGTGTAAAGTTTATGGTGAGTGTGCTCATGTTTGTGTGTTTGTACAGGATCAGGTCAGTGGTGTGACTCTGGTTATTTGAGAGCTGCTTCTGTAAAGAGAATTGGACTGAGCGACTAGGACATTGGATAATGGGAAGCACATGAATTTACAGCATCAGTGAAAGCTGTGGGTGCGTGTGTGTGTATGTGCATGACTCTTGCTGTTATTCAGTGCTGCTGTCCAAGACAACTTAGCTGAGGAAAATTTCAAAAGAGTGTTTGCATTGGAGGAAAAAGAAGACGTTCAGTATGTCTGAAAGCAGCAAAGCGCTGAGTTTTCATTTTTCCTTCTCACTGGATGTGAACAGTGGGACGGAGAGCAGACTGAGGACTTTTCATTTTTTACTTCTCTTCTCTCTTGTGCTAAAACAACTCTGCCAGCAAACGAAAAGAAAAGAGTGTACGGCTCAACAGGCACGGCCTCTGTGGAATCTGTTGTTCATGTAGCAGGAGGCCCCTGAGGTTCTCCACAACACGCACAGATTCTCCTCCTCATTGTTATACTGCAGTAAAACCCATTGTTACTAACTTATTTAACAACAGACAGTGGGTTTTTGCAGATACTGTGGTACATAAAAAAATCTCTTCAATTAACTGGTACGGACTCAGAAATTTTTTTTCTGAATTAAAATCATTGAGACATTCGGTTTGAATGTCCATGTGTAGATACAAATTGAAGCTTTTACTTTTTACATTTTCTTCAAACATGCAGACTAAGCATTATGACATCACATAAGCAACCTAATGAACGACCAACACCTCCACAGATCTGGGAGCTCCGTTACGAACACTCTGACTGAGTTCATCAAACAGGATCAGACAGAGGGAGACCTCCCAGCAGGGAAAACGGGTCAGACCTCCGACCCCTGACATAAAGGCTGACTCTGAAAGGTCACCACGTAGAGGCCCTGTCAGTTTAATGCAGCCAGGCTCTGTGAAAAGTGGTGTAAAACCATGCTGCAGAATCCTGACGTTCACCAGAGTTGCATTTTTATTTTAATGAAGTTTCCCCAAAATACCAACGGCCTCTGCGTTGGTGATTGACGACCTACTGGTTTTTGGTGCCTGTCTTGGAGAGATTGTTTAAGTTCTCATGAATAGCCCTGATGGTATTTTAATTATCCAGGTATCAGAGAATGTTGTGCATGCAGTAAGTCGGCTTTCAACACATGATTTTTTGACAGAGGTTAAAGCAGACCAATGATGGTGCTGTGTGACTGAAGACTAGAATTATGAAGGCGTAACTTTTTCTTAAACCTTTTCACACACTGTAGTCCTTAAATGAAAACATTAATTATCTTCTCTCGCATCACAGTCATGACACTGTGTCATGACCTTTTTGTATTCAACCTTCTTGTCAGTTCACAAAGAAGGTGTGAACAAAAATATGGACCTCTTGTGAAACTTGTGCTGGGAATTGTCAAAGTTGCCATAAATTGACATGAAATTAAAATAGTTAACATTCTGTTTGGCCTGCAAACAGCCCTTGGTGACTGCTCAAAGATTTCCCTGTCAATTCGGAAGAGGTTTGTGACAAACCCTTTTTTTTTTTTCAATGTTGACGTTTGTCACCACTGGCTAACAAAAAAAAGAAATAAAATAAGGATTCCTTTTTCAATTTTGAGTAAAACTAAATGATAAATTGTGTTAGTTTCTGTTAGTCGCCCATGCTAACTCTAACCCAACAACACATACATATATATATACATACATATATACGTATGTGTATATATATACTGTATATATATATATATACATATATGTATATATATATAAATATATATATATATATATACTGTATATATAATGGTCTCCTCCTTGAAACAATGTGAATTAAATGGAAGATGTCTTTTTCTATTATTCTGTATAAGCCTGTCCCAACACAGAGTACTTTAGGGATTTGATGTTTTTGTGGTGGGGGTGGAAGATGGAGGATAAAGGGGAGGGGGGTTGCTCTGAAAGGACAGCCAGCAGCTGGCCACGCCTGTTAAATCCTTGACCACAAAACCCACCCACCAGCTCCATCTGCTTCCCAAGTGGAACCCCCTGACACACACAAACACACACAAATACTCAGGTCTCTTTGAGACTAAAAGAGGGGAAGCTTCCATCCTTTGCATCAAACCCCTAAAACAAGAAAACCTGCTCCAGTTACAGCTGCTATCGACGAGTTTTACACAACCTAAAACAGCAGTTTTAGGAAGTTTAGAAATGCTGTGGCCAAAAAAAAAAAAAAAAAACTTAACCTAAAGACTGTCTTATTTAGATAATAATCTAACCCGCAGACAGAAAGTTTTGTTGGATCATACGAGTTAAATAGATGTACTAGAAAAAACCTTGATAATTCTCATTTATGATCTCAATTGTTAGCCCACTATGGTGTTGTCTCCGGTTATAGATATTTTGGTCTTGGTTAACAGAAAAATATTTTAATTATTTAATAATTTTAATTACTAATTGCTAGCCATTGTCACTCTCCTCATCAATGGCTACAAACCAATCCCGATTCTATTCCTCCTTTATTTTACTGAGTTTCACTGATATAATACATTTTAAGAGAACAAAATAATGTTATGATATTTTCAAAGCTTTTATTTCAACTGACTGATCCTCTAACATTTTTGTTCATTCGCCACTTGAAAAGATTTAGATTTGGACCAGATTTCCTAATACCCTGGACTTTCTTCCAACACTTTTTCTACCATTTTTCATCGAGGTTTAAAATGACAGATATCAGTCACCTCTAGCAATGAAAACAGATATACTGTTTGAGCTGTCACTGCTAGTTCATAGTTTAATAGTTCACATATTTCCATGTTCAGTTATCAGGGAAATGTAATGGGATTTTCAAAATAAAGCCCCCCAAGTCTAATTTAGCTGCAAGGAACAAAATGTCAAAAAGTAAACCTGACAGATTGACTCCCATACAATTGCTTTAGTTGCATTTAGCATTATTCTGGCAGAAGATGGACATAAATGTACACACGAGGAGAAAGGTATATATCTGGAGTCAGTTATTCACCGGAGCATCAGAGAGACTGGGGGCTTTGCCAACATTGAGATTCAGAGCATATGCAGGACTGTTTCCACTGGGAACTGATTTCCAAAGACTGGGCGAGTTACATTAACAGAGATGGTGAGAGAGAGGGAGGAAGAGAATATAAGAAAAAAGAAAGAAGTCAGGATAGAAGAGGACCTGAGAGAGGAATGCATTATTTATCAGTCCACAGCTCCGTCTGTCATTCTTTACCACTCCTCTTTTTTCTCAACTCTTTCTTTTTTTTTATCCTTTCCTTTCCTTTTGTCCATACTTTACTCCCAAAATCCTTCCTGTCACAAGGCTACTCCCATATAACTTAAATCCTCATAGATTGCTTTTTCTTCTAGAAGTTTTTCCCATATTTTTCAGCTGCAGCTTATGTATATTCTTCATGGACCAAAGGAATGCAATCACTGTGAGAAAGTTTTCCTTATAGGAAATAATAAATGCGGCAATTCAGCAAAGGTACGCAGAATAGAAGTGCTTATTAGGCCAACAGGATTATGAGTACTGCATTATTAATACGTACATACTTTGAAGTTGTTAGTAACTTAATATCATCTAAATAAGTAATATGTCAAATGTATAGAAACGTTTCATCGAATCATAGCGTAACAGTAATTACAGGTCAGAAAAAATACAATACACAAAAGTACATTTTTCCATAAAGGAAACAAAATTTGTTGTGTTGTTCTTATCTTTTTCTTTACCAAACCACTGCCTCACTGGCTTTATGCATGTGCTGAACCACACTCACATACTACTCTGCCACTCCTGACTTTCTTGTGGAATACAGCACTTCGTTACATCGTTGATCAACTTTATCCCTCCATACAACCTTAACAGTATGTGTTGCACCAAAAGGTTTATGTGGAACAAAAGTTGTTTCATGAACATAAACATCAAACCAACAGTCCAGCAGAGTCTGACTCGACACCCCAAAGTGGCTGATTGTCTTATACAGTAGTGTTGTACATTTTAACATGTATAGAATGTCTGTCTGATCGACTTTTTTTCTTTTGTTTCTGTGTTTCAGGTTTGCTGGCTCAAAGAAAACATGAAGGCAAAGATGCTGAGATCGAAAAGATCCAGATGAATGAAAGAGCCCCAGTTCTCTTTATTTATTACCTTCACAGTGAGGGAGTGAGTGATCAAGTGATCGAGTGAGTGAGTGAGTGAGTGAGTGAGTGAGTGAGTGAGTGAACGAAGGGGTACGTAAGCCTTCAGTCTATCATTTGCAAATTCTGTTTACTTTTTATAAGGCTCCAATAACTCATACACACATATATATTACATTATATTATTGTCACAGTATACGCAACAGGTCTTTACATATTGTGTTTTGTGTTTGTAACTACCCTCCTATTTAAGAATGTATATTTGTATGTACAATATACTCATCTACAAACTAAACCACCCACACTTTTAACATCACTTCATCTCTGTCACGGCTACACATCTGTCACCGCTCTGCCGGCTCACCTAACTCAGCAAACACATATCAAACACATGCATGTAAGCAAAAAAATTATAATACACTGTTGTAAAGGACCAGTTTTATCAAAACTTTCCAATCCAATTAACCTCTTATTTTTAAAACCTGCAAGCAGTTATGATAGAGAGCAGTCAAATGATGGAATACATTCTCTCGTAGCCATTATGGAGATCCGCAGTCAAATGATGGAATACATTCTCTCATGGAGATCACTTTGATGATAATTGATGATTATCTAAAGATAATTAGAGCGAGAACAAGAAGAAGGTTTAAACAACCTCATTTTGTAGTTTTTACAATCATTTCTACAGCTAAGAAATATTCCAGAACCTGAACAAACATCTTAATTATACCAAACTGAAAGGAAAATAATATTTTGTTTGGTGACACCATCATAAACTACAACATAGTTGTAGTTTGGGGTTCAAACTACAACTATGATGTATATTGTCATTTTGCCCTAACAGAAAAGAAGGAAAAATAAAAACAGACTAAATATCAGTGCATATCTTGACATTTATATAATTGCTGAGTTTTTTTAAGGACCACAAACTTTTTAGTCAAATTGTCATGTTATCCTTTTTGGCATTTTGGCAACACAGGACTCTATATGATGTTTCTAGGGCTGAGTATTTTCTTCACAATCTCCAGTAGACGTCCAACATTGACTAAGTTGAGTTTTGTGTTCCACCTAAAAAAAGTCTCTCTGCTCTTTATCACATGATCTGATCAAGAGATGTTGACGGTGCACACATAACAGGGACAATAATGGCGCAATACTATAAGGGTGTGGATGTGGGTGTGTGTAAGTGTATTAAACACTGGCAATAGTTTAGCACTGGTGCTTCCATCCATGTAAATGAGCTAATGTACAACACATATAAAAGGCAATAGGCTATAAGGACCATTTTGTTTGATCTGGCCCACGACAATCCTCCGCGTCACTTTCTACGAGACTGTCAAAACTTTTGCAATATTAATATTGTACTGGAGTCCTGGCGTCATCTGTTACACATGTTTGGTGCTTCTTATTTTCTAATTGATTAGTGCTGTACACTTTGTGGTTGTGTGCATTATGGGTAATTTTGATCATAAATACTTGCAGGGGAATGTTCCCTAATGTGTGCCCTTCAACATCTCAGTGTCTCAACTCTACACCATGGCGGATGTAAAGAATAATATCATCTGCAAAGGGGTTTATACTGTTTTAATAACTTTCTTTTGGTGTTTTGTGTGAATATACGTATTGCAGTTCAAATCATTGTGAAGTACTATCAAAACATTGGCTTTCTCTTTTTAATCAGTTTGATAATTAGCTGAAACAATACTCTCACCCTGACACTGTTGACGTTGATTAGCCCAAAGTGATGAGGCTGCAAATGTGAAGTCATGGAGAATTGTGGAGACTGTGGATATTAATCATGTCGCTCCATGGCCTTCTAAACATACGCATGTGCACATCTATACACGCGCACACACACATACACACAAACTCAGACACAAACATAGTGTACATCTTGTCTGCCATAATTTACTTCTTGCACTTCTTTATCGAGTCATATTACATACAGTACAGTACTCCATATCCCTGCTGCCTGCTCCAAGACCACCAACTCCACACAACTCCATCCTCTGCCTGAGGTTAGGTTGGACCTCCTGAAATCTCAGAGTACATCACTAAACTTAAAAAAAAAAAGATTCAAATACTACAGTATTCTACAGAACCAATTTGACCCCAGAGTCTGTCACGATCCTGTGTCATTTAGAATTTGACTCCCCTTAAAAACATTGGAAAAACAAACTGGTTTAGTCAGCAGAGTAGTTGCCTGCCTTCAAACATCAGAATAAAATTACCTGGATGACGGAGAAGCTCCTCAAATCTATTCCACGAAGCTTGTGCCAGACTTTTGTAAATTAATTTCAGCCGTTATCCAAGAGTCTTCTAAAGTTCTGACTAAATAACCAATGAGGAAACTCCTGTTACTTGCTTTGTTGTTTATGTTTATAGGAAATGTATTCAAAACTTAGGGTAGTCTTGTTCCCTACTTCTAACCTTCTGAGGAACCTTTAAAAACCTGAAGATTCTGTCGTCAAAGTGTATGATCCACAGAGATGTTGAAACTAAAAAATGCATTAACTCCAAATTCAAGTTGGATTTAACATTTTGAGTTAAGAAAGAAAATATTTGACACAAGCATTTATTTTTCAAGATGGCACAATTCCTTAATCAGTCAATTTGAAATACTAAAAACATTACAAGAAGCATTTATGACCACTAGTGGCCCCAGGACTAAATAGGAATTAGCATAATTTTTCTCCCGATAGTGATGAGAAAATGCACTTTAAAAAAGAATCATTTGCCGTTACATTCCAGCCTGTACGGTCACTCTAATGCACTTGCCGCCCCCTTGATAAAATACAAGAGTCCTTGTTACAAGTGTAAATATTTTACCTTTGAAATCAGAGCTTGTAGAAATGCTGTTCTTGATGTTATTCCCCGGCTTTTTCTCCATGTCATCCCCACGCTGTGCTCGTGCAGAACGAAAACGGGGGAGGAGAGGTGGTAGGCAATGCTAGTAAAGCAGTGTGACATAGGACTGTAAGTATCCTCGAACTGTACTCAGCCTTGTTTGGCTTTAAGGGATCGAAAGCAGTATTAGCA
>NC_024319.1:20138747-20160113 GCF_000523025.1 Cynoglossus semilaevis | reverse complement strand
TGTGGATGCACATTTTTGCAAGAGTTGTAAAAGAAATGACAATGTCAATGGAAATGCCAAAGGTGGAAATCAACAATGACGTAACAAGCTTTCCATAAAGTGGAACAGAAGCTGCATTCACACAATTAGGTGGTAAAACCAACTGCATTCACTTGTTTCGACCCCAGATTTTTTAAAGCACTCAAATCTCTTTTTTTAACATTTGACAATACATTTCTGGGTGAAAATGTGTTTGGCATAACTATATAAAAATACACAGAAGCTCTGTGGATCAAATACACGTATCACGAATAAAATGCTTTGCAGGCATTTGGTTTAGGTTCCTAAACCAAATTAAGTTGACAGTGGTTTTGACACAGCTACTTTCAATCCATATAGGGAGGGAGAGGGCATTGATATTGGCTCTGTGAATTTTAGACTTCATCCTGTTTACATTGAGTCTGAAAGACACATTATTTTGAAATATTGTCTAAATATATTTGAAAAAAGTAAATGAAACCAACCACATTCTCTTTAAATCCCAGTACCCCAGTACCAAATTATCCATGGACAGGTACAGGTTCAGGGACCACATGTTGGGCACCCCTGCTTTAAATCACTTGCAGTTACAATGTTATATTTTGCAGATCAATAGTGGTCAAAAATAACTGAAGTCACACCAGCTTGGTGTACGATGAAGTAAAAAAAAAAAAAAAAACCCTGTGAATGCAGATTGTTTTGTGCCCTAGTGTGGACGTAGCCAGACATGCTTTAGAACAGGGTTGAAAATGAAAATGTTCTCTTAATACTATTAAAAAACTAATATATCAATCTACATATATTGAAAAATATAAATATAAGGCATCTATTTTTGATGGACTGAAGTAGAAACGTTGGGGGGAAACATCCAACGTGCATCCTCGCTGTGCTGAACAAAGACTTTATGTTTTGCAACTGTTTTTTTTCCTCTCACTTTTTATTCTTTCATTTGTACGCTGCACTGAAAACACATCACCCTGACTGTCACCAGTCACTTCCTACGACCCAAATAATATAGTATAAACAGTAGAATAGCTGTTGCATTATTTGTTACAACCGGTATGTAATGTTATTATGGAAGATGTAATGTCCTTCTGTAAATGTTGTTAAATGTTGTTTTACCTGAAATAAAAACTGATTATATGAATCATATGCGTTGCCATATTTCTGTGCCTGTGCACTAAATCACCAAACAAAAGTTGATGGTTAAACTAAAATATGAGACCTGCTGGCCCTTGTTTCAGACAATAGAGAATGTTTGCAATCAAAACCAATATGTCTAGTATTACATCCCCTTTCGAGTGGGGTCAAAAAGTGTTATGTTATTTGGCAGCCCTTGGCGGACACACCTGCACCTCAATATTACAGAAACGTTATTTCTAAATTAATGCTGTAAAATCAATCTTGTTAAAGTTATGTACCCCATGGGCAACAAAGTTTTTTTTATAATACAGGTGTAGAGTTGTTCAAATCCTTTAAGACTGGTTACTGTCACATCCAAAGGTCTAACAGCCAGTGTTATTAATAAACCATAACTGCAGCCCCTCTAATGAACCTTAGGTGTCATTGTAAGACAAAACCAAATATTGGGCCAGGTTTACTATCTAGCAAAGTACAGTTTAACTGAGTACAATATAGTTTAGTATAGCTTACAAAAGTTATTGTTTTGTATGTAGTTAAGTATAGGATAGTGTAGTGCAGTGCAATGCAGTGTAGTGTAGTGTACTGTAGCTCTGGAATCGAGTTATAAGTGTAAGTCAATATTAAAAAGGTAGTTATGAACGAGGTAAACAGGTCCTAATATGAAGTGTACCTAATTTGCAGGGAGGCACGTGAACGTTAGTGACAACAACAGCAGGCCGTCACCGCTCATGCAGCAGTCAGAGCTATTAACAGAGCAGCGATGAACTGAGATGAACCTCTGCTACTGAGGCGAACATGAGGAAAAATGTAGAACCCTCCCTAACCCCCATCTGTTAGGAACCACTGAGAAACACATGAGACAGAGACCCAGGGAGAGAGAGGGAGAGTGAGAGAGAGAGAGAGAGAGAGAGAGCGTAAAGCTACTCAAAGTGAGTTGCAGATACAAACAGGAAGTTGGTACTCTCTGAGGTAACTGCCTCCTCTTTTTGGCTCAATGATTTTGACTGTGCTGCTACTTATAAGACACATGTAGTAACCGGTCATTGCAACACGCATGGGGGCACATATTTTCCAAATGGATTCCTTTATGCAGGAAAGACTTATCTATCAGGCTCCATTCTAAACATAGTGCTGTGAAACCACAGGGCTTCCACTTGGCTGTTTGTCTCGCAGCGTCTACAGCAGCAGCAGTTGTTTAGGTCTGGGAGGAACAGTCAGTAGTGAGAGACAAGACAAACCACACATGTTGTGATTGTGCGTTATTGTGACAGATGGTTGTGAGCCACATGTAGCATTCCTTTCCTAAAAAAGCGGGTCTATTTATACCAACTCAAAGGAGTGTACCAGTGTTTACAATTATAGTACTAAAAGGCCAAAATACCTGCAAATTTAAAATGTGCACTTCTGTTTACATTTTGCAAAAAAAATTACAAATATGCAACATTATACCTTGTGATATCAAAACTGCCAAACAAAAGTAGGAAAGAAATTGTAAAACAGTACAGAGCCCACATAATAGTTGGCCGTCCATAAATGGATAAAACAGGCCGTCCATTTGGCTAAAAGACTAGGGTCTGTGGGTCTGGTGTGAATCACTTAAGGGTAATTGTTCTGTCAGATCACAGTGAGGGGTGAAAATATTGACATAAGACCCTAAAAATTAGTTTAAAGGGACTGCAATGTGTAAATGTTTTTACCAAAAGCAACTCTCCCAAGTGACTAAAATAAATACAATACAATTAATTAATTAAAGTATTGATTGGTCAATTGATTTCCATAAATGGATAAGTCTCGCAAAAATAACAACAGAGACCGGACCGTTTCGGACCTATCCTCGGGCCTTTTATGTTGAAGGTCTAAAGCGGAAGTGTATAAGTAGAATGCGGCGTTTGGACTCCGCTGCTCTCAGAGAGACAGATGAGAGCAGAACAGGTTGGAGCAGCAGACTGACGCTGCGTCGCTGACTGGAGACTCTTTCCTGAAGAAACATGGCTCATTTCTGTGGGTTTCAGCTGAGGGAGAAGACGAGCTTGTGATCAAAGCTGTGGATTTTTAAAACATTTGTCCTCCTCCCCTCACTTCACCTGTAGGCTCTGGTGAGAACGGACGAGCGGAATAGTGTTGGACAGAAACTGCTTTTTCCAGAAAACCTAGTACAGAAGCGCCGACGGAGAGCGTTTCGGGAAGTAGCTGTGCTGCCTGTTGAGAGTTGGTTCAGGGACAGAAACAGAAAAGTACCCGTGGATACAGACAACAGCATGGCTTCACCCACACTCCTGCGCACAGCTCTGACCTTCCTGTGTTTGTTTCTCTTTCTAAATGTTGGAATCTTTCGCGTTAATGGGCAGTACGGAGACCGTGGAATGTCGATACCGGAGCACGGATTTTGCCAACCGATCTCCATTCCTCTGTGCACTGACATCGCCTACAACCAGACCATCATGCCGAACCTCCTGGGTCATACTAACCAGGAGGATGCAGGACTGGAGGTGCATCAGTTCTACCCGCTGGTGAAAGTCCAGTGTTCCCCGGACCTTAAGTTCTTCCTCTGCTCCATGTACGCGCCTGTGTGCACCGTGATCGAGCAAGCGCTGCCGCCGTGCCGCTCTCTGTGCGAGCGCGCGCGGCAGGGCTGCGAGGCGCTCATGAACAAGTTCGGCTTCCAGTGGCCCGACAGCCTCGCCTGTGAGTCCTTCCCAGTGCACGGCGCCGGAGAGCTGTGTGTTGGGCAGAACATGTCAGACCGCACCGAGCCAGAGGGCGCTCCTGCTGCGTACCCGACGGAGCGCCAGCCTTTAGACCCCAGCCACGGTCAGTTCAGGTGCCCGTCCTCTCTCCAGGTGCCCCACTATCTAAACTACCGCTTCCTGGGGCTGGAGAACTGCGCTGCTCCCTGTGAGGCCAAAAGATCCCATGGCATGATGTACTTCAGTGAGGAGGAGCTCAAATTCGCACGGATATGGATCGGGATCTGGTCGGTCCTGTGCTGCGCTTCCACCTTGTTCACAGTCTTGACCTACCTGGTGGACATGAAGCGCTTCAGCTACCCAGAGCGCCCCATCGTCTTCCTGTCTGGCTGCTACACCATGGTCTCCATCGCCTACATCAGCGGGTTCCTTCTGGAGGACAAGGTGGTCTGCAACGACAGGTTCGACAATGACATGAAGACTGTGGTGCAGGGCACCAAAAAGGAGGGCTGCACCATGCTCTTCATGATGCTCTACTTCTTCAGCATGGCCAGCTCCATCTGGTGGGTCATCTTGGCCCTGACCTGGTTCCTGGCTGCGGGAATGAAATGGGGCCACGAAGCCATTGAGGCCAACTCGCAGTACTTCCACCTTGCAGCTTGGGCCGTCCCTGCCATCAAGACCATCACCATCCTGGCCGTAGGGCAGGTGGATGGAGACGTTCTGAGTGGTGTCTGCTTCGTTGGCATCAACAGTGTGGATGCTCTACGAGGTTTTGTTCTAGCACCACTGTTTGTTTACCTCTTCATTGGAACCTCCTTCCTGTTGGCGGGTTTTGTGTCCCTCTTCCGTATCAGGACCATCATGAAGCACGACGGCACCAAGACGGAGAAGCTGGAGAAGTTGATGGTGCGAATTGGGATCTTCAGCGTGCTGTACACTGTGCCAGCCACCATCGTCATCGCCTGCTACTTCTACGAGCAGGCCTTCAGAGAGCAGTGGGAGAGAACATGGATCAGCCAGACCTGCAAGTCCTACGCTGTGCCATGTCCGATACAGAACCACCCCAACATGAGCCCCGACTTCACGGTCTTCATGATAAAGTATCTCATGACACTAATTGTGGGCATCACGTCTGGGTTTTGGATCTGGTCAGGGAAGACCCTGAACTCCTGGAGGAGGTTTTACACAAGACTGGCCACGAGCAAACAGGGTGAGACCACAGTGTGATGTGTTTTGATCATCCTCTCCTGAGCTTCACCTTTTAGACTCTCAGTATGTTTTTTATTGTACAGATACACTTTTTCCAGATTTTTTTAAGTATATATTTGTATTTAAAGATTTGAAAAATCTTCCTTTTTCAAAAAAAAAAAAAAAAAAGAAACAGCAGTTTTTCCTCCTTCTGACTCACTGTGGACACTACTGGGATTATGTGCATCTTTGATCAGTGAACTGCCTCAGAGCAGTGGGCTCTATTCTAAGCAGAGTCCCGTGAAACCCAAGTGCTTCCTCGTGGCTGCCTCTTCATCCTCATTAAGCAGCTGCAATGTGTTTTGTTTGCTCCACTGTGTTCAGTGGGGTCTTCGGCAGTCAGTTCTGGGACAACAGACAGCTCATGGTTGCACAGGTTGAGAATGTGACTCATTGTGACAGATGGTTGTGGCTCTCAGCCCGGGCCGTGACAGATTTGAACATTCCTTTTCCAAAATAAAACACACCTCATGATGGTAGATTACAGGGCCACAGCAGTGTCTCTGTACGTCTCATTGTTTATTGTTGAATGGCTTTCTACAGTCTCTTAGATTAGATGCTGTCTACATCAGGTGTTTCTCAAATGGTGGGTCGCGCAATCAAATTTGGTAGCAACTAATAATTTCTAGTTTTTCTGCCATCCTTTTGTCAACTTGCTACGTTTGTATACATTGTAGCATTTTAGGAGTTGTGCTGTCAATCTTATCAGTGACCTGCCAGCGTTTTTAACTTTTTGTTTGGTTTATTCAATTTTTAAAAATTATTCAGCAATTTTGTTCCTCCCAAGGCAACAAAATGAATCCATAAAATTTATTTTCTCTAATTTCTCATTTCTGTCACTTTTTTGTTTCAAAATTGCAGCATTCCCAACTAGTTTTCTAAAGGAAGAACATTTTTATAGTTTTACCAACAGACCACATATCAGTAAAATGTGTACTCCTTCAATATACTATACATTTAGTCCGTTCAATATATCTGGTCAAATACAAAAACAATCATCGATCGAGCGCTTTAGTGTGGGTCTAAAATCATGACGTGATCAGACTCAGGTCTACATTATCACAGCTGGGCTGGTTTTGGCCTACACTGTGTTACTGTTAGCAGGGTGTTAGGTGTTAACACCTGCACAACTTCATCAATTATTCATTGGCTCCTGTGTTTAAGCCAACACATTTAAAAAAAAGAAATTTGCATATTCTCTTTCGCAATTTTTCTGTCTTTTTGCTGCTGCAGTTTGACGGTTTTCTGGCTGTCTTTGGTCTTTGGAATTCAATAATTAAAATTTTCACAATATGGAATTTTAGGGACCTTTACAAGCCCAGAAAGATAAGTATAAAAAAAGTAAAGTTCAGATAATCCTTCCGTCTTCATCCTTAGAATAATATTAGCTTCATCTGTTCGCAAGATCACAAAGCAATAATCAGAACATGTGTAAATACATAAAATAGCCAAGTTACATGACTTGTTTTTTACTTTTATTATAAGTATTGGAAATTTCAGGGTCATTTGACCTCATAATGGGAAGCAAAAGTAGTTAAAACTGGACAAAATGCATTCAGAAGACAAAACATGCTGCTCTGCTGTGCTAATTATCAGTCACTCAAAATGGCATTGTTATGGTGAATGTAAAGAAATCTGCCACAGTGTCCTCTAGAGTTTATAAATATACTCTGAGTTTAAATCGTTCCCAGTCTTTGTGCTCTTAAAAATCCTTGGACATTATTTAGTTCAGTTAACTTCACATGACTGAAATACACTGAAATATGACATTATCATCTAATATGTTTGTCAAATAGTCAATTAACAGCTATGAAATTGTTAATTGTAGTTACTCTCACTATCAACTTATTTAACAATGTAAAATGTTATTGTTTTTAAGGACTAAATAGGACTAAATTAAATACTTAGTCGTTAGTGCACCAAAACAGGACATAATAACTTATTGTCTCAGGACAACACAGCTCAGGACGACACTGGTAGTAACTAGAATTTTTAATGATAAATTCCTAAGAAGGAAATGTACAAAGGTTAAAAATATGGGAAGAGTTGAGTGTCAAATTGTTATTGGAATTTACTGAGATAATTCACATGGCAATTAGCAATGTTTAAAACTTTTTATCCCAATAATTATCTTATTTTAGGCTGAAAATGCATTTAAAAGACGGATGGATGTTCAAGAAAATTATTTGTAGAAATAAAAAAAACTGCACCGCAGGAACTTTGTACTAAGGGAAAACTTTTAAAAACATTAATATTTTTTATTGTCTTCATGTTTGCACACTGTTATAGCAGGTTAGGGCCACAAATTATTTTGGAAGGTTGGGCTTGGTTTGTTTTTCTTAAATTAAGAGGCTATGGTTTACATCTAAACTCTTTCTGGCAAATCTGGGATTGATAATAGACGACGCTGATACTTAGATTATCGGAATTCAATTCATTTTTACTTGTACAAGGTAAAACAAAAATCTTAGTTTATTATGAGTCCAGATGGTTTTAGTCATGACTATAACGTCAGGATTAATAATATTTTCCTTAGAATTCTGAGTCTAACTTTGGAATTCTATTTAACTTGAAATTCTGTGAATCAACATGTAATCCTGACTTAGTTCCATAAAATGATCCACCTTTGGGGTTGTGACCTACCATGTGACAAACACTGTTTAAGAAAAAGAGCCGGGAGCCTTGTGTAACGAGTCGAGTAACAATTTTAATTAATCCTGTAACTGTATACTTGTACATGTCGTGAAATGTTTCATCAAAGCACATTTACAGCCCATGGCACAAAGCCGTAAATTTAATATTAATAACAAAATGATCATCACAATGGCTGCAGCGATATTAAAAAATAAAAATAGACTCAAGGAAAAAAGAGAAAAGATTCATATTGGCAACAATGGAATGTCCTGGCAACTTTAATTTACAGCTGAATAAGAGGAGGGGTTGTCAGGCCTGATCATGTAACGCATGTGTGTAACAGAACACCTTTAGGAATTGTGTGTGGTTTTTTTTCTGAAGTGTATGAAAGTTTGAGGTTTAAACATGTGAGTCACGGCTCTGAGAGCAGACCTGCTGAGACTGATGTGAACCTACAGTAACCTGATCTTGCTGGGAGTCAACGCAACCTACTGTGGGGACACTCTCCAGACTTCAACTGGAAGGAGAAAGGAGGCCTTGTGCTGGAACGCAGAGCAGCTGCCGACACACACACACACGCAAACACAGAGACAGTATCTCAACCTGTGTTTTCGTCAAACACTCTTCCACACGGTGCTTCCGTTTCATCATAATAATCCTTTCATCATGTCCACAGCTCTGAAATATTCTCAGCTTTTTGAAGTAATTTTCCCTTTTTTGCATTTGTTATGAAGAGAAACTTATATATTTATAGAAAAAGTATAAATATATACACAACATTGATTTCTTTATAAGAATAAAAAAATCTTGTCTCACAACTGACACTGTCGAGTCTTTGTTGAGGTTTACCTTTAAGTGATCGTGTACGTCGAGTGTGGCTCGGGGGTGTCCGAAACCTTTATCCTTAGATACTTTATTTTTTATTGGCTACAATCTGAAAAGTTAATTAATTTTGGTGGATTTTTGCCACTATTTATTTAGACCTTGCAACTAATTTCTGTCAAGCTCTATCTGTTTTCGCCCCAAAACCAAAAGAACATTTATTTGTAAAAGGAAGTGGATTTGAGTTCTTCAACCAGGAAAATAAGGCGAGTATTATCTGGTGTAAAAGACATCCTCCAGAATTTGATAAAGAGGAAAAACTGCTTAGAGAAGTGTTTATATGTAAAGAAAAGGCTTTATTTTTTTCATACTTTTCAACTTGTATATTGTATTGCTTGATCAACTATTAACTTTGTGTAGTGTAGTCCACATAAGGATTATTACTGCACTAACCTTTTGGTATGTCTTTCCCTTCCTGCTTTTCTTGGCTCACTTTAACTTAAACACTTACTATTTTTTATCTTAAACCTAAATGTTGGCAAAGAATTCTCCATTTACATTTACTTACACTCACTGTATTTTTTTTAGCTAATTATTACCATTAAGCTATTTCCTGCTAGCTGTGACTTAACTAACCATAACTCTCAAAACATATTCTTTAACAAACTGTGTTGTAGCTTCTGAAGCGAGTTGTTTAGTTATCTTCTAACCTTCAGTTGCAATTAGTTGCTTAGCTCCAGTATATTTCTTTATGGCTTCTTGTCACAGGATATGGGGATTTTTTGGTAACATGTCTATCTTTTATCTACGAGATGAGTTTTAAAAATGTGTTTCAAGGTAACACTTGTCTACTGCACATGAACCTGAGCATAAAGATGCAATGTTTTGGAGGAAAAGTTAAAAGACTATGTCTATGGCCTGAATCTGTTAAAAATGCAGTGTGTTGTTGTGTCTAGTTATAGTCTAACATTTTTGGCCCTGGTGTATTTTTAGATAATCAAATCCTGACGTCTTCTAAAGGTTTGGACACAAATCTGCTTGTTTGTCATCACAGGCTCTAGTTTTACCAACTCTTTATTAACACTTACAACTGGCACAAACAAAATCCACATGAAAGTTGTTACTTTAACTGTTCACAAGAGACTGAAATGTGAGCGATGAAGTGCAAAAAAAAAGAAAAAAAGTTCTGTCCTTGACGTGTGTGAAGGTTCATTCATGTGAAGCCAAATTAAGCAGGATTTTCCAGTAACATGAGCCTTTTCTTTGTGTTTGTGAAC
Organism: Cynoglossus semilaevis; assembly: GCF_000523025.1. Lineage (NCBI taxonomy): Eukaryota > Metazoa > Chordata > Actinopteri > Pleuronectiformes > Cynoglossidae > Cynoglossus > Cynoglossus semilaevis. Next base: position 20,150,281 of record NC_024319.1, on the reverse strand, counting down.
ACTGTATGTTTTGAACTGTATTTTTAAAAGAAATGTTGTGACTTTGCGAGATAATCAGTGGACTAACCGTATCTGCTGAAGCCTGTTATTAACTCAGGTTAAATTATGTGCTTTTCAAACTTTCCCCACGTCCACACAGTACGACACTAAGGCCAGTGTAAAGAGGAGTGCTGCTGCTAAAAGTAAATCTGTTCATGCACGCACACTGAGAGACAGGCATGTGCAACGTTCCTTTATCCTCACTTTGTTGTTCTGGACCTTGGTTTTGATTGTATGATTGTACAATCTTGTTCTAACCTGGCTAACTTTAAGCTACCTTTTGTAATTAGTAAATTATTCCAAGTTTCTAAACTTTTAAATTTAAGTTTAATCACCATGAATATACTGTATATTAAGTCTACCTAAAAATTGTAGAGTGAAATTAAGAGGATAAAACCATGAAAAAAATGTGAAAAATTTGAGAAATTAACAAGAAATTAACCAGGTTTTGCAAACGACCTTTACACATTTTGAAGAATACCCTTTTTTTGGAAGACTGTTATTTTTGGGTCAAGCCCATGTCTTGTACAGGAACCTTTTCCGGCATGTTAGTTTCAGGTCTTACTGTGCAAACATTTCTAAAAACTTAAAATTGTAAATATACAAACTATGCGTTTGGCTGTCCTGCCTGCACTCCAGATCTGATTCCTTTTGAAAAAGTACAGAGCAATAGAGGAGAATTATACAAAATAGACCTGATTGTTGTGCAGTTATAGTCATGTATACATTACAAATGAGTGAAGATTCTACAAGTTAGATTAAAACCACTGGTAATAAAACTTACCTATTGGTTAAGAGGTTAAATAAAAGAAAAGCAGCCCAAATGCATTCAAAACTCAAGACTATTTTATATTACATTTTAGGAATGTGAACCAACTTCTCTACCAGTTGTAACCATAGTGACACTTAAACACATCAGTGTATCTGCTGTCGGGCTGTGCATGGTAGCAGCAGCTCAAGGAAAGGGGGGGAAAAAACGGGAGATGAAAGCAGAGACACGTGAAAGGTGATGATCTGACGGCTGCAGCACACTCTGTGACATTTGTGGGTGTATGAGTGAAAAGAATGAGCCTAAGAAGTGTCTCAAACAACCAGATCCACAGATGGAAACAGTGAGGTGGAGTGAGTTCACAGCACCAGGCAGTGTGGTGTCGGCTCATTTGGCAAACAAGCTGCTGCTGTTGATGCTGCTGACGCTAACACGTTAGAGTTGAGGTGCAGAAACACACAGTTGACCTTGAGGCAATCTGAAACACAACAATAAAAAGTAAAATAGAAGTCCCGAGAGGAGAAAGAACAGTGGAGCTCAGTTCTTTTTCAGGTCGAGGTTCTTATTTATAACACTATTTTTTCCACTGATGTGATCTGTGTCACATTAACATGATGTGTATACAGAGAAAACTGGTGTAGTTACTAATATTACTGTGTTTTCTCTACTTTTCTTGTGTTTTCTCCATCTGCATAAGTTTGATGCAACACAGCCTTAAATAGCAATTGAAATTGTTAATCAGACAATCTATGTGTACAAGGCTAATTTAGAGACAGGATGTGACGTCATGCATCTCGCGAAATCAAAATGCGGCCATATTAGCAGTGTGTTCTGTAATAACGCAAGGAATGTCCAGACACGACTTTGTTTGAATGCACAACTTTATGTACCTACGTTAAAAAAACAAACAAACAAACAAAAATGTTTTTAACAACAACGTCGTAACATTGCCGTAAATCAGAGTACCGTAAACTTTGTAATGACATTTACTTGTAGCTAATGCTATGGGCAACAGGTGAATTTGAACAAAAGAGAAGGAATAAAATAAGGTTGGCAGATAGCTGTTGTACCCTGGGATTCCGGAACAGCCTGGCGGGCATTTTACAGAACTTCCTGAAAGATGACAAAAGTGGATAAGCGCAATTTAACAAGCCAAAAAACGATCAGAAAAAAGGAGCGGTGGGAACCTATGGACAACGGCTTCCGATAATACAGCGATCACTTCATATCAGGTACAAAATCTACTGTTCCCTAACATTAGTACTGTGTTTATTTTACATGCTTTTATTACGCTGTCTAACAGGAGCTTTATAAAAGTGCTTATGTTTGTATTGATTTGTTATAGGCTTTCTTAGATAAAATTATTTAATTCATGTTGTGCCTGTGGGTTTGCATTGATGTTCCTCTGTTTACGCAAAAGAACAGCGCCTCATGTAATCTCTAACAATATGATTCATGAACAGATACAGCATGAAACAACTATTTGTGGCCATACCTGTTATACCCTGTAGGGAATTAGAAATATCAGATGTCTGATAATCTGTCAATCTTTCAATAAATATTAAGTTTGTCCCGCGACTTTATCCCAATTTTTCATTTTGGCACACTGTGAAAACATCTGCTCTCAGTGGCCCTCAGAAGTCGTGTAAGCTGAATTTCATGTCATGTGAGATATATATATTTGTCTTTCTGCAGTAGGGGCAAGAAAGGTGGTTTTGCTGTTGAAGCCTGCTGAGGCTGCTGAGATCTTTAGCTGTTCCCAAAAGCCTGACATATGTAAAACAACATGCTGCTATATGTTCATATCCAGACAGTACAGTGGTAACAGATGTGATGTTTAATAGCTGCTGAGCAGAGAAGCCAGGTCTGGCTTTGGTTACAGGTTATAATGTATATAAGGTGGCAGAACAAAAACAGACTTACAACGTAACTTTGTTTTGGTTTTTGGGAAGGCTGTTATGTTTTCAACAAATGCTAAGACAACAAAATCTGTAAATTTTGATTGCTTATTATCTACAAAAATATATAATGAAAGATATCCCAGAAGTAATTTGGAGTTTTGATTAATAAAAAAAAATTAAACATCATTATGGAAACAGAAATAGCTTATGAATATTATTATTTGAATGTATTTATTTTTGAATTTCCAGTTTCAGACAAGGTTTATAATTGACTCTAAATTGACCACAGGTGTATGAGAGACTTTCATGGACTGGTGACTGCCGGGGCTTCAGCTCCCCCTACCCTGAAAAGGATTAATAATAAAATAATATAGTCTTTGTACAAAATGGAGTTAAAGTTCTCAATTTTAGGTCAAAGTAAGTCGGACTGTAAAATTAAGCCCACAAATAACTCAAAGTTGTGTCACTGTTTTTTATAGTAAAATAACTAAAGGTTAGCTAAAAAATTAGCTAAAAAACAGCCAAAAAGTATTGTGAAATACCATAGAGTCTACGAGGGAGACAGTAAAGGTTTGGCCACAAATAAGGCTTTAAATTGGGGATTTATTTGAAAATGTGTTAAAGCTAAAAGTTAGCCCAGGAGATAAATCAGCACTGAAAAGCTGGTTAGGGCTTGATAAAGGGGTCTGTTAAGGTAGTTCTGAGTACAGACTGGTTCATGTTTACATTTTTAATTCAATATATGTGGTTCATGTTGTTAAAAGTAGGTGAAAGTCCACTTTCTGTCCTTTGCCTTACAGGAAGATGCCCATTGTTTCTAAGATGTTTTAGAATTCCCCTCATTAGTGTCTTATAGCGTGTGATGGGACCATAAGAACGTTTCTGTGAGGTGATTGAACCTCACGCTCCATTTCCTCTTATATTAAACACCGATGGTGGATCTGACGCTAATGGAAAACACAGACCTGGGTATAAATATCTACACTGTTTCAGCAGTAAGTGCGTGCGTGTCTGTGTGTGCGCGTGTCTGTGTGTCTTGCCAACACACTCTGCTGTGGCAGAGGTAATGAGAAACACACTGTCAGAGGTTAGACCTTACTCCATGACTCATTGCATAACAATGTTGGGAGCCAGAATGGAGAGATGGATCAAAGATGTGATCTCACAGTGATTACTTCACTTCTGTGGTGAACTTTCAAATGGTCATAACGGCCCTCTATTAAATTATACGCTTCTGAGAACAGTATATACTAAAACAGAATAACATTTACTCTCTTTTATTATTCATTCCTTGATTCATTTTAGACTCCCCAACCTTTCAAAGGCTGCAAGTGGGAGCTGGATCAAATCCCAGCGAGAACTGGGAAAATAGGAAGGGTCCACCCTGGCCAGGCCATCAGGCTCAGCAGGACTAAGGGCTGTTTTCGTGCTGTCAACAAGGCTCCACTGTTTTAACATGTTGGAATTGTTCTTCTGTTTAATCTGTTCAATTATTTTAAGATCTAGTGAAACAAGGGTCAAGATATTAAAAGAGCCTGCAAATCACATTTTTTTCACATGTGAAACAACATGAAAGTCTTAGTGGAAACTGATGTGTCACTGGGCCAGAAACCTCACCTCATTTTGCTTTGAATACTGCCCCTATGGCAGTATTCTAGGTCTGCTTAAAATGAATTGTGTTCATAAAAACAGGGGATTGCTGAAGCTACGAGCTTTTTTTTCTTCTATTGTGACTTGATGGTCAAATCTTTCACCTGGTTAGCTGTGGAATAATAACTTTAAATAATCATGATCGTAACATTCCTAAATATACACAAATATATGTAATTTTGGAACAGCAACTGCAACCCCTCAATGGTCTCAATCAGCTTGTCATTCATGCACTTATTTAGTGCCCCGCCCTCAGCGATGCAGGTCTGACCCAAGCAAGGCATATGACCTGAAGTTTAAGTCTCTACAACCTCTCTGTTAGCCTTGGTATGGTATTTTAAGCTTTAGAGGCTTTATGAAACAAATTTTCCTACAAAGTGTATAAATAGCATGCGTCTCGACCGTATTATGCAGCAGTGGTATGTGGATTGACGGTGGAATTATTGGATATACAGTTAATCATTATGCTAAAATGCGATACATTTTTTAATCTGATTATTGAATCTTCACAAGTTCCAATTTCATGTGGTTAACACATAGATTTTGATGTTTGAAATACCTTGCCCAAAATGTCTAGATTTAGCTCAACCTAAGACAATGTCTCTGTCTTTTGAAGTACTAACTTTATGACTCTTTGAGCGTATTGGTTTTCTTTCTCTTGTTGTATTTTTGAGGTTCTCCTTGGCTTGTGTTCACTGTATGTGGGCTAAATGTTGTCTTTGGCCAGCTACACCTAAGGCTTGTTAAGGACATGCTCCTAGTGTAATTTGACAACATATTAATCAGTGTATTTCATACTGAAATATTAATGGGAGATAATAAATCAAGAACAGAAAATCAGTTGCCTAACTCAACATCCATTGTGTTTAGCAATTTGTCATCTGCAAATTTTCTAGAATGATTCAACCCGACCCTCAGCACCAGTCTGTGTTGAGCTGTCTCCCTCCTTCTCTTACCCCTCCTCCTCCTCTCCCTCCTCTCCTTCTTCTCTTCTTTAAGTTTTATCTCACTTGGCCGAGAAGAAAGCACTTGGAAAGAGTCTGATTGATTGTGTGGGTATTAAGACTGTGCGTGAGGCCTGAGCAGGAGACTGTGCCAGAATGTGGCTGGCAGCTTCATCACAGGCTTGGGAAGTGAACAATATGCAGTTTGACTTTTGTGATTTACACAGAGCAGCTGTCAGGAGGGACGGGGTTGGTCAAATCACAGCGTACGCAGCAGCCACTGACTTTCAACAAACACAGACCTATTAATTTTCCGATGGCTTCTTCAGTGGAGATGGATGCGCTTCTGGATCAGCGTCAAATAAGCGTAGCCATTCTCTGTGCCAGAGAAGGAAAAATGAGGACAGTCGTCTCAGTAATTTCAGCAGCTCTCACTGTACTGCCATAGAATTTTCTGTTCCATCCAGAAAACGAGGCCGTCATTATCTCTGGTGAGGGGAAACTCTCCCACAGCCCAGGGAGAGAGGAGGGAGTAAATAGAACCAGGCTGATTCACAACAGACTCAACAAAGACCTGCATATTTTATTTAATATTGGATCTGACTGGCATAGATAGATTCTTTACTTCATGTTATAGTTTCACAGTTTCACCTCTTTTTGTGGTGGGGTCGGTGGGGGAGTGGGTTTCTAAAAGTTTTTAGAAAATAACTCACTAGATGAAAATAAAATATAGCCACAATAATGAAGTTGAATAAATCCTAAAATAACGTCATATAAATTATAGTAAAACAAATAGGCAAAAGTAATGAGAGAATTAGCTTAATGTTTGCTGATTGTGATAACTGCACAATCACATTGCACTCAATTTATTTGAATGCTTTCTATACACATTTCCATAGTGAAGTACTGTGTTGGTGCACCTATAGTTGAAACTACTGTGTTCAGTTCATCTATACAGTGGTTTTCTATTTACCTCTTGTGTATCCTATGAGTGCTGTGTTTGTTGTTGGTGTCCTGTTCTGACATTGCTGATCTTAAAGTTACCAAGACTCGATGGGTGTTATCTTTGTTTGGAGCTCAGGCCCAGGGGCCTTATTTTCTCACAATGGCAGGAAGCTCATTCATTTATTCCCCAACTGAAAGTTGAGACCTTACCGGGCCAACGGCACAGAGCCATAGTCCAAGTTGTTGCACTCACTCAGCCAACCATCTCACTCATATGTCCGGATCATTTATAAAGATGAGGAAATGTGCATTAATCTGCGCCAGCACGACTTCCTCTGCTTACACGATAGTTCAGTCGTTTAATCTGCTCATTTATTATGTTCCTGTCCTTATGGTCAGGGGGTCTTTCTGGGTGTTTTTCTGATCCAAAGGTTAAATGTGGCTTTCATTAGAAACTGACTGGCAAAACTCAAAGATGCCTTTGAATGGTTCGTATTTCCACTGGAAACATCTGCTACGTAAGCGGTTAACATTCACTGGTGTAGCCTGATTTTAGCTTCAAATTCTACAAAGTGTATTCTCAATGTAAGTGCAAGACAAGATGTTACGTAAACGGCAAGGCGGAAAGATAAAGCTGCAAGCAGTAGAAGTAATAAAGCTGGATGACTTCAACTACCAAGGGTCAACGACAGTTCATGGACAGTTCACTAAAGAGTTAAGGGAAAGGGTGCAGGCAGACTGGAATGGATAGAGGTGAGTGTCAGGGGTGATTTGTGACAGAAGAATAGAAGCAAAGTTGAAAGGTGAGGTTAATGAGACAGTAGTGAGACCTGCTGTAATGTATGGTTTACAGACAGTTAGGAGATAAAGTTAAAAGGTTGAGGTTGAGATGGTTTGGACATGTGTTGAGGAGCGATGAATATATCGGACACAGGATGTTAGAGATGGGGTTGCCAAGAAGAGGAAAACCTCATGGGATATTTGTGGTTGTTGGGAAAGGGCATGTGGCACTTTGATTGACGTTTATATTTTTTTTATACAATATAGTCACTTCATACATTTTTTTCCAAAACTAGGGAAGGGTTTACAGTTTAAAATGTTTTTAAAAAAAATGTTAAAGAAAATCAATTTAACTCACTGTGTACGTTTTCTATGTGTGCATGTGTTTGTGTGTGATCTCTCTGGTTACTCTGGTTTCCTCCCACAGACCTAAGACATGCTGATTGTGGTTTGCTTAATTGGAGACTCTGAATCATACCTTCTTTCCAGAGTGTTTCCTGTTATTTATCCAATGTCAGGTTTGTTTTGTTCAAGGGAGTTCAACATTTCAAACAAATGGAAAAAGAGCAAGTATGAGGAGGTATTTGACCCAAACCATAATGTTAATAGTAACACAAAATAAGGCACTGAAATATCCGAATATAGGAAATGATCAGTTATAAATGAGATGTTAATAACGCAAAGACAAAAAGGATATCCTAAAAGTAAGCCAGAAACCAAATTTATCCTAAAATGAAATCCAGCTGAATACAGAATATATTGCCAATATTATGAAAGATTATCATTAACGTAAAATAGTCCAAACAAACATATATAAAAATAATACAGATCTGGTTTTAAACACAGTTATTGTGTCCTTAATAACTACTCTCCCAGAAATGTTACTCTGTTTAAAACATTAAACGTTTCACTGCATGTGAAATAAAGAGACTCCCTGTTCTTTCCACATGCCTATGTTTACTTAATCATTCAGCCTGCCCTTTAACCAGCCATGACCGGAGCAGGACAGCTATTTTTCATAGTCCGTATTTTAATTAAGTGAGGAACCAGGTCATGGTAAACCTGTTTGAACTCTAAACAACTCCGATTGAAGGATTTCAGGTTTTCCAGCTTCCTAGATTCAATTAAGTTTGTATAAAAACTTAGATCAGCCACAGAGAGATGAGTCCAGGAACATTCTATCACTGACTGTTTTGTGAACGATGTTAATTTAATTTAATGATTTTGTGTTGTGGTCTTTTATCTTTGGTTCATACTTGGAGAGGTTCGAGGTTGTGAGCAGGTGATGTCAGTTTAGGGTCTGCTGCAGGGGATCAGAGCAGGTTCCTGGATAGGAACACTGTGTGAGGATGGAGATGAGTGAGTTAGGGTCAAAGGTGGACAAACAGGGATGAGATAAGGAGATATGATGAGGCTTTTCAGTGAGTGCACAAAACAAAACCTTTTTTTAAAGGCAAGTTGTAGGGAGGTGATGGGAAAAATGATGTGGATGGACAATCATTCAGTTTATTTGGTATCAATAACCTAGAGCAGGGTGTCAAACACAATCATGCGAAGGGCTGGAATTTAAAACACAGTCTAAGTTGTGGGCCAAACAGGCTTAGCAATTATTGAACAGTCTATGGCACCGCCTGGATGTGTGATTTGTGTATGTACACTTGAATAAATTATAATTATAATGGGTCTACTAAGTTGAATTATGTTACGTTGGTTTGACTAACTTTGCTAACTTTGAGGCCAAAAGGTAAACTACTGGAGGTGCTCCTGTTAAAGAGACAGATACATTTTATGTTTTTTATTTATTTAATAGTCCTGTAATTCCCTTTATTTTACTAATATGTTCAGTAAGCAACAGCCTGAGAAGGCTGGGTTGTATTTGCCTAATCCCACTTAATCTAGTTGATTTTACTGCAGGGTGGGGCCTGGAGCTGCTTTGGAAGACCCCGAGCGTGATGTCATCGGGTTCTGCTGCTTAACTGGTCTTGGCCTCTAAGTGCTTTCCACTATGTTTGTAGATCAAAAGCCACACTCACCAGAGAGGCTTTAATCACCTCCTCTGCTAGGGGCAGGTGTGTGTCAGTGTGTGCGGCTATATGCGTGTGTGTGGTATTGGTTGTGTAGTACGGATATGCAAACGGTTCCTGGCATTTCCAAAGATAGCCAGGCTGACATTTCTATTGACTTTGATGTTGATAATCCCTCACAAGTTCCCCAAAGTGGGGATTGCAGCTGTGTATTTACATGCATGTTGAAGGGTTGGCATCACTCTCATCAGTGTTTACCTATCAAAACTAGGCTGGTAGGATTTTTTTTTTATCATACCAAACTGTTTATTATTATTTGTGAAAATTTGCCATACAGATGAAAAAAGTTTATAGCCACGAAGTAAAAAACATGTTGTCTGCAAATAGCAAATAGTTAACAACATACACTGGAAAATACAAAATAAAATAAAGTTTAGCCAAAATATACACTAGAATAAGTCAAATATTGAATCGAAAAGTAAGCATCTGCATAAAAAATGCAGGTTACCTGAAAACTACAAAAACGTTAAGTGCAATCAGCCAGACAAAAGATATTAGATATTGCTACTTTAAGGACTTTTAAAGCAACTGCAGCCTCACTTAGTTTACTGTATAGATAAACATATAGAAAATCAGAATGTTTAAAAAGCTAAATTTGAAAACAGCTACAGTAGAAATTTTCAAAAGACAATTATTGCTTAAACTTAAAATTAACTAGAAGATTATTGATAACTTAAAAAAGCTACAAGCTAAGCACAGAAGATGCTGACCCCAAATCTAAACTAAATTTTTAATTCAAATGAAGACAAAGGAGAAGACAGATTCCTTGCCTGAGTTTGAGTTAATACAAAAGCTTTTCTGGAAATCCAGTTACCAGTAGCATGAGAAGAACTCAATGATTTAAAGCTGTTGTTGGTGACATCAGCATTTAGTTAATGTCATAAAAGCGTGTTATGGAGCAGACAAACATCCGTAACACAGGATCATAATGGAACTGTTTGTGGAGACTTTGGTTTTTGGTGGAATAAACACTGCAGTATTTACTGTCACACCCTGAAACATGAGTCAGTGTTAATAAGCTGAAGACATTTGGTGACATGACGTTGTTTTGGGCTCATTGCTCTTATCAAATTTCCCTGTCTGCTTTCATACCTTTGACATGACTTGGAGCAGGTGTTCTACCATCAACATTCCCACATCTGCAAAAGTGGTGTTAAGATTAGGGGGGAAAAACAACAGATAGATACAGAGATTAGTTTATTTTCTTATGAGAGATTTAAGGAGAAGCATTCCAACAGAGTGTTAAAAGTTTATGCGCCAGTAGATAGAGTAGATAGTGGACAGATAATAATAATAACTAATACACTATTTGGACAGAGAATTAGAAATCAGCTGAAACACTCTTAGGACAGTGGTGTCATCGCTGCCATTACACTGTTATTTTCTGCAAGTCTGGTCTGTTTGATGCTGAGTTTCATATTAATGTTTGCTGGTTAAAACCTTGCTAGCCATAGTTATATATTGTAAGTTAAAGTTACTGAGATTACAGCGAAAATTGGATCAAAATGTATTTTATAGACATGTCTGGTAATTACATCATAAAAACAAAAAAACATTTGAATCTGTGTTTTTTGATGGTTTTCCATAACAAGGCCCAGTGTTTTTAGCCCAAGTGGTTACCCCTATATTAGTAGGTGACGGTCAGAACCAGTCTGTGCTTGTCTTTTGTTGTCTGTCTTCCGCTGGTGCTGGTGTCAGTCACTCAGTCACTGACACCGGCAGGCTCTTATCAGAGCAGAATGAAGGCTGAAATGAGGCAGGTCACCTCCTGCAGGAGGAAGCCCTGTCATCTGATATGTTCTACCCCAGCCTCTCCTTCACTGCTCCTTTGTTCCTCCTCCCCTCCCACCCTCCTGCTCCTCCTCTGCTCACAATACCTTCAGACAGATTTCCTTTTTGTCAATTCAGAGCGGACTGGTCTGTGTTCTTTTCGGAAACTTTACACAAGTTGTGCACAGTAAGGCCTGTATTTCACCAATACACAATGCTGTGAGTAACTGAGGATCAAACCTGCACAATATTTTAATATCGATAAACCTTTGCCAAGTCTAGGCTAGCTCGTATTGCTATGTCCCTGCCCACTTTTGGCATGGTCAGTGTCTATTAAGGTGAACTTTCGATTATTTCTTTCCTAAACTTGAGTACATTTTTTAATAATTTAGCGTTACAATGTAATGTAGTTACATATTGACTCATTTGACTCATTTTTAGTTATATTTGCTGTATTTTCTAGGGTTGCTATAATGACGCCAAAGTCAAAAACGTAACACTGAATATACCCTGAATATAATAATAATAATAATAATATCAAATAGGATGCACTGTAGTATGCAGGAGGATTAATGCTAAAAATTATTGTTGATTAATTTCAATTTAGCCATAATTTTAAAGGAATCTTTTGCTTATTAGTTTTACTTTGAGT
>NC_024319.1:20107715-20138691 GCF_000523025.1 Cynoglossus semilaevis | reverse complement strand
TTTTGCCCTATACCATGACCATTGCCAGTCTTTTTTTTTTCTTTAGCTTTGCTTTGTATGAACTGTGGACTATGGACTTTTTGGGCCTAAAATGTATCTGCCTCATGGTTTTTGTTTACTTTAGCCAGACATTTAAGCTAATTACCCTGTCGTTGTAGCCTGAACTGTTAAATGTTTTGTAGCATTTTGCCTACAACTGTATCTTGTACTTAATGTCTGTTTACAGGAAGAGCAGTTGACCTCTGGGTGTTTCAACAACATCTGTTTGACTCAGACTGCAAAAAAAAAAAGAAAGGTTTGGACAGTAAGAGAACAAAGAGGTCTAAATTTTGTCTCTCTTGCAGCCCCATCTGTGGATCTGTGAAACATTCCAGGGCACTGAGAAGCCTTGGACGAGCTGCGGAGGAAGCACGGTCTGTTTGTATAAGAGCTTGAACAGGTGGACAGTAACCATCAGTCTGGCGGTCAGGGGTTTTGAAGAAGAGAGAGGCAGAGGAGGAGGAGGAGGTCGATCCTCTCACAGCTGTTCTATATGTAACCGTCCTGTCCGAATCTCCAAACACCTCAGTCTGGTCTGAACTTCATTTTCTCACGCCTCTCCTTCCTCTGATCAGACCCTCTGGGACGGTGATCTTTCATCCCCACTGCTGTAATGTCAAGCATCCCTATCACATAGCAGTGCAGGATATTCCAGTGCAACACAGGAGGAATGTTCTTCCATGTGTCAGGAGGTGCAGAAAGGCATGACTGTTCCTCCCCTACTCTCCTCTCCTTTCCTCTCCTCTCCTCTCTCCTCACAGGCAGGATGTTATGTTAGGGGCTTATAGCTGTAGGCTGATGATAACTGACTTCCACTACTGTAATTGCTCTCTAATTACACTGTACTTCTGTTTGTGTGTTAACATGCGTAATTACATATCTGCCTGTCTCTGCTCGTGTTAGGCGCCGGAACAGATTTAAAGAGGAGCAAAGAAGGAAAAAGTAGAGGTAAACTGGAGACTGGCACTTCTTCTCACATATTAGAGGCAGATTTGCGTCTGCGTCCATGACAGTTGTTGTGGTTCCTCTGCTCTCTGTCTAACAAAACAACTGTAAACTTAAAAGCCACCACCTTCATGAAGCACTCACAACCTCCAACTCCACCAAATCTATCTGTTGATTTTAGCAGTTTTTTAAAATCCATTATTAGGATTTTTCCTTGTTTGTAGTTTCTGTTGTCATTTATGTTAAATTTGTTCAGTGACTGAGAGAAAAATGTGTCTATAAATTAATAATTGTCATTAATGTCATTAATTCCCTTTTTCTTTCACAGTTCCCTTAACTTTGAATGTGTCTTCAAGATACTTGAGTCACACAAGTTCGAGGAGCTGTCCACTCCAAGGTAAGACTTTAGTTTAACAGATTAATTTATTAATTTCTGGCATGTCTGATTTCCTTTTTTTCCATTTTATTTTTTTGTTCAGGAGCTATTTTTTTTTTAAATAAGGGCACATTATCAGTATTTTTATTTTTGTACTTGCACAGACACACAGAAAAACAAAATCCCATTCTGAACCCTGATGAATTCTCCAATCAGTCGTTTCATTCATCTGTTCTTTATGTCTGTAAAGAACAAACTGTACAGACAGTATCCACAGTCTGTGTCTGTAATTGTACTGTACTCTGAATGCTCCCATTCATGTAACCTCCCCTGGGAAAATCCTGTCCTAAATTTAGACCAACTTTTTTATTTCACTGGATATAGTTTATGACGTCTCCAGCCCCATAGACTGATCCAAATGCCATATGACTTAAATATATTAGGTGAACGCCGGAACAGGAAATCTACTTTTTTAAATATGAGTTGCAGCGTAGAGAATACATTAATCTCCAAATAAACTGCAGTATCATCAATGACATTTAAAAATCACAAAAAATGCTGATGTGCACTTTATTGCTTCTGCTGGTGTCTGATTTTCTTTTTACTGTATGTACTTGTACTGGTAGATAATACTTGAACTGGTAAATAATACTTGTACTGGTAAATAATATATTCCAAATTACTTCAGAAATTTTACGTCAATAATATGGCATTAAAGAGACACCTGCTAATCATTAGTAGTAATGGCAAAGCTAATTATTAGCCTTTGGACATTATCTAATGTATGGTTGTCTAATTTAGCTAAATGCTCATGTATCTGGAATTCTGTTCTCTGCATTTAAAAAAAACATTTAACAAACAAAGTGGTTTCTTCTATATTTAAACTAGTTATTTCTTTGGTACTTTAGTTAGTACTTTAGAAATTGAAATGGTGAAATTCACCTGTACTCATACAGTACTCTGGCAAAGTTCTGTGGCATTGTACTGAGTTTCAGCGGGGCAAACCATTACAGTTTTGTTTATTTCAGGCTGCCATCAAACTTATTCAGTGAGAATAATGACAGGGTAATAAAAGCAGTTCAACCACAGTGAAGACACACACTGTCATCCTGGTTTAACGTCTGTCTCTTTACTCTTACAGGAAAATAGCTGCAACCATTCACAAGTATTCGTGCCTGCACACAAAAAGCACCCAGTCATGTATTCATGTACACATTACAGTTAATGTCACTGCACAGAGCATCTCATGTTGTCTCATTGCTGTCCTCACATTTGGTCAGATGAGTCATTTTGACTTAGCCTCAACCAACGAGCCTCTAATTGCATCGTACTGAACTCCAGAGTTGCTGGACTTTCTGTCTCTGGCTGTTCACCACCACAGACTGACAGTAATTGAGCCTTGATTACAGCAGTGATGTGGAGCTGGACACAGTTACACCAGTCTGTGCTGCAGCAAAAAAAAACCCCCCAAAAAACGAACGTCTGTCATCACTCGTTTTTACAAATGTGAGGCCCCTAAAATCACATGTTTACACACTATTATGATAAGAAATTCCCTGAGTCCCATTATTCTGCTCATTATAACCAATTATATTAATATTGTTAATTGATTGGGGCGCCACAACATTCGACTTAAGACAAGGAAGTGACATAACTATGCAGAATTTGAACTTGAGACACTAAGGCTCAGGGATGGTTTGTAGCTTGTAGCCCCTGGGTAATCTAAAAACAAACATCTTCAGTGAGCAGGAGGTGAGGTGAGGGGTATCAAACGGGAGATAGGGAGGGTATGGGCAATTATGTGATTTGAATGAGGTTGAGGAGATTAGTAGGTGCTAAGTTATAGAGGTTCTTAAATATAAGGAAGGGAGGTTTATGATACATTTTGTGGTTGGTGAGGTGCCAGAGTAATTGTTGAAAGGCATGTGTTTAGAGTTTAATTCTGGTGATGAACACAAGCCTGCAGCTCTCGTTGTCTATGTTATGTTTTAGTCTGTGTTTTTGAACAATATCACTGCTCTCTCAACAGCAGATAGACGTTTCATTAGAAATGTACACAACAAAACTTAAAAATCATCAGGGAGAGAATGGAACAACATTTAGTAATTGAATAACATGATAACATTGATAACATGTCAAATGCAGTAAAACATGAAGACAAAATTGAATTAAAAAACAAAATAAATTTAATTCAATCTTTCAGCATAACTAAAATTAATTATATGACTTTTTTCACCTTTTCAGCCTGTTGAATCAGTAACTTCTTCACCTTGAATGACATTATCAGGCTCAGAAGAATTAGTACTTTGGCAGAATACAAATACCTGAAAGTAACAAACCACCTGATATTTCTATTTAGATGTAAACACCCATGATTTTAAGTGATAAGGAATGATTCAGAGTTGATCTGCTTTCTGATTATTGAGACTCTATTAACATTAACAAATATTTTAGATCTTTATTTGAGTTTGAAAACCCAAATTCAAACTAAATAATATATAAGCATAACCAAGAATGATCCATTTCTCTACTTTTCTTAGACAGGACAGACAAAGGGAATACTACTGTACTGAACTGTGTATGATCTTCAAGAAAACTTTCAACCACTACTTCTCACCTGACAATGTTGAAAGCATGTTTAACAACACTAACATGTAAATCCAAAGATTTTCTTTTTATAGTAGTTAGCCTTCTCATATGAGTTGATTATTTCTGGGTCTTTTGAGTTTCTTCTTTTTCTTTTTACAACAGTTTTGAATTGCAATACTGTCACCTACTGGTACGATTTCCCAGTAAATATTTTTATCAAATGAATTTTCTGCAAAAGAAAGGGGGGAATCAACAGTCACAGTTCAGTATTGCAGTATTTTTTTAAGGAAATTGCTGCCTACTCTGCCTTTAAGAGATGGAGCGTGTACCTTGTTCCTCACCTACTAAGGCATCTCTCAGTATATTGTATAACAAGTCCCTGCTGTATTACTCCTGTAGAGATGGTCTAATATTTCTTGTTAATCCGATTGTTAGTGTATCGAGCCACTCTATTGGATCGGGTTCATGGCCCTTTATCAAACAATGAAAAACTGTACGAACCCTCGACAGCTTGAATAAACTTCCTGAGGGAACGGCGTCTTTTCATGCCCCTGTTGTCACACTGTCATCACATTTGCATTACAGTCTAAGCCGTGTGTCAAAAAGAGGAGGAAGTCGGAATTATCTCACAATGAAAAATCTTAGAAGACGAGAAGCTGAAGAGACGTAGGGCGGAAAAATGGTCTGAAAGTTAAAAAACAAAAAATCCAGAAAGGTAACATTGCTGCAAAGGGAAATTTTTAAATCGAGTCACAGAGATAGGTGACTTAATACTGACATTCTGAATGTTGGATTCTGGTTATTTTTTAAGATTATACCACCAACCTATCAGATACTTTTTATGAACCATAGTCCTCTAACACAGGGGTTCCCAACCCCTGGTCTGGGGACCGGTACCAGTCCGTAGGTCATTTGGTACTAGGCTGCGGTGGGACACAGTGAAAAGATGTACTTCAGTTTTACTAATTTATTTCATTCAACAAAAGAATCCAGTCATATCCCTTTACTTTTTTAATTAAAAGATAATCTGGCAGTGTTTCAGAACAATAGGTCATTTAGACTCTGGTTTTACCGGTCTCCAGTAACGGCTGATACCAACTGACCGGTCCTTGGTACGAAAAAGTTTGAGGACCGCTGCTAACATCTAATAGACAAAAATAGCTCATCAACATCTGACATTGGGTGAAGTGTACTAGAAGTATTTCAATGCTAAGAACACACTTAGCAGTAAACAAGTCCAAGTCCATTAAGGGACTACATTCACAGTAGAGACAAACCCTTCACAATTTCATTCACACCTGTGGTCAATTTAGAGTGAACTTAATCTGCATGTTTTTGGAGTGTGAGGAAACCAGAGTGGAGAAAAAACACAAACACACAACAGAAGAAAAGTCTGTCTATTTTTATTTATTGTAAGGTGTTCTTGGGTGACAGAAGGGCGCCTATGAAAAAATGCAGAATTTAAAAAAAATCATACAAAAATACCATCAGTTACCACTGGGGGTAATACAGTTAATCTTGTCATAAGTTGAGAGCACCAACCACTTTTCCACTGTGTGCATCAAGCTGAAATATAATTAATCAAATTAGACCAGGAAACAAGAATATAACTGTATCTCATTATTATTTAGTGTTATGTTATTTTGGAGTTTCCTTCAGAAGTAAATCTCAGCAATATTTCTGAAACCATGAATCGGTTACTTCTTAAAACCATGTTTACTTCCAAATAATTACATAGTTTCCATCTAGGTCACTGCAGTTTGAAAATGCACGTGGACACGCAAACACATTTCTGTGTCTACACATTTCCTCCCAAAGTCCAAAAACAAATCTGTCCACTAACATCCCTCAAGGTATGCATACCTTTCCTGATCTGTTGCTAAAAACGAGACGCTCACGTCAGCCTCTTATTTTTCTGCAGTGCTGCTCCAGATGTTCCTGTCTGCACCAGCAGAAAAACAACAACCTCATTCACCGTGGTGAAACACAGCAGCTCTACAGTGCGCCTGCACGTCGATAAACCCTTTTTGATCCTGAGGTCATATCGCTGAAGGGGTAGAATGTTGGCTGATGGGGTATCATCATTTCAGAAGGTAATAAATCACGACTCCAGCTCAAGGAAGTCCATTGTTTGCTATGTTCACCTGTTGCAAGTAAATCCCCCACACAGTAGCAGAGTCATGACATTCTATGACATCTGCTACACGTCTGACCTGGAACTGTATCCTTTCTCCGCTTCTCCTCTCCCGGAGGTTTTCTGTGGAGCTTTTCTCATCCGTATCAGAATGTTTGAGGGTGAAGCTATCGTATGTTCAACAGAGTAAAAGATCCCTGGAACTATAGTGTGACTTTAAACCCTATAAACAAAAGTCAACATGGCCCGGTAACGACCTTGTACTCCATGTTTATCTTTTATATCAGGGATTTTGAAATCCTCATACTCCACAACACCTGTCCTTGTCCGCCGATCGAGACTGTATCAAACATAGTGGTCGTCTGTATTTTAATCTGGTGAACATCTCTGACTTTTTGATTCAGTATTGTTTAATCAAGCTTGAGATATGCCAGGCATATCAAAGTAATTCTGTTGTGTTTTCATAGCAGCAGGGATGTCCATGTTCTGGGTCACAATGAAGTTGGCTCAATGTCAGTGGGATCACTGCAAAACAAATTCAACTACTGTGTTAAATGATCAGCTGATGAGTTAAGGCCTTTATCTTTGAATTAACCTTAGCCTTTTAGCATTACTTTAACTACTACTACTTCTTGTGTTGCCAAATAAAACCAATCAAATCTCTGATCTGATGCTGCTTGAGTTCTGTGCAGAAATGACAACGTTTTTTGCATTTTCTTTCTTTGACATATGCAAGCTCAGTCAGGCTGTTATCAAGGAACGGTGCAAAAGCATCAGAGATGGTGCGATAGTTGCATTTCTTGAGGACTTATCATGTAGGTTGGTCTTTCCACTGCAGTCCAGGAAACTGTTTAACGCCTCATGATAACAAAATCAGATAATGGTAACCAGATATTATTGGGCAATTCAAGCCTGACTTAAAAATGTGAATCGCATAACTGCAGAAAATTAGTTCCCAACAATAAGCTTTCGCAGATGCAGATGGAAATCCAATTTATGAGGAAAAAATGAAGTTGAACTTCTGATTTGCCCAGAGGAACTTTGGAAAAACTGTAGACTGAAGACTCAGGCCAGATGTGGAAACAGCTTTTGAATTGTCCCCTGAGGGGAGAAATGACAAAACTCTGCAGGAGCATGAGATACATAGAGTACTATCAGATTCATCAGATCTTTATCAGGTTGTGGCTTTCCGTACAGTTTAGGTGAATCTGCTGGCAGGGCTGAAGCGCCTGTGATGCAGAACAGCAACATCGTTCGGTCTGTCAATCAGCACAGACCACAAAGAATTTGGTCTAAACGACTGTCAAACAAAGTAAACAGTCCGTTTATTTTTCCTCCATAGGATGACTGGACCTCAGATGTCGATGTTAAATGAGGAGTTTGGAGGAGAGCCACTTTTTCCCCCTGACAAGAGGAGTCATTCGAGGTGGTGCAAGCATCTAATTAGGATTCATCCCGACTTGCTATCTTTGGATGTTTTCCAGGCTCAACTCTCCGGGAGGAGACCCAAGGGTAAGCCCAAAACTCGCTGGAGGGATTAAATATCTGATCTGGTCTGGGAAGGATTCAGAACATCTAAGGAGAAAATGGGGGAAAAAATATCTGGGGGAGAAACTTAACAGATACTTTCTTGCTTATACTTCTACCACAGTGAATCAACCCTGATAAGCAAATTTAAAACTGGACAGAGAGAAGAAGCTTTGGAATAAAAATCCACATTAACAAAAGGCTTAAAGAAGAGTTGGGCCAGCATCTAATCTGAGGGTTAAGAGTTTGATCCCTGAGTTTTATCATCTGTGGGTCAAAGTGTCATTGGCCAATAGGTCATTAAAAACACTGTATTTTTGTTGCAGAGTTTTGCCACGGTCTTTTGAGGTTCATTATGTGAAGGAAGATGAGCTTTTTCATGAGAAAACTTAAATCGTTACTATTTAATGTATTAAAATTTCAGCTGCTCTTTTCAAGACTTGTTTAAAGAGTTATTGTAATGGTCAACAGCTAGTGGGTATGTGACCATGTGGTTTCAATGGGACACATCTTTTTAACAAACTAATAATTTTTTAAAGGTGTACCGCTCAACGGAACCACGATAGATTTAAAATTGTCACCTCATAGGACATTTAGCCTGCATTCAGAGCACCCCCTGAAGGGGAGGAAGAGGAGCTATATGCTCCAAAGACGACCAAAACAAATATCAGAAAACTGCAGACTAAAACCAAACGTTAAAGTCATATTCAAATGTTGAACCTTCTCCAGGAAGTAATTTGTTTTACAACAGAGAACATAAAACATCTAAAGACTCCAGACAGACAAACAAGCATCAAAGATGAGGAGCATTCTTCAAACACGTCAGGCACAAAGTTAGGATTACAGACAATTATAATAGCAAAGCTATTAATAACCAACATAACATCTTTATAATGCAGGCCTACAACCTTTAGCCTAAAATTTGACCTTGCAGTCCTACAGTCGTACTTTATCGATTAACTTCAATTCTTCAATATTAAATTCATGCGCAATGTAGAAAATGTTTGGCTAACTATTGCTAACAGAAACGGATGTATAAACCACTGTCTTTAGATAGATAGCTACAGCTATCTATTTTTCAAATTGTTAAGATTGTCATTTCAACACTGATCATTTTACCTAAAATTACACGTTGTAGAAATAATTAGCGATTTGCTTGGCTCCGGTGCATGGCATATCTTGCCCATTGGAAACAAAAAAAGAGAAAGACGAAGAGAAAACTTTGGCAGGGTGTCTTTGGATCTGATAACAATCTGAGTTGGCTGGAATTCCCAGGAATTCCATTTGAGGAGACAGAGAGGAGCCATGTCTCACTGGGCAGGTTTCTCTCCTTGTCAGTGACTGGCTACACTGACAGAACCCATCAACACTCCTGTGTCACACACACACACACACATCATTCACCATCCCCTGACTGCCACTTGATCGACTCTTTCACACAGGTAGAGATTAGGAGAACTGGCGTGTAGCGTATACCTAAGTAAACATGCGGCACAAATATGCTAAAGACGGTTTAAGAGGACGTGCGAGAGCGAGCAGCTGCAATGTCAGCAGCGTGTTTTTGTTGTTTTTCTTTCTCTGACACTCCTGTGGTTTCTTGACTCACTTGGCTCAGCGTGCACAGTGTGCTGCAACTTTTTTGTCTTATCTGTGGATTCCTATCGGGTCAAACATCACTGTAGACAGATCTGAGAGTGTTCTCTGCTGCTGTGTTCACTGACAGCTTTGGAAGAATGAGGCTTAATCATTTTGTTTACAAAATCTTATGGAAAACTGATCCCTTGTTATGGTCAGACTAAAAACAGACTTTTAAAATACATGTAACACTTAACTAATACTGTAATGAATAATTTGTAAAATGACTGAGAAACTGTAACCACAAAGCTAAGACATGCTAAAAAGATTTAGCATTTCCCACTTTATATTGCATAGTCACTACTACTCACATTATCTGTGCTTGTAGGACTGAAATAAATGCACTCCAGACCTCCCCTGCAGGTGGTGCCATCAACACAGTAGCAGTGCCCAGTTTGATGACCTGATATTTCTGGTATTAGTAATAAAAACAAATTAATAATACAAATATTTTGTGTGGTTTTATAGAAAGCCGGTGAAGCTTCTGCATGACAGGTGTGATGTGTTTGGTGAAAGTTTTGGTTACAAGTTGAGCGCCAGAGTTTTGACTAAACACACCTCAAACCAAAAGAATTCCGAGGCTTGGCTAATCTACAAAATCCACCGTGTTTGTTTTCTCTTCTTTGAGTTTTAATTGCAGCTGTGCAATCCCTAAAGCATAACTAACACCTGTTGGGTCTATTTTGTTCTGGTAACTGTTTCTACCCAGAAACATCTGGAGCGCTTGCAAAAGAAAAAAAAAATCAGACCCAGTCTCGTTATGAATTAAATGAGAAAGAGTTCAAACCAAAGAAATGCGTGAATTCTCCAAACACTTGTTACTTTATTACATTCATACAGTCATGAATGTAATTCTTCTAATAATAGTAAAATGAATGTGGTTGTCGTTTGTAGAATTATTAGCCTTAAGTGTTAAATCTAAAGCCATCTGGGACACACTTGTCCCTCCAGGTGTCTGTTTGACTTGTTACTGATCAGATCTGTTAGTTTGAGCAGATTTTCTTGTATTTATATACTGGTATATTAGCCAGTTAAACATTAACAAATGTGTCATTCTTACTAATGACTCTCACAATCTATCAAATACATAGAGGTATTAAATTACCCAGAACCCCTTCATACCACTCACTTCAAAGTGCCAAAACAATGTACAAATTAACATTGTTACAACCTTCATTCTTCCCAAACAACTCTTTTTTGATCTTCCTGCGGACCACTGCATGTTTACCTGTAATAAATTCCATTTTGGAAACAAAAGCAAATTGAGCACATGGAGCAGCCCAAAAAAAGTGCTTTCAGATGTGAATTCTTTTTTTTTTCTGCGTTCCAAGATTTTTATCAAGGCCTTCTTTTGATGGGCCCGCCCGACAAAAGGAAACATTTACTCCTCTGCACTGAATCCAAACACTTTTTCTTTTTCTTCTTCTCTCCAGACGCAGCTGCATATATAAAGACACTTCTGAACGATCCAGCCTTCCTGTCCATCTGGCAGCTCATCTATTAGCTCAGCTGTTAGGTCCACTTGGACAGAAGACACACCAGCGCCCAGTCCGCTCTTGTGTTTTTTTCATTCCGTATGGACGTATGCATTGGGACATCTGGACAAAGCTTCAAGGTTAGAATACTCACCTGACTGAGCAGTTGGACTGGGGTGACTGTGGATGTGGGATGGGACTTTACATCACTGAGAAACAATTATATATGGAGAAACTTTACAACTTAACTGCTGCTCAAACTGTTAAATAGTTTTAGATCAAATCAATAAAGTTGAATGTTTTATGGAGCCAGAATAAAGCAAGTAAACTTTCAGGAAAGTATTTGAATCTAGTAACAAGTGGTTTTGTCCTCCTCCTGTTTGCTTTAGCATTGTGATAAAACTTCATTCCATCTTTTTTTTAATCAAAACTCATACATTTATGGTTAAAACACAACTTTGTTCTGGATCGGTTAAGATCGTGAAGTTAAAATATTCCTATACTTCACAGTTGTCCATCCAGAGTGACTGGTAAGCCTGCTAACCCAAAGCAACAAGATTGACAAGCTGGTTGGGTTTTTTGAGCTGTGCACTAATTTAAGTTACTGTGGTCACAGTGTTGGAGGAAGAGCAGTACAGTTGGGGTTCTCTGAGACTCCTAAACAGAAACTGTTTACTCTGTCAGAGGCTTTAGTTTCATTATATTCAGCCAAGAATCTTGTACTATAACAGCTTCTTAACAGCTACAGCTACAGTAAGATTGAGAACTAAAAACATACATGGTTTAAATCTTAAAATTCTCTAAAAGTCTAAACAGTTATTGTGACAAACTTGACTGTAATCTTCCCATATTTCTCTACATGACCTTGTGAACATTTTCAGCTCAAACCGAATATTTACTATGATATTATCGGATTTGCATAATCTCCCTTAGCTTCCTTTATTCTGTCAGACTAGTTATTATTAAACAATTCTTCAGCCACACTCAGCTGATACCTGTCTGTACGACAGTGGCAGAAATGTGGCACCCTCAGAATAGCACTCAGGTCATGACTTGTGCTCCTGCGGAGGTGAAAGGCATGTGCTAATCCACCTGACCTTCACAGGGTAGCACAAGGACAAAACATTGTCACAGAGCGGGGGGGTCGGAAGCCAAGTTGATCTGGAACAAGTTCACAGAAATTTCACCTTGACTACAAAGCAGGCCAAGTGCAAACCAATTTAGCTGATCCCAGGTCAGGGCTTAGAGGCAGCTGGGGTGAAGACAGCACCACAGTGGAATGTGAACAAATGCATCTGTGAAGTATATTCTTCCTATGTATTGCTATACTATACATCTTGTACAGTATATGAATTATAAATACTTGTACATTGATATGCAGGACTCTGGTGATCCGTGACATGAATGTGGAACTTTCAACGTACCCAGGTTCCCCCTCAGAGAGTTCTCCTTCCATGGACTGGACTTGTGTGGACTGGAGAGCTTGTTGCCAGTGGAGACTTGTCTTTGATGTTCCCTGTGGTTTCTGAGTGATGAGGTGAGACGTAGAGTGAAGCAGACACACGATCACCACAACTGACGAGCAGACATGAGATGATGTGACGTACGACCTGTGGGAGTTAGTGAAGTTCTTACCTCAGCTCCTATACAACCGTGGTCACCAACACTATTTGCATCACAGACTGGTTGATACAGGATAATTTAGGGTGCAGAGAGGAATTGCACATAACAAAAACACAATAAAGTGATCATATATAATTAAATTATTACATATATAAAGTAAATATAAATATTATGTTTTATTAACTTATACATTTCTGTTATTATTACACTGTAGTCTACACAGTGGAGTGTATGGAAGTGGTTTTTCAAAATAAAATACCATGCAGGATAGTGTAAATTTAAAAACTAAAGCAAAATTAAAAAAAAAAAACTTATATAATGCAACAAATGATCAAAGTTGTAAAAGCATCACATCCTAGTCTTTGCTGTAGTTATAATAAGGTATTACAAATATTTCATTTCGACACTGTTAAGTTTTAACTTCTTTTTTTCAAAACACAACACTCATTTCCAAAAAGTTGGTTAGTTTTGCAGATATCTCTTCATATGAAGAGTTTTTATTCTTTCATCGAGACGGGAACGGGGAATAACTTGCTGTATGGAAACACGATACACAGCCTGATTTGCATGCTTGGCTCACATCCTGTATGGAAGTTGAAAATGAGGTCAAACCCTCGTTTGCTTTTCCTTCTTGTTTTTCCTTTCACAGAAGAAGGAAACCTATTGTTTTGTTTACTTTTTGCAACATATTTGCTTTTAATTTGGTCCAGGGTCAGACCCCCGTTGTTGCCTGTGTTGGTGCCAGACTGGGATACCAGTTTTTTCCATGCAGAAGCCAAAGGCCTGAAGCTTTCTGCAGCTTCACTGGCTGCGAGGCTCAGTTGTGAAATGTGTGATTATGCAAACAGACTGTTTACCCTGGATTACAATCAATATCTGCGTGCCCTCTGAGATTTGTATTAAAGCGAGCGGCAGCAGGCGCTTTTACCCTGTGAAGTGGGCAATGACTGCGTGGAACAGCTAGTGAGACTGTGAGCGCCAGATAGGAGATGAATTATAGATATCCAGCCCCAGGGCTAAACGTAGAGGTGAGGGGAGGAGATGGGGAGAGAGAGAGTGGGTAACTGTGAATATCTTCAACAGTTACACTCAGAGGTTGGACATATATGTGTGTGGAAAAGGTGATAAATTACTGGATGTAATTTTTAAGGTAAGAAGTAAGTCCAGACCTGTGGCTTATTTTTAATGCTCCAAATGACTGAAAAAAAGGATTCCAAGTGTGTAAAAATACTTCAGGGACAAGGATTTTCAAATCTCCAGTAGAACAGAATTACGATACGGCGCTGCTCAACTTCAAACACACCGTGCTACCTCAGAGAGTGACAGGCATGTGATTTCAACACTCTGCCGCCTCCAACTCTGGAGCCAAAGCTGTGCAAAAGTTGTTAAATATACACCAGGTATTAAAGTGACATGAGTTTTTGGCTCCACAGAATTGTCCCAGGTGAGCTTCTGCAACTTCTTTATCAGGTTTTGATTTTTTTTTTTTTTTTTTTTTTTTTTTTTTTTTTTTTTTTTTTTTTTTTGCAGGATTAATGGTACAGAACATGCCCAGAGTTGTTAGTAATTTAACACAACAAGGCTGTTGTTTATGTAACAATACCACAAATTACACTGATTAAGTGTGGGTTTTTTAATATCATTGATTTTTATCCGACTGTTGACTGAAAATCATTTAGAGACCCCTAGTGTTGGGTTTATTTATTTATTAATGAGCAGCTGGTGACAGTGAAGTGGTTACATTATATTATGTCATCCTGTATGTCTATATAGTTTGTGACAACTTTTTCTTAACTAATTTAGGCTAAGTTTTCAGGATAAGTGCCATTTAGCTAATTTATGCTAATGTTTGGCTATTTTTTAGTTGCAAGCTCTTTCATTGGATGGTAAATGTGTGCTTCAAATGAAATATTCAAAGCGAAACGTAATGTTTTCTATCGTTCATTTCTTATTATATTACATCATTACATCATAATCTAAACTTTGTTGGCCTCATATTAGTATTGATTACACCACAGGTTCTCAAACTATGGAATGTGTGCCAATTCAGGTACTTGGACTGCCCCTAGTGGTATGTGAAGGAGTCAAATTTAAATCACCCCAAAGCCGTAAGCCATATAAAAGAGTGGAATTGAAGTCATACAACTCCTAATACACATATTTTTGTTTTTATAAATATATGTTTTTCTTTTCGTTTGGACATTTTTTCTTACTCCACATTTCTTTTCATACCAAAACTGTACCAAACCGTGATGTCAGAACTGGGGTACATACCGTGGTTTTCCTGTCCAGTTACACCCCTACTTTTTACTCCGATACATCTTGACTAGTACATCCCTTTCTCTGTGTACTTTTCCCACAGGTGTATCACATTTCCTCGTCACTCGTCAGCTGTGGAATAGAAGCCAGAGCTTCACTCTTTATTTTTCCCATTCTTCTCTTTCACCCTCTTCCTCACCTCAGTAGCATTCTTCTGTCTGGTTCTCTGAACCCAGATCTTCCCTCCTTCTCCCTCTTTCTCCCCCTCTCTCTCTGGGGCCAGGCTGTCAAGGTGAACTGAGCCCTGGCTTTGCTTCTTTTTACCTGTGGAAGCTGGAGGCTCAGTAAACGCAAAGAAGGGAAACCAGAACAACAGGAATAAAAAAAAAAAAAACCATGATAACTGAGATTGAGTGTTAGCTTTACTTTTACCTGTGAAGAAGTAAAAATTCCACAGGGTAATAATGAAGGAAAAAAATGCAATTAGCATTAAATGTATTTAAATTGTTTTTAAATATAAAACCTTTGTATTGTACACATATGAGCAAAAATGAACTAGAGGTAGATAGGCTATGTATAAGCTTGTTTTGGCACAATTACACTGCTGCTGTGCATATGTTACTTCTCACAGCTCAATTTTTTGGTCGGTACATGATATTAACAATATTTGATTTTGCATAAAAAAACTAGTGTACTCCTTCAATACTTTAATGCGTTTCACTTCATTCATTTAGGAGGACACATACTCTGGCCTTTCACCTTTTTTAGTTTTAATATGAATAATTATCACAAATTAACAGGATTAACATGTTTAATTTTGTTAGCTCAAAATAAATTAAAAAAATAACTGCCATGAAAATACTTTATATTCGGACCTAAGCCAGATGCTGTACACCCAGACCAGAAAGAAAATGTAGCAGAAAAGTGTGAATCTGTGAGACATTGGCAAACTGTCCATGAATATTTGAGGTAATTTCTCACTCAGAGGAGCAGGATGAGGCAGAGGCTGAGGAAATGGGGTTAGTTTCTGCTGGTGATGGCTGTTGAACTTTTCAACCCAAAGTTTGCTCAATTTGTGCGTCGTGCAATCTGAGTTAAGTGAAGCGACAAATCCACAAAGCAGTGTGTCAACATGTGATGCTCTCACATTCAGAGACAAAGAAGAGAGACGTTTTCCAGTGGACTCTCACAGGAGTGCACGTCTGTTTGTCCCGAGGACGTGACACTGTTATGACTCCAGGCTACTGCTGACTGGTGGTTTGGAAAAAATAAATGTTGTTGAATTTTTTGAAGAAGCTTTAAAATATGTCATTAATGTAGTAGTAAAGTGATGGAAAATACGAGAGTAACGTTCCAGCTTCATGGAGTCATGAAGGTTTTGTTTACTTTGTGTGTTTTTGTAGACAGAGATGAATGAAGGTGAAAGAGTTGGATAATCTGACAGGAGTGATGAGACCTAGACATGTTGGATTTAGGTTAAAGTGCTAACACTGGTGATGAGAGTAAGAATCACTGAGATACAAGTTGTAAATGGCAATGAAATGTGATGTTCCTGTTTGCAGTGGTCTGTTATAGCTCAGGTTGAGTCAGACACTTAAACATAGCACTGGTAATACTTTGGAGGAAGATGGAAGAAATGTGTCAAAAGTCATAGAGAAAACAAACCTTTTTCTGAGATGACAAGATGAGATGAAGTGTAACTAACAACAAAATGAAATTGTTCCACAATGTCACCAAAGTGTGTGATTTACTCTTTCACACACTTGCTTTCCGTAACAATTGTAAAACATATCCTTTACCTTATCCTTCTAAAATCATCTCCTTATAGTATAATATAATAATATAATTGACTTTACTTGCTGTAGAAATAATTGCATTACATCTTTTTCTAATCTTAATCTGATCTCTAGATCAGATTATCATCTCAGTGCCCAGCATGCATCTGTGGTCGAGCTTGAGGTCAGACGCTCGACTTGTGTCAGACTGGTCTCACTGAGTGCAGGCTGGTATGTTGTTCTACAGGTTATGACTGACACAGTTGATGTATAGATTATGAGGGACTGTAGACTATTAAGACATCACTGAAGTTTGAAAGAAACTCTTCAAGAGATTTTCAAGCCACTGAAAAGATGAACAGTTATTAACGAAATCTCTATGAAGCTAAATTTTAACAATTAATTTCCAAATTAATAATGCTATCATTTGGCTAAGTCATGACAAATGGTTGTTGTCTGTCTGTTATGACAATACAAACATTTTTTGTCATATTTAGGAATGTTGATTGATTCCAATTAATCATGACTGATTAATGAAATTAGAAAATAGGATCACTTGCTAGCGCTAATATTTTTTATGGACAATATTGAATGGATTTAATTTAGAGATAAATTGAAATCCATTGGTTTGGTGGTGTCACCGAAGCGCTCGCTCTCTTTTTTTTTTCTCCTGAAACGTCAGTCTTACGGTGCTGACAAGGAGCTGAAACAGATATGTGTTAGTAGCCTTAACACACAGCTCTCTTTTGACAGCAGCAAAAGAGTGAATAACAAGGAAATGGCAATATGATATTGTGCCTCTTCAACCTCAGTAATCCCAGATGACTGCAGGCCGCGGGGTGTTCCTCTGTCTTCTGAGAGTCACTTTCAGCTCTGGCTTTGTGTAACTCTGGACCTTCAGGGCCTGCAACACAAATCATGCTCCGCTGGCATTGAGGGCACAGAGAAGAAGAAGAGGGAGGAGGATATGTTTTTACTTTTACACGTGTTTGTACCTAACAATGCGAGCTCTGAAAAGCTGCGTGTCATAAACACAAGCAACGAATTTGATATCTAACTGTACATGTTTTAATACCAGTTATGTGTGACCAACAAGAAAAACTAGGTAATCATTCATTTTATCCCCACCGTGCTGTTCAAAAATAGGAAATTGAATCCATTCAAAGAATAGAGAACATGCTTCACTCGCCTGGTGTACGTTAGACCTACATTCAAGTCCATTCAACTTCAGAAAATAGCTGCTTGTTAGGAAAGTTAGAAAAAATATGAGGCAAAAAGAGGTTCCAGTTGTGGAAACAGCACGTTGCCAACCCTAGTGGGGGCCTCCGCAACCACTGCTGAACTGAGTAAACTGAAGATCTGTGAACTTTACTTTATTGATACAGAGTCTGAATGAAATATAGTTTCTGAGGAATAATAAAAACCAAACCTTTGGCCAAAACGTGCAGCTCTGTGAATCTATTGATGACATTAGCCTGAAGCTAACATAAAGTAATGTTCAGTAATGTTCAATGCCCAGTTCATCACTTTGTGTGTGGAACCTGAGTATCTTTAATCTTACTTTGAACTTTCTTACAGATGTCCATTTGTTTTTGTTAACTATGGATATTCAAACTTGGTCATTACAGAGGTTAATTCACAGATTTTGAACTTGCTCAGCGACAGATCAACACTCAATCATTTAGTTAAAGAATTTGCTGATGACATTTTACCACAAGTACCACATTAGCATAATTTGCACACACAATAATGTGAATCATGTGAAGTCTAGATAATGTAAGGTGGAAAAGCGGAGGCTGAACTGGGTCAGTGTATGTAAATAATTTGTATGATATTATGTAAATACAAATTCACTTGTGATCGTAGCATGAAATATTCATCACAAGCATCTAATTAATGTCCAGCGTTTACTGTATATTTTTATTAGTAAACCCAAGGATCAAGATCAAATTAACATTAAATATATATCCTTGACTGTTTGTACTGGCTTAAGGTTAAAGGTTAGCCATGTATGTTAGCAAATAGTTATAGTTGAGTCACAAAGGCATAAAACCTAACTTACAGCTGGCCAAAATGACAAATGTAGCATCAGGATTAACGAAAATAGGTCTCGACTAGGGTTAAGTATTGCAACTAGAGGTAAGGGTTAGCCAACAGGATGGCTAGTACTCATAGTAAAGGAGTTAACAAATGATATAAATGACAAAATAGCTCAAATCTGGTCTTAAAATAGCTATACATGAGTTGAACCTGTCGGAAAAAGCTAAAGGTAATAATTAGCCCAAAACAGCTAAGAGGAAGAAAGAACATGAATTTAACAAAGAGTAGCTAAAGGTTGTCAACAACCCAGCTAGTTGTCAGTTTAGGTCCAATCCTTAGCTAAAAGTTAACTAAATATCTGAAAACTTTAAAAAAAATAGTCCAATGTTGCTAAAGATTAGCTAAAATACGGCAAAAACAACTTAAATAAATTGCCAAAGTATATATATTATTGAAATATATAAATATATACGTAATATCATGAGATGTATTTTTAGGTGTTATACGACAGATAGTAACATAAAAACACATTTGAATTTGAAGCCTTGATGTTGAGGAACAACATCTTCTGTAGAGGAGCACATGGAGACAGATACAAACAGAGGGAATCCACAGACCTACGTACACACACACACACACACACACAGCCTCACATGCTCCAACCCTTAATCCCTTAAATATCACGTACTCATGATTTCTCTCTCCACAGTCCGACCGCAGCCGGACCACCGTCTCCCACTTAATTGTAAACACGTGACGCTCAGGAGTCGAACAGCCCAGCACTTCATGAAATATGTTCTCTTCCAAATCATACCAGCAATTTCCAGGCAGTGAAAGCAGCACATATTCTATTGTTTGTGTAATTTATATGTTTTTTTTTTTTTATGTGAATCAAGCCACAGAAAAATATGTCTTACAGCAAGTGTTAGCATCGGTCCAAACTAAATCTTATTTATGTAGTGAAGGAATAAATGGTACAGTGATCAGCACATTGAATATTTATTCTTACACTCCTGACGTGGACATGGGACGATTTTATTGTAGAAATAGCACGGCCTAACCCAGAGTAACTTGAGGACGGGCCAACCACGCCGCAGGATTTGGATTTCCGATTTTATTTCCAAAAATAATCATCGTGTTATTCTTCATATAACCCACAATATACAGTTTAAGTGACTGAGCGATTTTGGAAGATTTTGTGAATATTTTTGCTCCTCCAAACACAAACCAAAGTGAAATAAGGTTAAAGGCAGACATGTTGAAAATATAATAACGATGACGCCCGGACCACCCACTGGTGCTAAGACAAACAGAAAACTTTTGTCCAAAATTTTGAAACCAACAATTTTTTTATGTTGGAGCGAACAACATGACATACTGTAACATTGTCCACTATGGTGTCGGTGTGGGTATGAGGTCAGTTTGGCCCCAGAGGATTCATCGCAGCAGCTTTAAATGTGATGAATGGAGCCTTGAAACTATTTGGATTAAAAATGGTTTTAAAGATTTAAAGACATTAATTGGTTTGTCAGTGTCCTTCAATATTTCAGTGTGGAGTGACTGAACATGCATAAAAACGTTTTATTTTTTTGCCATAAAATCAGAAATCAATAACATTTTAATGCAAATCATGCTAATCAATGCTAATTATCTATTCATTTTAGCCATTTCTGACTGAACGTTTGAAGACATATTTGTATAGTGCTATATCTATGCGCCAGGTGCTGACTTTGACTGTAACACATCTACAGTATCCCAGTGTCATACCTTTGGGGAGATGTTAGTGCTACATAAAAAAAAAGATCTCCATGTGAAAAGGCATCAACTCAGGGCAACAACAGAAACATGAGCAATGCACAGAAGGAGAGCAGCTCCTGTTTCTCTTTGTTCTATCCACGG
Source organism: Cynoglossus semilaevis (assembly GCF_000523025.1). Taxonomy (NCBI): domain Eukaryota; kingdom Metazoa; phylum Chordata; class Actinopteri; order Pleuronectiformes; family Cynoglossidae; genus Cynoglossus; species Cynoglossus semilaevis. The sequence continues at coordinate 20,118,375 of NC_024319.1, read as the reverse complement.
CCTTAGGCTGAAGAGAAGTGTAAAAATTAATTAGTTCATAAACTTGTTCTCCCCTCTGCACTTTTCTCCTCTTTTGTTAAAACGCAGCCCTAAGTCGGAACGTTGCTCCACGTGTTTTCGACCCCCTTCAATCTTTTGTTGCAGCTTTTTGATTTCCAGGTCAGTGTGATGTTGCCTCAGGCTGGAGGGAGTGTAAATAGGAACAGTTGTCTGTTTTGATATTGACCTGTGGTCCTGAGGGAGCTCCTCTCTCTGTTCTTTACTCAGATCCCAGGCCACTCCATGATTCCTCTCACTGCTGCGGCTGCAGGGCCTCCTCCTTTTTTATTTTTCTACTCAGACGGAGATGATGTTGTGCGTGATTTGGCCCTGTGGAGTTGATTTTGGCTTCTCCCCCGAAAGTACAGCTGTACATTGAAAGTGGAATCAGTGTGTGTTGAGAGAGACCACCCTGCTGCTTTGGGTTTCACTTAAAAAGAACACAAACTACAGCATGTCTAAAAAATGTACAGCCAGGTTCCTAGGAAATGGAGTGGAGGAGTTGGAGTCATTTATGAATTTTACACTGATCAAAATGTTGACTTTTGACCAAGAAGGTTCCTCTTGTGGAGGCTGATTTAAAGGTATATATATATATGTGGAACATTAGGATTTTTTGTGTGTGTGTGTGTGTAATGTCATCATTATTTTTGGAAAGATGGAAATCAGTAGAGATGAATTAACCTGACCTACAGCACACGAGAAGCAACACGAGTCAACATAGAAAAAAGCGTTTATTGTATGCAAAATAAAACAAAAAGAGACTAAAAAAAAATTATTTACATTTAAAACTGTAAAAAATAGAGACACTTAAATACATTGAATATTAGGAATTGTGAAAATAAACAAACGAAATTAAGAAATCTTAAGGATATAGAGTTAGATTGGATAAGAGAAAAATAAATATGAGCTAAAAAAAGTGAATAAATATCATTGATATACGTTCATTACATTTCAAAACATGACGAGATTATATAAAAGAAAATGCCACTATAAAATAGTCTTAATTGTAATTTTATTTTTAGTAATTAGTTATTGAATCATCACTGTAATATTAATTATCAACATGTGTCATGAAAACTTAAATGAATGACACACACACAGGACTCCTTAAATATGAAGCCTGACGAGAATTTGATGAAAATTCCAAGCAATCGTTTGTATAAAGAACTGCACGACACCACGCAGCCAGACTGGAAACAGGAATATAGGGCACTGGTTGGATGTGGATTCAAATAATGTGGGGGTGGAAAAAATAGAAAATAACAGTGTTGTTTGTTTTAATGTGACTCACGGCAACATTTTTTTCACATTGACATTCTCTTTCTTTTTCTGCCACAAATGTGTTTGGGAAGTGGGAAACGTGCAGCCTGTTTTGACATTTGCACGATACTGGAATAAATGTATTCATAACCTGAATATATAATGCATTAAATGAATTCAATAATTAATTCAATGTCAGCAACGATGTACAGTATGTTGCAGATGTAGTTTCTGAAGATCGCATCTCAGTCAGACACACAGTTTACACACACGGGACTTCCTGTGTTGTTTCTACAGTTCATCACGCATTGCAGCACAAAAGTTCAGCCGTTAGCTTTAGCTTTGATCTCCTGAGTCACAATCAACTGGCCTTGGACCTCAGCTTAAGACGTTTGACCTCCTATTCACAGGTTCCTAACAGTCTGAGCATCGTCATCATTCTCAGCGACCGTTTGGAAGTTTGATCGTTCTTCTGTCACCTGACACAACAACAGGTGCTGTTGTAGTGGGTCTGAGTGGTTCTTCTGGTGGTTGTAGTTTTAGGATCTGGTTTGCTGAGTGAAGCTTTCCTCTCTGTGTTCCCATTTGATGAGGGATGGATTGATGGATAGATAGATGGATGCACAGATGGATGGATTTACGTACAGATATATGAATGGATGGATGGACGGACGTTTGGATGGATGTACAGATAGACGGACAAATGGATGGACAAAGATCAGTTGGGCAGATGGACAGACTGACAGGTGTGTGTGGTTGGACCACCTACAGCTGATGAAGAACACCTTCATCTCCAGTCTTCCCTCTTGCAGTCAGATTACAGAACAGTTATTTACATTCCTTCCTTCTACAGGAAGAGCTGCAGGGTTGAAGCAGAGAGGATTCTCCTCCGTCTCTGTCCCTGTCCTCATTAGAGCAGAGCTCCTTTCTCTATCAGACGCACACAACCTCCAGCTCCGCACAGGCCGACGGTTTGAAGATAGGCCCACAGAGCCGAGCAGCAAAGAGCCGAGCGAAGCCGGCTGAGAGATGAGAAAGCCCCAGAGTAAAGGAGAAGGCAGGAGAAGAAGCCAGTAATTGGGCCCTAAGTATCAGCTGTCATATATCCACCCCTCAGTTCTCCTGCTCTTTCTTCTTCATTACTATGCTAATGCTATGCCATGTATGCATGCAGATGAGACACGGAGCACACGGGATGGAGTTGCTGCCTTTAGCCAGCCTTTACTCCCTCCCTCATCTCTCACACAGAACGACATCACAAACTACAGACTGCACCTTTATTACAGGTCGTGTTTAATGCAGGATGTGGCACAGATGTTAGGGCAGTGATTTTCAGCAGCTGTAATCCCACTGTTGCTGTCCATATTTTGTCATACTACTTTGAGGATGTGACCTTTCTAAGGCACTGAAAAAATGGACGGTCCTGGTATTTGACATAACATCATTAGAAACCAAATACATCACGTTTGTCAGAAGCAGCATGAATACCTTTCGGATACATTGTACTATGTTCAGCACTACTTGCCGATTTTAGTAAATATATAGCTAGGGATGTCGGATAATATCAGCTGACAGAAAGAAGAATCATTAGCGGTTATATGTAGCTATTTGGTATAATTTTCATTAATTATTAAGCAATATTTATTCATATTTATATTTAAGTTGAGAAATTTCCTGACTAACTATTAGCTAGTTAGCATTACTATATTTTAGACATTTTGTTGCAATTTAAGGTAAAGTTTTGGACACCAATTTTGTCCTACTATTAGGAACATTTTTTATTTTTTGCCAGCATTTAGCTTTTGGATATACAGTATATGTAGCCTAGCATACATTTAGCTCTTTGTGCAGCAAACTTATAAAGCAACTTTTATCATATTTTACTAAACTATATTTTTATGTATTCTTTTACTTTGTCAAGTATATTTTGATTAGGACCTTAAGGTTTAATACTTTTTTTAAACATTTCTTTAGCTTTATCAATTTGAAAAATATTTCACCAAATTATTTCGATGTTGCTTTTAGCTTTGTGTTGGGAAGTTTGAATAACCATACCTATCTAATGTTAAAATAATTTGTTTATTTCTTGGATTATGTTTTATGATGATTGTCTTTCCAGACACACAAATATTATATTATATGTATTTTATTTTGTATTTTAATGTAACTAATGAGTCTACTCTAAAGCTCAGCAGTGTGTTGGTCCTGCTCCTCCCCCACAACGTATTACTTTTTTTCCTCAATTTCAGTGGCAGCCAGTGCTTCTTTGAGTTACATCACTGCTACCTAGTGGCTCCTTTGTGGACTAACACGTTTGCTATAGAGGGGTTGTCTTAGTAGATGTGTTTTTTGCTCATCCTTAATGATGAAGACACTTGAGGTCTGGTTGCAGTCTGGACAATGGAGTCGTCAGTTCAAAGAATTGTGTTGCACATATAGAAATGTGAGCAGTTTTGTTTCGTCTTTGTTCAACTCAGACATGTGTACTGTTGTATATGGTCACCAAGGTGCCAGGTAACAAAAGCTCTTTGTTGCTCTCCCTTAAAATCCACTGAATGTCATTTTGTCTGTGTGTGTGTGTGTGTGTGTATCCCGAGGATTAACCTATCCCAGTGTGTGTGTGTGGGTGTGGGTGTGCATCTAAGTGCACGTGTGTGTGCCACCCTCTTGTCTTTAGTAATTTATGACATTAAGTGTTGACAGACTCAACAAAGGCAAGAAGATATTCCCATGGTGTAGCATACCTGGCCTACAGGCTCAGAACACCGCACACAAAAATACTCACGGCTAATTACAAGTTAGTCAAGGTGGGATCACACAAATTAGAGTCAGGTCTGTTTACTTTGGCGGCAGTGCAGTAGATATGCCTGTGAATTTCATTCACATAAACCAATGATTGGCATGAATCCACAAAAGAATGAATTTATACAGCAAACACATGTCACATTCTGTGCTTTTGGTAACTTTCATTCTTGGTTTGTGCTTTTAATATTAAACAGTGGACAAACATCAGTGAGGGAGAATGTATTTCATTAGTTTAATAAAAGTGATTTTATTAATATGCTATTTAACCCTGCAGCGGTTTCCAACATTTTGGTTTTTGGAGTTCACAAGAGTGTGTGTTGGTCATGTTTTACTAACAATTTAACACTTTAAATCACTAAACAATTAATAACAAATTGAAATATTAGCGTTGCATAAAAGTCTACAAAACAGATCTTTGAACTGACTCTGTTTCACATACTGTATATATCTGCTTCAACACTTTGTTAACTACTATTCCTATTCCTACATTTTCATTCCATTTTCATAGCTGTTAACACAAATTTATACATAGTATAGCAAAAAATTACAACCAATGAGACAGAAAGTCGACTTGGCAGAAAACTTGATAAAAAATAAAAACAATAGCCCAAACAATAAAGTAATGTTAAGTTATAAATTAATGTACTGTATCCCAGAATTAACCATTTTAAAAGGCTAGCCAATGAAGCTAAAACTAGCTTAACAACAAATCGTCTTTAGCTCTTGTACCAGTTAAAAACAAACAAACAAACAAACAAACAAACAAACAAACAAACAAACAAACAAAACATGGAAATCATAATTTGGTCACCAAATGTGGAAAAAAACCCCCCACCATAAGTGTTGAAGTATTACTGCTTAGATCTAATATCATTACCACTGACTTTGCTGCTTCATGTACATTAAGGTTTTTAGCTACCGTGGTTGAGTCATGGCCAGTGTAAAGGTTCTGTATACTCTCTGTCACACGTCTTTCTCCCTCACTGATACAGAAGACACTTCCACAGCAGCCTGAGAACATGGTGTACTGGGACGATTTGAGAAGGGGGGTGTAGTGGGTGGGGTGGGGCTTCTCTGCTGCTTCATTTGAAGTATTGATAGGCAGGCAGCCACAAAAAGCGGAGTTAATAAGCAATTTAGAGCTTTAAACCCAGTCCACGATGAAAGTTTAATGATATCAACACAAATTTGCTGTCACATAATCTCTCCTTTTAATCATTTTCCACTGTCAGTACACAGCGAACAGAAAAAAACACGCCTAATCCACCTGATTGACATCTCACTCTAAATTGGCTTCACGGGAGAAAAAAAAATTCAAGGATTTTAAAAAGGACTGGAAAATATGTCAGGCAATTAATTAGGTGAACCTTTGTTCTTTTCAAGTTCAGCTCTGGAATGCAGCGCGGCACAGTCACAACACTGAGAAGCAGCTTTGGTGCATTACTGAGGTCAGTCAATGGTCACTTGTGCTATCGGATATTACGGGCCTCTACACTGGACCTGCAGCTAATCAGAATTCACATCAAGTTTGTGAGATGTGAGGCTCTTCAGCCCCCACCTCCGTCAAACTAAGGCTTGTTCTACACAACAGTCTCCAGCATCGTGCAGCGTGTTGGTCACATGTTAGCGTAGCACAGATATTCAAGGGTTTTTTACACTTATTAACAAAAACACAGTTGTACAAATGAACTCTTATGTGATGGTGATACTCATTGGTCTGAAATGACGTTGACATTTGGCACAGATTGTGTGGTCACACGACATGAAGTAAATGTACATTATCCTGTCAAAATAGATGCTAATGTGTTAGCAATGTTTACATCTGCAAAGTCAAGCTAAGGTACTATAGTTAAGTATTACTCTTTAATGTACCAGTGAAGCTGGGCCTAAATCGACACTACGCACTTCTTACAGTTACTAAAAAAAAGCATTTGCGTTAGCTAATCTTCACCCACTGTACTGTACATCCCATGTGTGAAGCAAGAGAAATAACGTGTTATTCCAATATTAAAAACTATCTGTTAATTCTACCTGACAAAAGATAAATGTGCACTAAGACTTTGATTTGTCAGTTCCCAAGTACACTATCCAACATATGATAGCAGTTTAAAAAAAACAACCCTCGAATAGTCCAGTCCCAGAGATGCATTTCTGACACTGGAAAAACCAATGCACAGAAGACGAGAATGTACACTACACAAGCCTGTGACTTATTTGCTATCAGGCCACTGTTCAACATTACATTGTATATGTATACGGTATATATATATATATATATATATGCTGGATAGAACTGCAATACCCTTTTATCCGCTGTTGCAAAACCTTACAGTATACTTTTGTTTGAATTAATGTCAACTATAATAGTGACAGAGTTTCATAGATTTTATAACATTGATTTGTTATGATATGATTTGTGTAAAGCTATTTGTAATTTGTATGTATTCACATTATTCACACTACAACAACAGTAAATAATCCTCTGCTAAGCTTTAAAGCCAATTTTAAGCCTGTTGTCAGTCAACCTTTGTACCGTAAGGTCACTTTTTATTAGATTACTACTGCCATCTACTGGTAGACAGGAGAAACATACGTTTGCTCTCAGTGGGTCACCTTGGGAAAACTCATCTCTATGGTTATTGGATGTTTTATTGATGCGGAACGCTGGGGAGTTTGATGCTGTCTGAGTTCATCGTCTGTGTGATTATGGTCTGTCGCCAGTTTAAAGTGTTTCAGCCCCATTGTTTGTTTGAGCGAAGAATCCATTGTCAGGGACGACCTGATGTCGCATCCATGAACAAATTAACGAGTATTAAGATTATCAGGGGAAAGAAAGCGTCGTGTCTTTATTAATTAGCATTCTAGATTCTAAATTCTGTTTCAAGACTTTGCATTTAGGTAGTTTTGAAACGCTAAATTGTTGACGTGTAAAATCCTGCAATAATAGCGAAAAAACGGCTTGCTATAGCTTCCATGTCCTTTTCTCCGACAACTTTAGTCATTCTGGGGTTTTTTTTATTAAGCGTCTGCTCTGTTAATTGTCTGGCCAGCAGGGGGAAGCAGTGTCCTGTCTAAGTTGTAACACTAACGTTATAAGAATACATATAACGAATATTCTGGTCATTTCTCTAAGCCTTTGACTCATATTGATATCAGACACTTGTTTTATTCTATCACATCTTAGTAGAGGTCAGCTGGTTTGGCAGGTTTTACCCGTAGCACACGTCAGTAAGTAAATTGAATTACAGCTAAACATTTAATAGTTTTTTGCATTGAAGAGCCATTGAATAGGTTTTTCTATTGAAATGGCTAACTCGTTTACTGTTCATCTTTTTGCCTTTAAGGATATAACCAGTCAGTAAAAGTGATGCATTTTTTAATGTAATATTTTCCACCTTTCCAAGGTGGAAAGTATCATTGACCATAAAAGATAAACTAGAAAGGGAAAGATTAATTAAAATTTTAAAGAGTAAATGATGACTAAATGAGAGACGTTTCCAAGAGAAGAGAGAATGCTTGGGTACAAACAAAGTGGTGAACCACACACAAAACAAACAAAAAGTGAAGACAGGTGAAAATAATCTGCAACAGATGTGGGTACGACCTGGCAAAACACAAGGGCAGGATATATAACGAGACCTGACGTAAGAGGGTAAAAATTTACAAAATACAACAGGGAGTAAAGAATACATTGGTTCACGTAAGTGAGCTTGAATTGAAAATGATTAACACAAGTCTGATAATAATAATAATAACAAAAAGATAAATAACATAAAATTGCTGATTATAATAAGTTTAGCCAGGAAGGTAAACATTAAGGAACTGGCTAACCGTTAACTCTAGTTGAAGCAGGTTATACACGTGGTTAATTTGACATTAATTATTAGCTCACTTTAATTTAACAAATAACAAATAAATGATGGATGGAAATAGCTAATAATTTAACTAAAAAAGTTAGCATTACTAAAAGGTAGCCAGGTGTCTAATACAACAACTAATGCTAATGGTGCTGTACAACTGTGTGTTATTGAATGTCCACTTGTTTTTGTAAAATGAAAGTAACATATTTGAAAATTCTGGTTGATAATCTAAAAATAGATTGTGACCTGACACTAATCAAGCCAAATAGTACCCAGCCATCATCAGCTCCATCATTTGCACCTGAGCTCTTCCTGTTGGGACCCCACACTGTCTGTGTCATTGTTTTAACTCAGATTCATGAGCCTAAATACACCAACACTGACAAACAGACCATTCACCACTGTGCTAATGCCCTCACACAGACAGCTCATTCAGACAAACACAAGGGTTATTTTAGATTACACTTTTCCACGAATCTTCCGTCCTTTTTTTTCTTCGTCTTTTGTTTTGCACTTGATGATGATAAGCTCCTGCATCCACCCATTGTCAGAAAAACTTGGTCTAGTTCCAGACAGGGGAGATTGGCAAGAGACTGAGAAGTGTTCACCTTCAACACCAGCTCTGTCTACACAATGTAGCTGCTGCTTTTTATGGAAAGTATCTGCATTCAGAGCCTGGAGTAACCCCTTCAGTGAGCTGTCACTCTCTACGTTTTTTCTGCATGCTGCATTACTATGATAACCAAATGAGGTGGATGCTGCTTCACAGAAAATCATCTCTCGTTTTTTTTAGCTCTTTTTTTTCCCCTTGCTGTCAGCAATTTATAGGAGGTTTGGTTTCTGGTATTTTAAAAGAATATATATTTAATATATGGTTTAGCTTATTTTGCCTTTTATGCAGCTGCAGCATTGCTATTTTAGTTTAGAATTTGCTGTGCAAACAGATGCCAGATTGCCTTTTATGGCTATATGTACCTTAACAGTGGTTTAGAACCTAGAAAAGTCAAAAAGCAGAGTTGCATTAAATGGAATCCTACTTTACCAGCAAGAATGACTTTCATAACATCGATGAATGTTTGCCAGGAAACTGTTTGTCCTCCTGTGTTTTCTATAAACACAAGCTGCCACTGACAGAGTTGTCTCCTCTTTAACTAAACTGCAGAGCCAGCCCCATGTACAAGAACACGCCTAAAACACCTAAATGCTAGTTTTGGAAAATCTTCATTAAACCAGGTTCAAACTTAGCAAATTTAGCAATAAATATATATTTTTAACTTTTACTACTTTCAGTAAAAAAAGTCAGTGAAGGCCAGACTTCCTGTCCAAATGTGTAACCATAATTCCCACTTTGTAACCACATAAAAATGATCATATCAAACCACTAGATAACGCTTGAAGGCCAAACCCTTTGGATTTGAAGCGTTTTATTTTTTCTAGCTCTTAAGGAGACGCCTTTATGCAAACACATTTCATATGACAAATCACTTGAGAAAAGTTCTAAATCTCAAATACTGCTATGACTGTATTGTACAAGTGAGTCATTTATTTTATTAACGGGTTAGGCAGGCAAATGCTGACTGGGTTGTGCTTGAAGGACCACTAGGACTCTTGTGATATGAAGGCGCAATCATTTATGTCCGTGTTATCTTCAAAGACCATGACTGAAAATCACACCACAGTGTGACTCCACACGTTCCCTGCTTGGTCTTTTGCACACACATGCCATAATCAAAGATGAAAACAAAACATGGACACTTGTTTGGGATTATGTGAGGAAGTTGGCCAGGACCTACAGCTGTACAATCCATCTTACAACATATGCAAGGACAGAATAATAGGAGCCGACTTGTGGTGTGGAATCATTCCCGGAACGTTGGACTGATACGCCCCCCTATTTTAGTATGAATGGAACTTTGACCATGCGGAAACAAAGCAATGCAGAGAATGTGTTAAGTATCAGCCAGGAAAACATGGAGCCCAGAGAAAGTGCAAGAGTCTGATCATCTAAAATAACCTTTTCCAAATTCTGTATTCTTGTGTTTTCTTTCTTTTTTGCATGCAGTCAGTAGGCTAACGGGAGAAAAAAAACTGCTTGCCCCAGTAGGTAGCTGTAATGCAAATACAAAATGAATGAAATATATTACATAGCAGGATTTTCTTAGCTCTGTTAAGCCTTGAAAAGGAAAGCAATAAGAGAAAAATAAATAAATTGAAAAAGTTAGTGTTTAATGTTTTATATTTGACAACAATGAGATTTATTGCGTATTAGTAAGTCAATGTAGTCTTTGCAAACTCAAAAAAGAGGAAATCGCTGAGTTGACCAACGTTTTTTCAAAAACAAACTGCTATGACTGATCACAACATTAAGATTAAAGGAATAAAGACAACACACGTCTTTACTGCGTGTTCTCTGTACATTAAGAGTGTTTTTTCCTTTTTTTAATCAATGTATAATTATTAATTTTTTGCTAAATTTGTAATATTTTCTTTGGCTTTTACACCCCAACGTGACCAATTTCGCAGTGGTTTTATTTTGAAAATCCCTAGCGGAAGAACCTTATTAGGTATGCCAGCTTCAGAGCTTCCAGACAGTGTTCTTGCTGCCACTGATTAATCTGTTGTATGCAGGACTTTGTCCTCCATCGGTTCCCTCTTGAAAGCAATGAGGTGGCCCAGAGTACGGAGCAAGGACC
>NC_024319.1:20083183-20107542 GCF_000523025.1 Cynoglossus semilaevis | reverse complement strand
CTGTCTGCCGCCGCCCGGGAGTCATGAAAGAGCGGACACTGAGAAGGAGGAAGCAGCGGCCGGAGCTGAGCTCCAGCACCGCCGCCACACAACTGTTATTGTTATTACTACTGACGGAGGACAATGGTGACCGAGAATAAAGTTTCGTCTATAAATGAGCCGCTTGTAATGGATGTGCATTTTCACTTTTCTCTGTCCGGGGTTTTGTTCATGTCTAAACGGAGTTTTCTCTTCTTTTACCCGGACGTCTGTCCCGTAGAAAGTCATCTGTTTGTGGTGTAAATCTGGTGCACCGTCCCGCAGTGGCTCTTTAACGTTTTTACAACCGAACTCCGTGGAGGTGAAGATGGGGGCAAAGCAGAGCAGCAGCCCCCCGGCCGTTAGTGCAGCTGCTAACGGCAGGACCAGAGCTTATTCCGGCTCGGACCTGCCCACCAGCACGTCCGGTAGCAACGGCAGCAGCAGCCGAAGCTCTGCCGCCACCACCGCTGGGGTCAGCAGGTACCATAGCTACGGTGCGTCCGCAGCCTCTGGTGCCACCTCTGACACCAGTCACCGCATCTCAACCAGGGCCAGGTCTGTAGGAGGAGGCTCCGGGACCAGATCGAGGTCTGGTATCAACATTCCGAACAGCAGCGGAGCATACAGCTCCCCGGAGTCCGAGGGCAGCAGCCCGGAAGAGGCGACGGCAGCAGCGGCGGGGAGGAGGCGCTCAGGCGGAGAAGGTCCCCGGCTGCTGATAGGATCATTGCCTGCTCACCTCTCTCCTAATCTGTTTGGAGGTAAGAAGATAGAACTGTTTGTTTGTGTGGACATGACACAGATCACAGTCGGTGAACTGGAGTAACACTGAAGTATGGTGAAGTCTGAGTAAATAAAACAATATGATTCAAAAGCAAATAATCAAAAATAAATGCAACAAACTACTATCCACTATCCACAAGCGTAAATATTTTGTAAATTAAAACTTGTTGAAATTATTATTGTGTAACACCTAATAACATATACACCGCTGAGCACGTGTAATTAAAACATGATGCAATTAATCACTCTTTATAAAGAATATAGTATTTTATTTTGCACTTGTACAGACTAAATTGAGAAAGTATAAATAGGTATTTTATGTGTTTCTTTCATAGAGTTCTGTTGCAGATGCTGCAGTGTCAGTACATTGTGTCTGTAAATAACCAACTTGTTGAACAACTGAGTGTAATCTTGATCTACAACACATAGATGTACATTTTTCGTAATAATTAACATGTGGCCAATCCTGAAATTTTGAAAATACGTGGTCAAATAGTAACTAACTACATATATACATAATCCACAGGAAAACTGTACATTGGACACTAACTATATACCCACAAAACTAGTAAATCATTGATGCATTAAAGATATCGAGCTTTAACATTAAGCTAGACAATATTGAGTGTTAGGAAAAAGTAATCTCCCTATTATTATTCATGCCGTAACGAGACATGTTCTGTGAGGTTGCACAAGAGAGCTTTCTTTTTTCACATTTCTATTGTCATAGTAACAAAGTGATGATGCACAGGGGCCGGATTACAAGATATGAGGCCATGATGCTGTTCTAACCAAGCAATTTAAATTTAATTGGACACTGTAGAAAAATAGAAAAAATATGAGAAGAAAGTTGTTTCTGTTGAGCTAGAAATCTAGATATATAATAGTTCAGATGGTCTTTAAACGAGACCTCACCACTCTCTGTTTATCCACACATTCGTACATTAGCACATCGTCTAAAAAGCAGCTTTTACCGTTTTACGAAAGTGCACAACAATGCGAAAAATGACACATAAATTCATGTGATTCAACAACAACACTTCCCTCGCCATCCACTACATCAGTGTTGAAAAAAAAAAGTCAAAGTTATCATAAGTAGAAATGTGATTCAATGAAAATAACCTACCCTGTTTAAATCTTAGTGCACACTGGGTAATCTTTTCTGTGTCCAGCATAAAGATTCAAACTAGCCCAGGTTCTCCTGAGCTGGCCTCCTGTCAGTGTGAGGGAATGCTGCGGTCATTGCCTCCATCCTGTCATTGCCACTATCACACTAGAGCTTTCCCTAAAAGAAAATGCAGCCGTCTTACTGTGAGAGATAATAGCAGTGCAACCAAGGCTCAGTGCACCAACAGACAGAGGAGATAAGAAAGGACAGCTGGGAGATTCTGTGGTGTAGAAAGAGGAGCCAGACTCAGCCAGGACCAGGTTCAGCCTTATTGGTCAACCACAGATATTATTCTGCTGTGTCATCATTAAATTTCACTAATGCCATTGCACTGGAGCAACAACCAGCAGCGTCTGTGCCGTTCATCTCACCTGGTAATACTATCACAAATCAGCACCATAACAGCTGAGCATCTGTTTATTGATAATTATCTTCAGTCACATCTATGATAACCCTTTTTGATAACAAATGGTTAATTTGTTAAATAAAACACAGTGACAGAATGGGCTTCTGGGACGAAGCACTAACAGCCTTTTATTGTCGCAGTCATTAATAATGATGATAAAGGAGAGTGATCTCCAGACTAGCACACTGCTGCTGAAAACAATAACATTGGGTCTGACTGTGGAAGGTAAAAAAATGTCCCCAGGTCTGTGTGAGTCATCCATCAGCACAGTGTGGAGCTGGGTTTAGTGCAGGGAGTCAGTGCAGGTTAAATCTACCTTAATGGGATCATTCAGTGATGCTTAACCTGCTTCTCCTAATCTCTGCTGCTGAGTCTTTATTAGAATGCTGCAGCAGATGTTTGGCTTGCTTTGGTTTCTGAAGAGATTGGCGTTAAGACCTGCCTTGGTTCTCCCCAGCAGGACTATAATTACACTTGGTATAGACAACCCCAATTGTACTTACTCTCTCAGTCATGTTCTCTGAGTCATGAAAGGCTACTGATATATACCACATGCATAATCTTCAGCGGGTTGTAGCCCAAAAGGCTAATGCAAGAACATAGTTCCCGTTGGCATCAACAATATTCTCTCAGGTAGTTGACTGGAACAACACACTGTAACCAGCTGGAAACGTGCAAGTGGTTTAATACAGCTAATAAGTTTGCAAAAACTAGGTATGGTTTGATAACGCTTTTTCATGTATGATACCAATACTGCAACTCGGAGTATCTGCAGATACTGATAATAAATAACCTGATACCTTCTGTTCTCCTCCAACATGCCACAGGCTGCTGTTGCTAAGGCATCCCTAGTAAAAACATTGTTTTGAAAGTACAGATTCACATTAAAGTATTGAATATAATGTTGCTAGATCTAGGCTAGTTTAGGAAATATTATACCAAAATAACCAGGAGTCACCATTATTTTGTTACTCTATATAAATATTACCTCACTACCAACTAGGTCCATAAAGAGATGAAAGTTTTTTTTTTTTAAATAGCATCATAGAAACACGCTGCTGTTTGGTCCAGTGATTAAAATGCAGGTGTTACTCCGTGGTGAACAAGGCATTTATTTTTAGACAATCATTTTATGCCTTGGTCTGAACCAATACAAGGAGACTGACGGAGTCAGAACTGAGAGATAGCTTGTCATGTACAAACAGTCTTGGTGTGTGATTGCTCAGTTGTCTGTTTGGATTTCACATTATTATTGTTCACAGGCGAGTAATTGAACATTTCCACACTCAGTGTCACAGAAACTTGTTTGTACAGAAATCATTCTAGTTTTAGAACAGCTCTAGGAGATGAAGATGTATTAGTGTGGTTGTGTTCTCCAACTGCGTCCTCACTTCCCACACATTTTGCACCTTATTTCTTGTCATTTTATTCAAATAAGCAGAGAAGGAGATTGTGGGTCTGGCACCGGACCAGTTTCTATCACACTCTCTCTATCAGCCTGCTGCTGCTCTGGTAGCCAATCAGTCTGGCACGTCTAAAAAAAAATAGCTCAATGAGTGTCATTTTAATATTCTATAATTTACTAGTAAAAATGTCTAAAAAAAAGTTGGAATTTATTTCCAAAGAAAGAAAAAACACTCTAGCTAAGACCTAGCTAAAGATAATGTGCTAACAATGTTAACATCCCACACGTAGCACAAAATATAGGTCAAACTTAGTGTAAACCAGGGGTGCAAAACTCATAATTAAGTATAAATAACAATAAGTCCATATTTCCCCTTTGTTTTCATGCAGAGAAGTACAAGTATATTAGATATTTATTGATATTTATATAACCTATACAGAAAGATGTTCATTACATAGCAGCTTGTTAAATAATAATCTATGTTCTTTGAATTAAACTTTTGGATTACATGTTTCCTAGAATGAAAAGTTTTCTTTCATCATATGTCTTAAGTGGATGTGATTTATCTGAAGAGGACATAACCAGATTTTTAATGAATTATAGAAGCCCACATATTTTGTTAACATAATTATTGGACCGTTTGTTGTCTCAATTCGTGACCTGTGTCTTCTGTACTATAAAGTAATTTTCCTCCCCTGAAGTTATTGCAGCGTGATTCCCTCATTCGTCACACTTCTCTGCATGTGGGAGATTAAAAGCTATTAAATGATCAGTGAACTGGTCAGTGAAGTAATGATTCATAAATCCCATCAACTCCACAATGTGCTGATTCAGTGAACGGTGTGAACTCTGGGATTTTCTCCAACGCTCCAATCTGATGACCATCAGATAAGCTTATGAAGAATTACACTTGGCAGTATTTAAACTCTAGAAGGTTGTGGCCCGGAGACTGTTGTTTAGCTTTTCTTATTAAGAAAAAATTGAAAAGTCGCATTGGTTTCATGATAAGGCAGTAAGTAATGTCTAACTTGAGAAAGTAAGATTTTAAAAATAAATAAATAAGTAAATATGTAAGTGAGTATCAATGTGTAACCACTATGGCACAACCAAACAGACAACCCACTATAGGATATACTGTATATATATATATATGTGTGTGTGTGTGTGTGTTACCAGCGTCTCCCTGGTAACAGCCGTAAAGGTTTATGGCTCTTCCTCTTTAACTCTTCCTGTTTTTGAAACAATTGCCTGTGGGTAAAACTGTACCTGGTAAGTATAGTAAGTCTAATAAGATTTTTGTGTAAATGAAAATAGTTATCTAAAAAGATAAACATTTTAAATGTCTTAAAAATGTCTTTTTTTTAGGTGTTTTTGGAAACTGGGAACTTCACAATTATTGTCAAAATTTATTTTGCACCTTAGATTTTTAGTTTTTTTTTTCATGTGATTACTGTAAAGAAAGTGGGCAGATTCCTAGAGTTAGCAACTCAACACCAGCAGACACTAGAAATCGTCCAATAATAAAACCCCCACTGACATCAAAAAGCCACCTTCCTAGCAACGTAGCTGCCTTTTTCTAAAATCCTTTTAAGGAATAAAAGGAATGTTTTATCAGTACGGTAAAGAGTTGACTCTAGTTTTGTTAGATGTTTCCAGCAAACTCATGCAATTGACTAGTAATAAAATTGTGCTTGATCCTTTTTTTTCCTCACAGGCTTCAAGTGTCCTGTCTGCTCCAAGTTTGTGCCCTCGGATGAGATGGACCTTCATCTGGTTTTGTGTCTAACCAAACCCAGAGTGACATATAATGGTAGGACTAATGTCGTCTCTTTATTTCATCATTGTTGAAGTCTTTGTCACAACTTCAAGCTTTTCTTACTGGAAATCCAACCAGTAAAGCCAACCATAAATAGCTTTACACCGGGGTTAGGGTTTGTAATTAAGTAGTTAAAACAACCTGAATTTTAACCTGTATATCTTGTTCTTAGGCTCACAGTTGGTTGCTGGTCTGTTTTTTTAAAACCAAAAATGGATATACTGACTCCCAAACTAGTGCCAGTAATGGGAATACCGATGCTAAAATAAAGAGCGTTACTAACAGTGTTCATTTTTTCAGGAAACCTGTAGTCTAACTAATTAATATTTCCATCGTTACAATGTTGTCACCTACAATTAAATTGGGGCTTGTTATAAACTAAAACTGTTGTAACTGGACTCCGCCACAGGAGGGACGAGACAACTGCATACTTGATGCAACAATTGATGATTGGCCAAGGCAGAAAAGCTTTCTTGATAAGCCAATCAGAGGCAGTGTTTACACCAAATCATGCATGCACACAGCCAGCTCACACACCTAACTTAGCGGCTGAGGTAAGTGGCTGCGATGGCCAGTCTGGAGAGGTTGAAGACCCTTTCAGAAACCTATTAGTATAGTATGTTGGTTTTGATTAAAAGTTGACATACAAAAAATGTATATATTCTAACCATAAAAAAGGACATGGCTACATGATTTAGGGCAAATGAGTGCATTTTTATTCATTTTTGAACAACTTTTTTTTAAAGACTTTTTTTATGAATTTATTAGTATAGTATGTTGCTTTTGATCAATGGTGAATGTACTAAAAAAGATTTTTAACCATTAGTAATTGCTACACCATTAGTTCATTACGACATATTTTAAGGCAAATGAGTGCATTTTTTATTAATTTCTGAGAAACTTTTATTTTTGAAAACTCTTTCAGGAAGTTTTTAGTTTAGTATGTTGCGCTTGATCAGTGGTAAACATATTGAAAAAGTTTATTTTTCATGGCGTTCCATGGTCAATGAGTGCAGCGATCATAGTGGTACCTTCAATATACAATACCAAGTCATCAGCAAACACCATCATAACAAGCAGTGTCTACATTTTATGAGTGGAATTGTACCTGTTAGTCAGTTATTAACTGAAGACATTCAGTATATACTGTACACTGTGATCATTTCACTCACGACTACATAACAGCGTCAGCTGTCGCTGATAAAAAAAGAAAGGTGAAAAATCTCAGACCTCCACACTAGCCGCGGTTAGAGACCTACAGTGGTCTGCAGCTGTCACGTTTTGCCACACCACAGCTCTTGCGTTGTCTCTGACCTCGTTTCTCATTTTGAAGCTGTTGCTGCCACTGCGTGTGGAACTGACCGATCACGCTGTCACAGTCAGGCTGTAAATTCCAGTAAACAGCGTCAACAGAGAGAGCAGAGGTCAATCTGCTGCCGCTGCAGCTCTTTCCGTCTGAGCTGAATGCTGTCTGATCTCGTCTGTATCTTTTAAACACATAGGTTCAAAGGTCAGTAGGGCCACGTTAAGAATTCTTACAGTTCAAGGAAACAAAGCCATTTTGAATCATTTGAAAATAGACCCTTTTGCAATACCTAATGCTCTTAGCTTTGCAGTCTTGCATTGTTTTTGTATCTTTTGTGTTATTTAAGAGTCTGTTTCTGTTGTAGTTCCTGTTTTTCAATTCCTCTTTCATACTGTTTCTTGTAACTGCTAGTGAGCTAGTTTTTTATTCTAGATTTTCCATTTAAATGTCGATTATCTTCTTGGTAATTTCAGCTGGCCATGAGCTATTCTTAAGTCACCTTTTGACTTTTTGTCAATTTGGAATTTCATGATCAATCTGTCATTTCCAGCTCAGTTTAAACTCGTTTAAACTGGCAATTATCGCTCAGCTATAGCAATAGCTTCTGTTAAATCATGAATGTCCTACAACATGCAATGGCATAACAATATCAAATTATATATATGGACAGGAAGTTAAACTCTCTTTAAGATCACTGCTACAAAATGAAAGTATTTGCTGTGTGTGCATTTCTAGAGTCTTGTGAGACCCTGCTCATAACAGACTTGTTTTGACTGGAACCTAGAGCTAAGGTGTTATTAGAGAAATGTCAAACTGTCTGGAAGCTGTTTCAGACATATATTTATATTTCTATACCATAAAGTCGAGTCATCCGAACGCATCTGGTGTCATGCTCTTGGATTTCCTGTCTTAAGTACCCAGACATATAACGGCAGTGTCTGTTTGAAGACATTTTAGTTAATACTTTTTTTGCATTCAAATATTCTTAATATAAGGAAGAAAATAAAACTGGCTGTATGCAATTTCTTGCTTGGTGTCCACAGTGCAGCACTAAAACATACAAAGATTGCACACATAACCAGCATAAGCGTAACGATTGTGGCTACAACATGTGTAGCAGCATGTGAAAAGACATTGAAAAATGACAAACTGAATACAACCAGTCTGTGGTGCAGTTCACTGTTAGGGAGTTCAAAAATAACTCAGAGAAAGGGTTACTAACTATGAGGAAAAAGGCAGAAAATGACTGTTGAAATCACAGTGAGAAACTTGTAGTTGAGCTAAGTACAAAGGTTGTAATGAGCTGAGATGGCTGCAGCATGGTAACTATGAGAGCAGAAAATGAGCCACAAGTAATAGGAAATGAATAGTATAGAATAGAATGTTTATGTTCATCTGCAGTGTGTTACCTTTAAGAGTGGTTTCCTGCCAATGTCCATCTAACCTAACATAAACATTTGGCCTGTTTCCCAGGACTTCATGTAGCATTAAAACTGTTCGCTCAAGAGCTTCGAAGAATTAAGTTCAGAGGTGGTGCTCAAGTCCCTTCACATTCATCTCAATAAGTCACTGTTACTATCAGTTGTGTGCATTGATGGAGAACAGTGCTTTCTGCCCAGTAGAACTAAGTTTTTCAGTTAGGTACACATAAATGGAATTAAACCCTTGTTTGTGCCCAGTATCGGTCTGTCTGACACTGTCTGCCTGTATAATAAATATGAGATGGATACTGTCATCTACAGCAGTGTTAGCGTGTGGCTTTTCCAAGCCCTTCTCTGTATGTGGGCTAATCCACTGTTACATAAGGCCGGGCCTAATGACCTCTGCCTGTTTGGCTGCAGGTGATGGGTTTAATGGTGCACATGATGATGACCCAGTGCAGTGCAAGGAGTGGGAAAGATGGATAATAGTGCTTGCATCTGCAGTACACACACAGACACACACATTTACATCATCAAGGATGCAAAGCATCTGATATTCATAGAAGACAGTTTAGATTTGAAATCTGGAATCTTGGAATATGTTGTGTTTCATTTAAAGTTTTAACCATTCACAGTGGAGGTTTATATTCTCCGCTGCTCAAAAGGAACAAAATACTGGATTTTTTTTAGACCAACGGAATTTTGCTGGCCAGTCAATGGTATCATTTAATTGACTCATCCAGGAACTGCCATTCTTTTGCCACATAAAGCCGGTCAGGTTTGGCAGGAATTAGAACCCAAGACCAACTAGACCAGCGTAGGGTCTGCTAATGAATTAGAGAATTCTATAACAATAACTGACAAAGCAACCAACGTTGACCATCCTGAACAATGTTTCCTAACCTTGACACATGCCTTAGAGAAAACCCCTGGCTCACAACCAAACAAAATGATCACAACAGTATATAAAACTTACATGTTACCTACTTAATTTACTTACTTACTGTAATGTGGTCCTGTTTAGCTGAACACTATGCTAATATACTCACAGAAGTTCAAGATTAACACATGATGATTCTTCTGGATGTTATCTATTTTTATAGCCATCTGCTGCCACCTAGTGGAAGTGTATTTAATTATTTTGTGTGTCATTGTGATATTAGTATTGGTCACAATTAACTATTAATTATCATGTCAATATAAGTATTGTCAATAAATTGACTGTCATAATTGCTTTAATGATTGACAAGATGCCATTAAATTCACAGACTAATTAGTGTCATATTTGAGTACAGCATCATTTTACATTACAAGTAAAGTACAAGCACATATATAAGCACATTGTTGTGTCACATCATAATTGCCTAAAATAACTCACTTTACCATGAATTTATTTGCTTAGTTTATTATATTATATACAACAAATCATGTCACTGTTGACAAGACAGCAAATGCAGGACATTCTTCTTTATTAAAATTGATTCACTACAACCATGAATTGGTGTATTGTGATTTGAGGTAACATAATGTGATGTGACATTTTGGCTGTCTTACAGAGGATGTCCTCACCAAGGACACAGGAGAGTGTGCGATCTGCCTGGAGGAGCTGGAACAGGGAGACACCATCGCTCGTCTGCCCTGCCTCTGCATTTATCATAAAAGGTAAAAAAGCTGGTCTTCTGTTTCAGGCATAAAAATAGTGCTATGTTCTGGGTTTTTTTTTAAAGGTTTTCCTTCACCATTAATAATTTGGTCCTTATGGAGATTTTATCCAACGGCGTTAAAATAAATAAGCTGCGGCTTTATTTACTGTAAGCATTAAGGTTTATTGATAGTGTTGTTTAGGAGCCTGTGTAGGTTCCTCTTTGTATAACTAGACGTTACCACACAGATGCAGACGACAGTCTCACAGAAGAAGAAGTCCCAAATGAAAGGGAAGTTGCAAAAAATACATTTCCCTCTTTGGGGTTAAAAACATTTACATAAATATAAAATATTTTTGGATAAATGAGTCACTGCCAAATGCATACATTTTAATGTAGAATGATTCATGAAAGACCAAATAAACAAGGGGAGAAAAGATAAAGAAGGCACGCTGTAGAAGAGGTTGAAGATAACCCCCCCTCGTCCCCCCCAGATTTATGCTCTCCCAAGGTTATTACAATAGCTTGGCACTCCACTGTCGAGTGCACAGGGTTATGGTAAGGATTCATACTTAATGACCTACATGTGTTGCAGCTGCATCGACGAGTGGTTCGAAGTGAACAGATCGTGTCCAGAGCATCCGTCAGATTGAAGCTTCTTGCACAGGTGAGGTGTTCTTCCTGATCCGGATAAGCTTTTAAAAAGCCTTCTAACACATCTCTTGCGGGCGTTGAATGGCAGGTACCCCTCAGTGACTGATCTGCCATATCACGTGTGGATCCAGAGAGACTGTTGGACACTGTAACCACTGTGATCGTGTTGTACCATGGCGTGCCAAATGTCGAGTCATTTCAACAATCTTCAGGGATTTTGATTTTATGTTTTAGTTGTACATCCATCTTCCTGGACATCAACCTGGACCGGCTGATTTCCAGCTCAGATCTGCAGCAAAGTTGCACATGACACTTTCTCCCAAGGTCACGAAGGGCAGCTGTCAGCAGATTCATTCCAGGACACTGGAGGAGGTGGACAGTGGCCTGGGAGTGGTGGAGAGGAGTCCCAGACTTTGGTCCTGCAGCATCCATCAGTGCCTTGTCGTAGTGGGGATCAGCCATGAGGGGGCAGCACATATAAGTCCATACTGCTTATATCTTTACCACTAGCTCATCATTGTGACTTTTTACCCCCCCAGGAGACACAAGCCAGACACAAAGTCAGCATCAGCACTGAGGACATGTTCAGCACTGAGGCTGTCACTGCCGTGACAACGGTGCCAACAAACACACTATGGACACTGTGTAGT
This sequence comes from Cynoglossus semilaevis, assembly GCF_000523025.1. Classification (NCBI taxonomy): domain Eukaryota; kingdom Metazoa; phylum Chordata; class Actinopteri; order Pleuronectiformes; family Cynoglossidae; genus Cynoglossus; species Cynoglossus semilaevis. Next base: position 20,096,269 of record NC_024319.1, on the reverse strand, counting down.
AACTTCTTCAGTGGTGTTCTTCAGTTGCTAAAACTTTCCTGTACCCTCTACGTATGGCAGCGTATTCTCCTCACTGTGACACTTTGACAATTTTGGTCAATTCTTTTTAAACGATCTCTTGAGAGCACGGTCAGTGTCTAATGTCAAGGTAGAACAGACATGCACAAGGGGTCAAAAAGCATCAGCTCCAGAATCTTGAGGCAGAGAAAGGGAAGCTGGATAATCAAGGTCATGATCTAAGAAGCTCTTGACAAGAAATCCCAGGATACAACGCTGTGTTTGGATTCACAGGCTGTCTCTGAAAAAGTTAAAATGTTGTTATAACGGGACAGTCTCGCCTACGGGGAAAAAAAGCATTTTGACTAAAATATTACAAAATGTGCGCAGCCTTACAGTTTTAAAGAAATCAGAAATATGCATGTTTCAGCAACCATGGGGGGCACCCCTACCCCAACCCCCAGATACCAGCTGTGCTAACTTGCTAAATAACACTAGAGTTATTTCCTCCTTATACTGACAGAGAAGATCTGAGGTAGAGTGGGGTTTAGAGTGCCCTCTGCTGGTCCAATCAGAAGCTTTTAAATTGATATTTTACATTAGAGGGGAAGAAAATGAAAAAAATATCTTTTAATAATAATACAATAGATTTAGTTTCATGAAAGTTGATTTTTGTCTTGGCTGCTTTGGTTCCATTCATATGATTATAGACTAGTTGGCTTCATCTGTATCTTGTCAGTTTGGAGACTAGACCTGAAGACCTGTACTGTGTCTGAAGAACAGTGTACAGAACAGTAATCAATAGGAAACTTAACCATCTGATATTATCAACACTTATAGAGCATTGAAGCCTCAAATATGTGAAACTCTTTAACCACCAACCTAATTTTTCTGACTGATCATTATTTTTATACTGAAAACAAAAAAGCTGCTTTATTGTTTTCCTTATATACATTTTCAAAGCAGTCATATGTGATTTTCCCCCAATGATGTTTCCACTCAAGTATGTTGGAAAACAAGCTTCAGCTCGTGATCCTTTCAACTTCACTTCTATTAATGGTTGTTTTGTTTCTTTTAGAGTCACAGTTATGGAAGCAAGAAAAAAAAATTAAGCTTACTTTCACTTTTACTTCCCGACTGACAATGTTGAGATGAATGTACGTGAGGTCCCTCAGCTCAGAGACATGTGTGTACAGGCTTGTCTTTGTCTAACCAGGCGACAGAGCCAGGGGTTTTCCAGGTCACTTCCTCTTAAACTGAAGAGGAGGAGTTAATCAGTCACTAAATCCCCAATCCACTCCTCAGAGGCCACTCACATCACAGCAGATTTCTGGTTACTATCAACCAGGAGCAATCACACAATGTTTTTTTTTTGTTTGTTTGTTTTTAAAGTGCTCCACAAATGGTCCATCTCTAGTTTAGGTCTTAATGGCATCTCAATGCTCTGAGTTTGAGTTTTACAGTAACAGCCTTTTGCCTGTTAAAGCCACAGGTTAATCAATGTCTAAAATCAACATTTAACCTTTTATTAAAGATAGGAAGAGTGATCAAGGGAAGCAGAAAAGCATCAACCAGAACAGGGCTTGCAACAGAATTCACTTCAAATACCTAAAATTGCACCTGAAAAATCTTACAACCGGTGCTTTTATTGTTACTGTGAAATACAAAGGTTAGTTTGTTCAGGTTTTAGGTAAAACAAATTTCCGGCTGAGCTTCTGTAGAATACAGGGTTCTCCAAAACATTTTGTCTTTTAAATATTACAGAATCAGAAGTGCATTGGAATCAGTGTACAGTAAATTTCATAGGCTGCTGATAAAAATATTACAAACAATGCGACACCTTGTTACACCACAGGGGGTTGCTACAGAGTCATGCATGTCTCAATGGTAGCAGTCATATTGACTATGCAGTACATACCGAGGGGTTTTAGTGACTAATAATTCCTCCTATTAAAACAGTCCATAAAACACAGTTTTACTTATTAGTGAATACTTAGTATACTTCATATGCTTTATTCAAATGCTTTGCTAACATTTGATCTGTGCCAGTTTTTGTTTTCCCAGTACAATTCATTAGTGAAGTCATGCAGAGCAAAGTGAAATTTCAAACATCTTGGTGACAGTTGTAGAAAAGAGTCTTAGGTAGGGAAGATAAAAGCGCTCAGGTTTTATAAATCTTTCATTTCTCTGTTGACAGATAGAGAGCTCTCTTCATTCTCATCTCCTGCATCTTCTACCATCATATTAAGCATCATCTGTGCATCACATCTATTAAGTGCCAGTGTGAACACGCCCCCCCCCACCACAGTTTGTCAGTTGGGGCCATCTGTTTTAGACAATACTTTCATTTTGAAACCATATCATAGCAGATCTCACTGCCATCTTGTAAACCCTTCCTTAACTGCAAACTAATCTCTTGCATTCTCAAATTTGGTAACGTTTCCTGTTGAATGTGGGCTTACTGTAAGACTTAAATGAATACACTGTGATATTTGCCGTAACTGTTGAAGAACAATTTACTGGCATCGTCAGACTGAACAATGGCATGTTTCCATCTAAGGATGTGGACAAACTGGTTTCTGTGCAACAGGATGTGAACGGTGACATTTGAACATGTTGGAGTTGATCAAACTAACAGCAGTTGCACAAGTGTTTGTTTTGACTACAGCGAACATGACAAACATGTCCTTCACCTGTTTCGTTTATATTTACTTCTAACGTGAATGGCGCAAAAAGCAGTGAATACGAAAATGTTGGTATCTTTTGACAGCTATTTGTAAATTGTTAGCAATTTTCTTTCTGTCTTCTTTATGAAAATGTGATAATATATTGCCGCAGTATCCCTTTAAATATTATATATAACTTTAAGGAACAGTTGCTTCTGTTTAGCCATAGTACGACAGAGAAAAGGAGAAAATGAACCACTGGTTGGATCACTAGAGGCTGACGATGGCACAAAATAATTTGTCCCTGTAGAGAATAGTGAACCATTCAAGTAAAAAAAAAAACCTGTGTTCAAATCCAATTCACAGATTTCACACAACGTACTGGAGCTGCTTCACATTGACATTTCATACAGAACTTCAGTTTAAAGCCAAAGTGTATAATAACAATAAAACAACAGAGTGGCCATCACTTCACTTGACCCACACGCAGCAATGGCTTTTGCTGACACACGTCCACTTTTTGGTCCAGACAGGTTTGTTTGACCAACAAAGGGTCAAGAGAAAGCTGGTTTTGGTTTGTGACTCGCTAAATGTGGCCTACAATTTGGGAACCTGGATATCAGGGGTTGTTTATTGGACCTAGTGACCAAGTTTGCCAACTGAAAATTTGGAATGTTAGAACTGTAAATATGAGTTTAATGATGATTGAATGTTTGCACAGTGGGTTGAAGGAAATGAGATTGATGGTTGAATTTAAAGCCTTTGACATTTTTTGTTTTTAGTTGGTGACAATACTGTTCTACTACAAGCCTCATGTGAAATACTATAGAATCAACCAAGCACTTTTGAATAGCTTTTATAATTTATTTTATAGCCCTGTTCTGAGCCCCAACAAGCATTACCTTATATGGCAAAAAACAGAATGTGTGCAGTTGTAGTACTGTATGTAACTACAGATAATCACATTGTATACTCAAATATTTATTTATGTAAAAATTGTATGTACAGAAAAACACAATAGAGAGTAAATCATTTGGATACTGATCATTTTTGGTTGAGCTACTGCATTTTTATTTCATGTAACTGTGTTTGAAGCTAATACAACATTTTTAAATAAAATATTTGGATCAGCTTCTGTTGCACATATACAAATGTTTGCAGATACACATTGAGTAAGGAAAGAAGGTTACATTACCAGAAGTTAATAACACTTTGCTAACCCCATAAATAGTTGAAATTTAGAGGGTTTTTTCACCATCTCACTTGCAGGGCCAAATCAGTTAAACGTGTTGAAACAAGGAAGGAAAGGACAGTGAACTCCCTGTCATTGTGACACAGCACACCACTGCACACAACCAAATGTTAACCCATCACCACAGTCAGCAGGGGGCAGCTTTCAGTGCCCGGGGAGCAGTGTGTGGGGACGGTGCCATGCTCAGAGCACCTCAGTGGTAACTTGGCATTTGGTGGACTCAAACCTGAAGCCTTCTGGACCCAAGTCCGCTTCACCACTTAGCCACCACTGCCCCAAACAAAACCACAATACTATCATATGTAATTGTCAAATAATTAATGAAGGTCATGTTCACAGTAATTACACTATGACTGTGTTTTTTTAAAAGATATCAGACCTTGAGAAAGAAGTCATCGGCCTGTTTACTTCCTGTTTACCAACACTTCCTTTTTCACAACTGTTGGTGTCGGCCAATACAGGACAGGCTCAACCAACTAAATGCAAACTAACAGCCATAAAATAGTGTAGCCTTGCCATCTGTATTTACAGAAATGGGTAATACTATAAACAGGAAAGACACAGTACTATGCTGATACAATTAGTACTTTCTCCACTATGACTCCAGTCAGTGGAAACGTAGCCGTTCCTCTGACACAAACTTGTTCTCTTCCTCCTCACAAAGTTGGTTACCCTTCACACTGTGGGAATACAAAAAGTAAACACAAGGTACGATTTATTGATTTGACTTTTACAACGTTTATAACAATTTACATATATATGAACATATATTGAACATTTCCTTTTCCTCAGCAGGGGGTGCTCTGACTGCAAAAATAATAATAATAAGGTAAAAATAATAATAATAAGGTAAAAATAATATTTTTTTCCTCAGCAGGGGGCGCTCTGACTGCGGCTCAATAAGGTAAAAATAATATTTTTTACATTTGACTAAACTGTCCTACCAAAGAAGTGAACGTTGTAACATAAAAATGTTAAAACAGCACCATATCTCACCATATCTCCTGGAGTGCAGTGTTGTGAGCGAGTGCCTCGGCGAGGTCTTTGATCCCACTCACTGTGAACTGGTTGCTGATTAACCTGCAGACAAACACACAAGGCTCCCGAGTGTCAGACAGCCCCCGCCTGCTCCCATCAGACATCAAGTGAGTAAAATCACATTCTGAGAGTTCATACCAGAGGTGTCTTAAACCAGTGTCTGCTTTGACTAGTTCAGCCCAGTGTGGAGCACAATCATCTGTCATCTCATTCTGCACCAACCTACAACAGCACAGACATTAGAGAGAACACCACACTTCATACAGAACAGAACAGAACAGAACATCAGTTAGATCTAGCTAGGTGAAGTTCTACCAGAATATCCTGAGGACGCTGTTCTCTTTCAGGGCTTCTGCCAGAAATTTCCCACCTACAGATGTGATGCCATTGGCTGAGAGACTGGAACAAAGACATGTGACTTTACTGTCTGTTTACCTCAATGTGTTTTCTCTGTAGTTTGCAGGGTTCCTAACCTGAGGTTGGTTAGATTTGGATGGTTCCTCAAAGCTTCTGCAAAGGCTTTTGCGCCCTCATCCCCAATGGTGTTTCCCCACATCCTAAACAAAAAAGATTCAGTTCACATTTATTATTACAAAGAGGTACCATTGTGGTCATGCAAATACATCACATCAAATTTCAACAAACTTCTTACACAGTCCAGAAGTAGGCTCTAGACTTGCATACATTTTCTTCAAGATGTTTCACCTCATAAACAAAAGGATGAAAGCCAAAACTTTAGTCATGTCTAAGCCCACTTCCAACCTGCTATGATGTAAGTTAAATGACTGAAGGACATGCAGGAAGCTATTCATCTTTACTTATCAATTCTCTAATGTCAGGAGGTCAGTGACCAAAATTAAATCAAGAAGAATGCACAAAACAGATGCACAGAAACTATCTATGCTAGCAGAGAAACATTAAGTAATTAAAGTGAAACAGCCTGTAGGAATGTTAATTGCTAGTTGTATGCACAAGAATACTTTTTTTAAACATATACAGAGTATTAAAATTAATAAGGTAATCACAAAGAAAGTATGCTTTTAGCAGCAAAAAAGAATTGAAGAGATTTTTCTTATTAAGAGGGATGTCCACTAATAGATTTTTGCCAAATAACTAATGTACACAATAAAGTCTGTTTGTTTGCAAATGATACCACATTGTTAACATTAAGACATGTTTTCCAAACTTAACAACCAGAGTTCATACAATATGCTTCTTGAAACACAATTAGATTTACATTATATAAAAGACAAAACCACCTACCTAACTGTAAAACTATTTTTTAATTGTGTAATTTATTATGGGAATTTTGTCAGGGTTCTTCGTGTATCTCTTAGTCAATGGTGTAAAATATATATATTCCTTAGTTTTATTTCTCACCCGACATCAAATATAGATGCACTTTTCTGAATGGCAGCAGCCAGGTACCTCCCACCAACACCAGTGATCTTGTTTTTACCAATCCTGGTGAAAGGGATAAATTCAGATCAGAACACTTAATAACCATAGCCACATTTTAGTCACTAATATTTATTTCTCTACATTAGAAACGTACTTGACAATTCTCAACTTTGGGCACTCTTCAATGATCTGAGCAACAAGCTTTGCTCCGATGTCTGTGATTTGGTTGTTGTAGAGACTGAGAATGTTGACAAAAAAGATGGTTAGAGGTTGGGTCACGAAGGTTTGTGACTTTTTAAATATGGGTCCCCAGAAAAAAAAGTTTGGGAAACACTGGGCTAGATGACCCCAAAGACCTCCAGTCCACCAGTCCACTCTCCCCTTATTTATTTACTTAAAGAGAATGTAATTTATTCAATTTTATTGTTTTCTTCAAAAGTGAGGGTTACTTACCCCAAAACTTCCACAACTTTGTATTTGCACAGCTCCTCTCTTAGCACCTCGATGCTACTGTCTGACAGAAGATTGACAGACAATCTGATTTAAAAAAAAAGGTCTTCAGATCATTGAGTTACAATCTACGGAGGTTACTGGAATGATGCAGTACAGATCATTTTTGTCTCTTACCTCACCACGGTCAGCTTACAAAAAGAAGGCTTCAGTTGCTTCACTCCATAGTCACTGATGTTGTTGTTGTCCATGTCCAGCCCCAAGCGCTTCTGACAGTGTTGCATCACAAAATTGATGGCCGTGCAGTCGCCAGAGTAGATGTTGCAGTAGCCTAGTTTGATTAAGTTTGCTGTGATGCATTTGGCCGTCATATAAGCAATGTCATGGCTCCCAGTTTCAAAGACGCACCTTACAATCCACAGAAAATTAGGCAACACATGGACTTTGTTGCCTTCATCGCTGTGGTAATGTGGTAGACCATGCAGGTGGGACTTCACACTAGTAGACAAGTAGGATTTAAGCAGGGTCCGTTTTTTCTTGAGGAGCACAGGAGATACTAGATGTTCCATAAGGCCAGTGTGAGCTTTGGACAGAAGTCCACACAGGAAGAGGTTGGTGAACTGAAGGTGGTCATTGGTCGCAAATGGATTTTTTTCACTCTGGTTTGAGGAGTCATTAAGACATAAGTTAAACAGTTGACAGGATTGTTCCTTCTTTCTGCTGCACTCTGTGAAGAACTTCAAAATGGAGTTTGCTGAAGACTGATCATCCAACAGAAGAAAAAAAGCTGCCAAGAAGGACTGAAGAGTAACATGGAGAAACTCAAAGTTTGCAGAACCTCCATTGGCATCAAACTCACTCACAGGTTTGAGAAACCCCAGAGTTAGGTCCTCCTCTGTGAGACCGCAGGCAGTGATCTCCTCCTGGTTACAAATAAAGCTCCCTCTCTCCAGACCTTGAAAAGCAAGCTTGGCAAATGAAAAAAGAGACTTTAGGCTAGCTTTGAACGTCTCTGTGGAACATCTGGTGTTTTTTTTTAGCAACGATGAGGCAGTTGAAGTCGAGTGACTAAAGAATGACTCAGACAGCAGAAGAAAGATACCAGTCAGGGTAATGGACGTCTCTGGCAGATGGAAGCTATCATGCATGGTGTGCAGGTGCCTGAACGTCCTGAAGACAATCCAGCAGAAGAGTGGGGTTGAGCAAAGGCCACAGAGATGAGGACTAGCATACAGCTGAAGTGCCACCTGCTCTCTGTGCTCCCGCTCCTTGAAGTGCAGATTAATGTAGGTTTTCAGATGAGATGGGGAAAACCCTCGTAGAGCAACCTTCTTTCTGATCACTTTGCTCTGAATTTCGATTCCTGTTCGAGCTGTCAAGATCTTCTGGGAGTTTTTGAGTAGTTTCCCGCAGAGTAAACTGATCAGCAGTTGGAGGGGATGAGCCTCATGATCTGGAGATACCACCTCAGGGACATTCAGCAGGTCCAGATCCTCCTGGATCTCATCATAGCCATCAAATGTAAAGAGAATCTTTTCAGGGAAGCGCAGAATGTACTCAAATACCTCATCATCTGGATCATAATCTGGGTGGCAGTTGTATTTAAACAAAAGGTCTCTGAGGGAGATCTGCTCTGATTCCTTAAAAATGCTAAACATCCTGCAGCGGAACTTAAAGCAGAAGATAGCATCTGTGTGCAGTGCTTTTTGGGACCAGAGGTTCTGGAGCTTCTGCAGAAGGATAGACTTTCCCACACCAGCGTCTCCCATCACGTAGATGATTTCCCCCTGAGGATTAAAGACTGCATGGTCTCCAAGAAGCTGATCCAGACTCTCTACAAATCCTAGGCTTTCGTTGGAGTTGTTCAACAGTTCCATCAGGGTGTCAGTGTACAGATCCTCCAGATGGGTCTCCTCTTTCTGCCCATAGGACATAATGAAGGAAGTGTCACGGCTCATTTCAAGTCTCAGCTTTGCACAGTACCTGCTGACTAAAGAGTAGAATATGTTAATTAGTAAAAATCGAATGAGCAGAACCGGTCTCAGAAATCACAAATGGCCAGGTAAAACGAGAAAGGAAAAACGAAACGAAAAAGTAACTGGGAGGTTTTAGATGAAGAATCTGCCACTTTATGTATGTATTAACATATAACTATATTAACATTAAAATTAACATTGTGACATTAACAACAACTCTATGCCTCATTTCAAATTGCACAAGCTTGTTTTATAAAGTTGATAATGTAACTACTAGCTATTTTTCCAATTTCATTTGGTTTAAATTTGTCATATTTTGGCTTATTTTTAGCCATCTAAAACTAATTTATAGTTTCACTTTTTGATGCAACACTCGACAAAGCATGAATAAAATAAGTTACTTACATGAATAAACACAATCTACAAATTATAAAATTTGTTCAATTTGTGTATGGTACTTCCTCCTTTTCCAAACAGGAAATCAGTTCACATTTACAGTATAAGACAGTGGTACAAACAGTGGTTTGCTACATCTGTCCAATGTATTGGCAATAAATAAAAAAGTAATAGAGTAGTAGTAGTAGAGTAGTAGTAACAAATAATAGAGTAGTGTGACCCTAATACTCACTGGGATCAGTGTTTACAACTTTCATCACTGACACGTCATTGCTTGGGTGAAAGTTGATCTCCTTCAGCCATGGCTGCAGGTCTATGTAAGCATCTCCTACTTTATATATGATAAAGAGGAAGTATTCACAGACCTCTTCCCCTTTGCACTGGACAAACTCCAGAATTTTACGCACCTGAAAAAAAAAAGATATAGATACACACAAATCATTTTACAGTTAAACCATCTATGTGGCATATTTGGTGCCAGTTTTCCAACCTGGGCTGTCTTGGTGGTAGTCCTCTGTACAATCTCAACATCTTCTTCACAGAAGAAGCCACAGGCCAGCAGGTTGTCCAGGATACACTGAATGCTCCTCACCTTGGACACCAGCATCTCTCTGTGGCACGTGAGCAGGTATAAACATTTGACCTTTTTGGCCTGGTCCATGTTGACTGCTGAAGAGTCACAACTGAGGAATAGAACAGAAGTTTTAATTATTAATTATGAGTTAATATTTACAATGTCCACTAAATCTAATCATACATGTTCTTTGTACTGGGGGAGAAAATCAGATCAGTGAAAACCCACACATGAATGGGAAAATAAACTGTATACTTTGTGACTATCAGTTACCATCAGCGATCTACCGGTGAGCTGGAAGGCAAGAATCATTATTTACTTTTGTAATATTTGACATTCACAAAAAACAAACAAAAAAAAAAAACAAACAAACTTTAAATTGTCACAAAATCCTGATGGTCATTTTTCCTGACTCAGTGCCGATGTTGAAACTTGTTCAATAGGAACCTGTAGGGGGCAGTAACTGCATCAGGGGTTGGCTGATACCTTAGTGCAGCAGTGTCGAACTCATTTCCACCAGGGGGCCACATCATCAATACAGTTCCTAAATGTTAGACTATATAGATCAGGGGTCCCCGATACCTGGTCTGCGGACCAGTACCAGTCCATAGGTCTTTTAGTACTGGGCCACTTTGGAACACAGTGAAAAAAATGTACTTCATTTTTACTAATTTACTTCATTCAAAGAAAATCCAGTCAAATCCATTTACTGTCTTTATTTAAAGATAATCTGGTAATAACAGGTAACAGGTGGTACCCGCTGAAAAAAGGTTGGGGACCGCTGGTATAGATGTTACTACTCAATTCCAGACTAATACATGTTTCTGCAATTGATTATTATTTATTCAAGTTCCAAATTTTGTTCATTGTTGTGTAATAAATAATTTCTCAGGTTAAGAAACTCTGCTGCATGAACTTTACTGAATGTCTTTTAAGCTCCTGCGGGCCACACAAAACTGCTTGGCGGGCCGCATTTGGCCCCCGGGCCTTGAGTTTGACACATATGGCTTAGTGATTGTGGTTTGTTCCCTGTAACATAGTCGAAATCATTTGCAACCCCATTGTATGCTTGTTTATTTTGTTGCATAAAACGATCTTTTGTTTTTCAAATAGACTGATATCACTGTTTTGAATTAAAGCACAACTGTTCAACAAAATAATGGACTTCACCACTGTATATTTAATAATATAGTGCCACGGTTATACATGCGTTTGTACGTGTTCTATCAACATATGTTAACAAAATTCCCATTGCGTCACGTTTGTGTACTCATCCCTTTTATGGAGAATTATCAGCTTCTGTTCTAATAAAACCTCACATAATCAGACAAATAAATCATTGCTGACACACTACATGACACACCTTAACATTAACACACCGACGCAATAGCTTTGTTTGTTTAAATAAGACGAGCTCAACTGCAAAGTTTTTAACGATAGCATTGAGGACAACGGCTGCGTTATGTCAATGTTTAAATAGGCAACTGATACAAAATGTTAACATAACACTAAACTCACCATTGTGTAGAGGGAGGTTTGACTTAACTCCACAAGCCCAGTGTGTGTAAAGACACAGGAATCTGTTGTAGGAAGTGAAACTGTTGAACATAGACGACCACGTCATTTCTCCTTTCATAACCCTTGTTGCGTTCAAGTGCCGCGAACATTGGAAAATGCTTCGATGTTTTTTTGTTTGTTTGTTTGTTTGTTTTTGTGAAAATATGTTAACGGAAGGGGTAATGCCAGGTGTGGACTCAAGTCACATCATACATTTGATGACTTTTAACCACGGCAGGAGTGGGCCCCTTTTTCAGTCCTGGAGTTTCATGCCCAAACCCGGCCCACTTTGCTATGGAGTATACAGTATATATATATATACACACACTTGACGCAGTAGGTGGCAGTGATGTTCCTTAATGCAGAGTTCTAGGTTGGCTTAAGCGGAAAAGAAGAAAAGACGACAGGATATTTTGCGACTGTGATTCGTGGAGAAGTCACGACTGAGTTCGAACGGGGGATGATAGTGGGAGTACGTGGGGTCGGCTGCGGCATCTCACAAACGGTGCAGATCTTGGGATAGATGGACAAATCACAACGTTTGTATAACGTAAATAGGAATACATTGTAAGATCCTTATTTCCGGTTGCGGATCCGGCGCATGAGACGTGAGTGTTAGCCGTTTGGGTTTCCAGCGGGCGTTCAAGTCACAGAAACTGGACACGGTGGCTATATGTGATTGATTGAAATGGTAGGTGTTTGAAAACAATTGTCGGTTGTATTTTGTTTGAAATGGTAGTCGTTCGGTCGAGACCGTCAGTGTAATTTACGATAACATGCGCTTCTCGGCAGCTAACGTTAGCTTTGGTCAGAAGTTAAAATGATTCGCAGTTAGTTTTTCGTCCTAAATAATGGACATAGAGTTGTGGTGGTAAATAAGAAATTGGCCTTTCACAAGAGTTTGAGCTGGGCTCCCTCTTGAGAATATGAAATGAACTTGCAAAGTTCTGTACAGAAACCCATCCTACTGCAGGGCCACGAACGGTCCATCACTCAGATCAAGTACAACGGAAGATATTTTCCGTCTCTAAAGATCCAGTGAGTGACACGAAATGATTGCGCTTAACAAGTGCCACCAATGACTATAGTATAGTATAGTAGTATTAGTTTGATGTAAAGATATGGAATGTCCATGTGGAGCTACAAATGGCAACACGACTCTGCTAGTCGAGTAGCAGAGTAATCTTGTGCTAGTTTTGAGTTGCAGTTGTGTTACAAACATAAGGCCATATGCTGTAGTAGTGTGTATGATATTAAAAGGATAAAATTATCATGAAAAGGAGACACGACTAAGGCCAGTAGAATTTATTTATTTTGATTCAGATTAAAAGCAAAGTAGTGCAACATGGATGTCTTCCTGAAGTTATTGGTGGCGGCCATAATGTAGAGCAAACCAATAATTTGTGAAGCAAAGCTATGATTGCATTGGAGAGTTTTAATATTTACCTTCAACAGTGTCTCCCCACACAGGTGGCCAACGTGTGGTACGACTCGGTACCTACAACGGACACACGGGAGCTGTGCGGTGCGTTGACTGTGACTGTATCCTTTATTTAGTTCGGTATGCTGCTGTGTCTTCACCAGGGAAGTTGATATCACTAATAATTAGCGACGTGAAGGCCCTAACATTTCCTGAGTAATCCTGAGTCAGAAAATGTAACCAACGTGAAGGTGAACCCAAACAATAAAAGCAATAAACAAGGGAAGACTGGTATACTGCAACAATGTTATGGCATTAAAGGTAATGTTATCATGCAACAGCACAGTGTTGTGAAACCA
>NC_024319.1:20078619-20080853 GCF_000523025.1 Cynoglossus semilaevis | reverse complement strand
TTTGTGTTAACATGTGGCACAGTGACGTGTTCTTCTAATCTGCAGGTTCTTCCAAGCTGCGTATGAGGAGGCGTTTGGCAGGGGTCAAAGGTCATTTTGGTCCCATCAACTGTGTGGCTTTCCACCCTGACAGCAAGAGGTAAATGAGACCAACACAGCTTTTGATTGTTCAAAAAATAGTTACATTGAGGGCAATGTAGGTTTTTTTGAATGCGTTTCAGCTCTCCTCAAAAGGCGTTTCCAAGAGGTAAAACGCCATAAAAAAAAAAAACTACTTTGTCCAGTTGCCCTCAGTGTAACTATGTTTGGATTAAATGACTGAGAACCTACACGGACAGCTTTTGATTGTGTCATTCATTGTGCTTTGTATGCTGTTGTCATTGTCTTGACATATATTGCCATGGAGGAGAAGACTTGTGAAGCAGGTCACTTGTTTTTTGCTGGACTGAGTGTTTTACTGAAACGTGTAATTCAGCTCATTCCACGATAGTCACTTTTTTGGCCATCGAGAGCTGTATTTGACTTAAGACTGTTGTAAACTTTCCAAATTAAGCAGAACTGAAAAACCCTCTTCTAAAGGTAAAGAAAGAGGGAAAAAACACTTTTTTTACTTAGGGTTTTTTTTTTAGTAATGTAAAAATTCATTGTGTGACTGTTGTAAACCTTTCAGAATAAAGAAAATTGTTGGACCATTATGGGCATTCATTTCCAGATATTTGAGCAAATATGAATTGGGTTTGTCAAAGTCAAGGGTAAGAGTAAAGAAAGAGAAATGAAAAAAAAGATATATAATTTTTTTTACTTGCTTTTTTTTTTATTTTTTTTTTTTTTTTTTACAAAAGGTTTGCTATTATTACGACCTTACGTACAGTATTTCCATCTCTGGTTTTCTTCACTTTGGCGATTAACGCGTCATGTAAAGGACTAGTATTCAACAAAGCGTGTGGACGGTTTGTGTTAAAACGGTCTGCACGCTGCCGAACAGCAGAGTGGGGAAGCCGGTTCTAAACAGCCGGTGCTAAACAGTAGCCTGTTTGAGCCCCACGGGTCGCTTCAGTCAGCGTGTTAGGATTGAGTGGTCCAAACATTTTGGGTGTTGCGACTTAAGCTACGTGTGTTGAAGTGGCTTTGTAGTGAATTGGAACGATGATACTTCCATGACGAAGACGACACATTATTATGTGGAGTACGAATTTATCCTCATTCATTATTTAGGTGTGTATGTGTGCGCGCACTCGTGCACGTATGATTAAGTAAATCCCTTCAGGTGTAGCAGCAGACCCATATTGCCATCACCTGGGCCGGTGGACTCCACCACGCCAAGAAGTCCGAATCAGCTGGGTTCTGTTACGTGAACGACATCGTCCTAGCCATTTCTGAGTTGCCCAAGTAAGAAAAGAAACATTTCAAGTTTTTTTCTTTGTCACCGGAAATGAAACTTTTGGACAGCATTTACAGAATGTGAAATGTTTACAGGACATCGGGGCTGGGAAGGGCAAATACTACGCAGTAAATTATCCAGTCAGAGATGGTATCATCAGAGAGCATATGTGGACTGTTTTCTTTATTTCATCTTGTGTTTCAGGCCAAAAGAAGAGGTTTAATGAAGTTGTTCCACTCCTGATGATGGGACCTTTGTTGAATCCTGTGAGCACATGTAGTTGTGAGTATGTGATCTGTCCATCTTTACTTGAAGTGTTAAAATAAAGCTGAGAGTTACTATTGAAATTTGACTTGTATTGAAATGTGTATCTATGGACTTTGTAAATGTAGTGTTTTTACTATTAAACGAGTCAAAAGTTATTCATTGTGCAAGTATTGTGGATGGGTTTTTTTAACTTTTTACTCATAGCGTACTTTTTACTGCTTTACAGCGTTTTACTGTAAGTATAAAAAATAGGGTTTTAGCACAAACTATTCACTTGGAGTATGTCTTGGGGCATAAACCTGCATTTTGAGGTATTTATTGGACTATCATTTATTGGACTTTTTTGTAACAGTTACACTAGTTTTCCTTGTTTTTGGTTCATTTTCATGAAATCATTAGTACATCATGGAAGTAATTGAAAACATACATTTTTAATAAAGAAACTAATTTTATTTACCTTGCTTTGTATTTTATGACAACTTTCTCATTAATGAAAAGCATCCAGATTTGTGTAAAGGTATGCTGTTATTTTAAGTTTCTCTCCCTAACGATAAACCTGCCCAAATGCCTGAAAATGCAAGACTAT
>NC_024319.1:20061042-20078519 GCF_000523025.1 Cynoglossus semilaevis | reverse complement strand
AAAAATAAAAAGTCCCAGAAATGTCCAGAAATGCAAGATTATGCCCCAAAACCTCCTGCCAAGTGAATTTGTGCTGAATTTTAACCACAAAAATGGACATAGCTAAGTATTTTAATACAAATTAGTGTATTTTTAGTCAGTGACGTGCGGTGAAATCAATGGCTGGTGAGGCATTGACTCCTCTGGAGTCACATTTATAAGAACCTAAAAGATCAACTTATTTCACCATTCATCCAACAGCATGCATCTGGTAATGCTTCATATCCTATCAGCATTCCTCTTTCAATTATACTTACACAAACACAAACATATACACAGGAACATATTTTCCTACAAAGAACGTTTGTCTTAAAGAAATGGACAGAGCACCCTTCTTGTGTCAATTCATAATTACTGTAAACAAATTGAAGTATATAGAAGTGCAGCACAAAGTTCATTTTGACCTAAAAAATTAAGTTCTTTTTTAATCTTTAAATTCTGGTGCTTTAATCAGGGGTTGTCTATCAATTTGATAAGAAAAAAAATATTTTAGGCCAAACATTTAGGCCAATACTTGAATTTATTCTACTTACTACCATCTTATTTTTTAAAAACAAAAACTTAAAATAATTTTAGCCTTATACTTTACTTATAGATGAGGTCCATGGTTGTATCTATCGGATTTCCCTAATCTTAGCATTGTGGACGGTAATGTTTAGTCTCCGTTTCTCATCCAATACCAAATCAATCCTTGAATTTCCAAAAGTTTTTCAAGAAATCTGGCTTTGAATGACACGATGAGAAGGTGGTTTCGTGCAGGACAGCCACAGAGCTAGTCTTTTCGTTTGTACCACTACATTCAAAAAGAACAACTCTGAACGAATTCTGTCCCGTAGTTAAAAGCAAACGTTTTAGCTCCGATGTTGGTGTTCCATCACTTATCATCTTCTGTTTGGACCGTCCTGTTTGAGAAATGTTTCTGTCTTTAAATACAATCCGCAATGAGTCGGATCAGGCAGAGCATAAAAACTCTATGTATTTAACCTACTGGCGTTAGCTTGGCGTCGACTTTCAACTGGCTGTTGACGCTAGCTGGAGAACACCTGTCAGTTCACGTACGACCCCTTGAGGTGAAGCAGAGTACTGTTTGCCTCCTCTGCAGACTTTTCTCTGCACTTTATTGGCTGAGGAACAAAAACTGGCAAGCGTCATGTGACCCAGTTTGTATTGGGTCGCGCAGTCAGAAATGAGGCACATTTCGCCGCTACCTCACCCGAGATTTCTGCACTGTATTAGACTGCGGAATACTCAAATACTACTTACCTAATAAAATGTCAGAAATGTGTAGTCATACTGAAAATCCATCTTTAACACAGATCAGTGCAATTTATTAATATTTATTTTATGTACTTTTTTATCATGGTGGCAGGTGAGGCGCTGCCTTCCCTCCCTCCCCTGAGCGCACGTCTCTGTGTGTGTGTATATATATATATATATATATATATATATATATATATATAAACGACCACAGTTTTATTTCAAGTTTTACTTTGTGATTGTTTGTGATGATGTGATGATCTCTGCAGCTCTCCCGCTCCAACATCTTTCACAGAGCCACTCAAGGGCTGCTGGGCCCTTCTCAAAGAGGAGTCACCTCAGAAGTTGCTCATAAAGATGGCCTTGCCAAAGGATGTGCATGTTTCACAAACAGGCCGAGCAATTAGACCCTGAATAATTAGGCGCTGAAGGGGAGACACGATTCGCCCCACTGATCAGGAAAGATCATGTGAAGTTATAATTAAACAATAACTGGTTTACAAATGAACGCCCGCACGCCTTTGTGTACATAAGTGTGCAAAGTGTAATTAGCTGCGATGCATGCGAGTGAGATTGAAGAACAACAATGTCAAACGGTGGAATGATGTTCGGGCCGTGAGCTTGTATCACTGTTATCTGGTTGCTGCAGAGCGGAGGACGAGGAGGAGGAGGAGGAGGAGTTGAGGTGGATGGATGGTGTGAGTAGAGACAGATATACTGAAGAAGTGGCTGATGCAGAAGACTAATTCATCTGCACATGATCAGAAAAAGCACATGGTTTGACAGATCAGATACAGACTATAGGGAAATAAAGAAATAATAATTAAAAAAACCCCGCAAGATTACAACATGTTTTTCATGTTAACAAAATTGAGTAGTGAGCAATGAAAATAACAGTGCTAGATGTTAAACTTCAACTTTGTTGAAAAAGAGTTGTTACACACTTTTACCGACAAACATGCTCAGAATATCAATACAAATTAAATGCAACATAAACTCCTTCCAAATAAGACACAGACATGCACATCTTACTTATTAATAATGGATAATCAGTATTAAACCAGTAGCTAACATATTCATTCTGTTAGGTCTTTAACAACCACTACAGTAAAGTGTTGGGTTAAGTCAAACATTCTTTTCTGTTTCATAAATATGGAAGCTTAATAACTCATTTGGCTTTTTTGAGAGTAGCGTGTTCTTGTACATATGTAACATATTCATTCATGTAGTTTTGATCATCTTGAAACAACAACCTAAATATTGTATCTTTCCTACATTATATTGTTCCAGCTCAATAAAACAGAAGATTCACTTTTAGCTGCTTATTCATTGTTCCCTCAGGAAATATATATATAAAAAAAGCCTTTTTGATTTGAATACACCTTAATGGATAGAGGAGCTTTCTTTCCATAACCAAATGCTTGTCTATTGATATGGAAAAAATATCACACTTTAAAATGTATAACATTTACATCAGCTCATATACTGTATATAATGAATGCACCTTGCAAACATAAATAGATAAATAGATAAATAAAAAAATAAATAGATGACCGAGTGTGGATTCTGGTATTAGATTTAAATAATAGGTTAGTGCCACTTACTTCATCACCATATATAAGGTACTTAAGATTTTAATTCATGCTTGAATTCATTCTTTATGCAACTTTTAGGTTGAATAACTTCATATGTTATACATTGCTAATGGTTCTAGCCGTGTTCACTGTCGGATTTTGACATATGTTTTGGTAGTATTTGTTTCCATCAGGAACAGGTCGTCTGATTTCTCTTTTTTATATATAAATATAAGCCGTGGTCTAATCTACTTGATGGTGAAAAGATACAGTGACCTAAGTGATATTCCTCTACTACAACATGTGACAACACCACTAGATGTCGCTGGATATTGCACACTGTACCTATAAATGTTTCACTCAAATGTAGAGTCGGGGCAACAAAATTAATTTCTTTACTTTTCCAAAAACTGACTCTAACGTAACAAATTCAACTTACTTTTGTTGCGACTGGTGTCACTAGATGGCACTAGAGCACCAGCAACTCTCTTCCTCTGTGGCCCTCGCTTTCGTCTCAGTCAACAATACGTCAATGGAGGATTTTCTTTCGTAGGAGCCTTATGGGAAATGAATGAAGTCACCTAAATAAAAAGGCAGGTGTAATTAACATGATGCACTATTAATTGCATCTGCCACACAGTGGGTGAAGGGCGTCAGGATGAGGTCGCACTTTTTTTTTAAGTCGAGATCTTAAATCAGAGTGTGACACCATGCCAGGTGTCCAGAGGACAGGTCCGAAATGTCCAATAGTGTGCAGAGACATTAGTATGACCTGTTTCAAAACAAAACAATGTGAGAAAGGGTCCTGTTGAAATCTGGATCAGCTAATGCTTAGAAGACAAGTGAAATTATATAATAATAAAAGCAAATATTAATAAAAATAAAACACTATATTGCACTAGTGACTGCATTAATAATCCAGCATGAGATGAAGGTGCATCCTGAATATTTAGACTTTGGGTAGTTCATTTGGCAGGCATATGCTAAGCAACCAGCTCAGGAACAAACTGCCATTTAGCTGCAATCCCACCACTGACTTGGTTGGTTGTAAGGTCAGCCTGTATCCACTGAAGCACCCCCTGAACCATAAAATGTCTATATACAGTCTCAATTTAAATACATGCAAGAGAAAAAAAGACACAACAACAAACAACAACAGTGGACAAATACAGTAAAACATAGTTATACTATGTTTTTTCTTAAGTATAAATGGAAAATATTGAAGCCAAAAACGTCCTTAAAAAGGCCTTTTATATCACAAGGTGAAAACGTCTCTCCAGTGTAAGAAACAACAAAATGCCTTCTGTTTACTAGACACAGATGGAAATGTGAGTTTCATCTTAGGTCTAAAAATAGTCTAATAACCTTCTGAGGATAAAGACAAAATCATGCCAAAAGCACTGACAGGGAAGGATAACACTAAACTGAAAGGGGGGTGGGGGGGGCTTCAGCTCTTATTTAAGGGAATTCAAGTTCTCAATGTGGCATTAATGGCTGCAACAAAATATCTTTGTCCACATAGATTATTTAGATTTAGATTTTAATTAAAGATTTTTAATTTAGTCCAGAAAACACAGAAGTAGTGGATGTCATTCTGGATGGTAGAAGTCGCTGCCTACTATCACTTGTGATTAGGTTAAATGGTCATCAATGAACAATCAGCTATTGATTATCCCATTGATCCTAATCATGTGCCTAATAAAGCTGAAGTGAGCAGTGTAAGTCACACTCTGCCCAGGATTCCTTTTCACCAGCAGCACAGCTGCGAACATGAGGACCGCGACTGACTGACTGTGGATGGTAGACAACACGAGGTGCAGTTAACAATGTTCAAAAACATCAATTTACTTTTTTTCTTTAAATCTAAAGCAACAGTAAATCATTTTACCTCAGATATTGAATTACAAATTGAATAGAGCTCGCAAAGAAGCTTACATAAATATCACACCACACAGTCCTGTGGGAATGGATGAATTAAATGTGACGGGAGTGGGAAAAACCACTGGAGTCACCACTGACAATGGCACTGTCACTTCATATAGTCAGTCCCAATAGAAATACTGCAGGATTTTCATCCTGGTGAGGTTTTTTTTTAGTTGGGTTGAAGGTGAAATATTCTAGAAAAAAGGGAAAAGGAAGTCTTACAATAAAAGAAGCAACACAGATTATTGTTTTGATTATTTAGACCAAATGTCTGATGTCTGCGGCCACATAAGGGCTCTGGCACATTTTTTGTCTCACCAAAAACATTAGTTATTTTATTTAACCCCTGGTTCTTATTAGATTTTTACAGAGTTTAGTTGAGCACTAACATAGGAACTGAAGAAGCCTCTTGGATTGAAACGTCTTCTTTTAGAAAATTCACGTCCAGTTGCCTAACAGAACTTTTAAACTTAAGCATGACCTGGATGACTGAGAATCTTCATGGTCACTATTATACTAATATAATATTATTTTATATAAAGTTGATCACATGAATAAGTCAACACAGTAAGGTTTCAGACCAGCCATTGGTTTGTGGATTTAAAAGAAATCTCCCACATGACAGAATCAACTACATCACTGGTTTAGCATGGTGCTGAGCTGTGTTTCTGTGCACAACTGACAATGTTGCAACAAAACCTGACATAACACCTTGTTTTGATAAATAAACAACCAAAAGAAATCTTTCCATAGCAAAAAAAAAAAAGTGTTCCAGAATTTATACTAATCTATCCGTCTTGATTTAAAGCTAATCCTCTCACCCCCAATACCTTCGTCTTTCACTTTTAGTTTACAAATTATTATTTTTTCTTGGTACTACTTTCTTGTGAATACAGAATTGCTCTTGTGTATATCTGCATGCATCTATTTTAAACAGAGTTTCTAGATATTTGACCTTTGAGATTTGACAAAGAGGACATGCACAAGGTGAATTTCAACAAAATTAGCTGTTACAAAATACTAATGCTAGGATATTTATCAACCATGGGAGAGGAGGAACAGCTGATATTAAATATCAGTCACATTGAGTTCATAAACAATCAATTTAAATGGTGTTTATAAACATTTTCGTTTATCCCCTTTTCAGTTGTTTTGGTGTAGTATTGTTCGTGGTCTGACCTCCTACAAAAATATTGGTGTGAAATATTTATGAGTAAATATGCATCAGAAAGTGTGAAACCAGTACCTCATCAAAAAAAAACAAGAAACAAATCACATTGGGGCTGCATTAAGCCCCTCCATGGACCACCATCAGCCCTTGTACCCCATGTTGGTAATCTCTAATTTAACCCTGGATTAAAGAGGTGTTTTTTTTTCTCCAGCCAAGGCCATGCAGTCGATTTAAAGGCATGCAGCCTGGGGCAGAAAAAAACACAGCACTGGCACATAATCTTCCATTCATCAAGCCTGGTTTTCTCTCCACCATTAATTCCACGCAGACGAATGGGCTTGAAGCAAAAGGCAGATTTTTTTTTCTTTTAGGCAGAAGACACAGGAGCAGGAGCAGAGGAAGGGGAGAAATTTAAAAGACAGTTAAGCCTCAACGTTGGAAAAAAGCTGTTTAATATCAACCCCATTATTTAAAAATGTGCAAGTCCCGTTTGTTCATGTGGCAAGTGATGAAACACCTACAGGCATCTTTTCCTCTGCGCAAAATCCAACCCAAGTTCATCCAGTGAATGTGACTGACATAGACCAACCCCACAAACCGTCCAAAATAAAATAGAAAATAAAATACTAATAAATGACAAGCAATTGAAAAACCAAAGCCAGAAAACCGCGCTAAATTGCTACACATCCACGTCCAACAATTTAAATTTCCAGTGAATTATGACTTGGGTGAATTTATTTATTAAAGCTACTGAGGAAAAAAAATACACATTTCAGTGCCATATAATCGTTTCTGTTGGAGGAACGAAGAAAAAGCAATTTCCACACGAGAGAGGGAGAGAGAGAAAGAAAATGAATCTATGTCTTTGCATAAAATAAAACCAGCTACCGTGCGTAAAATGGAGCTTTGACGGTCCAGGCTGTGCCAATCCCGCTGAATAATAATATTAATAATAATGGTGAAAATAAAAAAAAAATATAAATGTCCCCATACTCCTTTCTACAAAAAGCAGACACTGTCATTTTCATAAAAAATCTCCCTCGTTGTGCCTATAAAACAGAATAAATTACAATCTCATTACCAAAACAAACCAAACCGGAAATACAAATAAAATTAGAAACTAAAAACTCCTCTTCCCCCGTAACAATAAAGCAGAACAGAGAGACAAAATGTCTGAAATGGAACGGCTACCAATAATAATAATAATAATAATAATAATAATAATAATAATAATAATAATAATAATAATAATAATAATAATATGTAATCTCCAATTGATTTTAAATACATTTAAAGAGCATTGTAAAATGTATTATTATTATAACAAATATATATTTTATGCTTTGTATTATTATTATTATTATTATTATTATTATTATTATTATTATTATTATTATTATTATTATTCGCTTTTTCTCAAAGCCAATAATACTGACTTGTTTTCGACTGACTTGTGCTCCATCGTTTACGTTATCAATTCATCTGAGTTCAGCCGTTAAAGCATATTTAATGTTACATAATGGGAAACACAATCTGATGTAATTTCACAGCGGACTGAAAATATACGGAAGAGAAACATTATTTGAAATTGAAAAAAATACGTGTGGAAATCAATCCGTGAAACGAGCGTCATTTTCGACATCACATTGAGAGAAACGTTAAATAGCAACAACAAACACAAGGCAGCAGGAAGGCTGTGAATGAAAAGAAGATTTAGAAAATAAAAATGCTGGCTTTTGAAAACATCAAATTCAAAAAAGTGCCCCAGTGAAGTAACGACAAAATAACGAGTTAGAGAAAAGAAAGAAAAACGGGGGGGATCATGAAGCCATGACTTTCAAAAGTTATACAATATTTACAAAAGTGGATCCCAAATGTTCTGAGAGAGTTTAACTGACATATATAATCTCTGTAGATATTTATTTCATTCGTGTGTAGCCCATTCTTTTTGGGGGGAGTGGGAGGGGTAAAAAGTGCAATTTATATGATCCAATCAGTCGGTTAAAGGAACATTTGAATTTCTTGGGGTTTTTTTTTAATCGTTTGTCAGTTTTCCATTGAATTTTAAGGTTTTTCATTATTTGGCTCAAGGGCAGAGGTCGAAGCTGCAGTTAGGCCATTTATTAAGGAGTTATTTTGTAATAATAATAATAATAGCAATGATAATAATAATAATAACAATAACAATAATAATACTAATCGCAGTTATAAATAAGAGCTGATGGCCTGCAGCTTCACAGCAGCGTCTCTCTGCTGCTTGCCTGACAGATGGGACTCGGGACGATGCTCAGCCTCAGCTGGACTCCACTGGACTGTGGGCTGCAGCCTTTTACTTTCCTTCACTGGCCCCCAGTTTACTCCATTAACACAGCTCCTTTGACCCCCCACTGCGCCTTCCATCCATCCACCCACCATCCATCCACCCACTGCTGGACGCACCATTATGGACCGTAAACAAACAACTAAAAAACGCCTCTGTCTTGCCTTTCCTCCTTTTACGCACAGGAAAATGTAGGAGATTTAATTATTTTTTAGGCTTTAAAATGGAAACCATTCACCATGCCATCCTCTCCTTTCTCTCTCTCTTTTGTTGTTTTTGTCATTTCAATACACGATGGGGGGCTACACCTGGAAACTGCGTCGAGTGTAGTCACAGTGCTGGGCTTGTATCCTCGGCTTGTGTTCCTTGAAGAGGAGAGGGGGGAAAACAAATGTCCTGTCCTCTCCTTCACTCTGTTTCCCACGGAATTCACTGCAGATATTGTGTAAATACTCACTGCAATCTAGTATACATAAAACACCCACTATATTGTTTCATAGTCCAGTGATTTATATATAACCTTAGGGATAAATAATAAAAAATGGATAAACAAGTCCTGGAGGAGCGGTCCAGGCTCAATGGAGTTCACTGGACCGGGGTCTGGACCCCGTGGTGCGGCGGCGTGTCCCCGTACACATCCTCGCTCCCCGGCAGCGCTCCTCCAGGAGGTGTCATGCGTTTCTCCTTCTGTCTCCTGTTACAAAACCAAACCCTCACCACTTCTTTCTCCAGGTGCAGACTGTCCGCCAGGTTGATTATTTCCGACGCTGCCGGCTTAGGGCACTTCAAAAAATGGCTCTCCAAAGCTCCCTTTACGCTCACCTCGATGGAGGTCCGTTTTTTCCTTTTTCTCCCCTGCGCGGCGATTTTGTCTAGGCTGGTGGGGCTGCCCGAGGTGGAGTCCGCCTCTTCCAGCCACTTGTTCAACAGAGGCTTCAGCTTGCACATGTTTTTGAAGCTGAGCTGCAGGGCCTCAAACCTGCATATTGTGGTTTGGGAAAAGACATTTCCGTACAGGGTCCCCAGGGCGAGTCCCACGTCCGCCTGCGTGAAGCCCAGCTTGATCCTCCTCTGCTTAAACTGCTTGGCGAACTGTTCCAGGTCGTCCGAGGTCGGCGTATCCTCGTCCGAGTGGTCGTGGTGACTCTGCGGCCGGTGCTGGTGCTGATGCTGGGACTGAGGGTGGCCGTGGTCGCTGAGGTGCGGGCTGTGGTGCTCGTCGTGGCTGTCTCTAAGGTTGTGGTGGTGCATGCCGTGCGCGCTGCTCGGGATCAGCCCGTTGACGCCAAAGCCCGGTTGGGAGTAAATAAGGCTCTGGCCGTTGGTCGTCGCCATAGTCTGTATGTGCGCCGCGGTTGTGGTTCTCCACGCCCGGCTGTCGTGGTGGTTCCCGTGCGTCTGGTGCACAAGGTGCTGCGCCCGCGCCTGGTGCTGTAAGTTGCTGCTGGAGTTGTGCATTTCGTCCCGCGCTGCCTGCACAGCGGGCTTGATGTCCTGCTCCGCGCCGAGCGGGCTGGAGGACCACGGTGCGCCCTCTCCATGGGACAGCGCCGTGATCCACTGGTGCGCGTGGCTCAGCGTGTGGCTGTTGCTCTGCAGCGGGTAGTCGCCCTGCAACAGGCTCTGCGCGTCCCGGTACGCCGTGGCTTGCTGCATGTTGCCAGGCTCCGAGTGCACGATGGATGCGCTGGAGGTGAGGATGTTGTAGTGGTTAGACGCTGCGGTCGCCATGACTCTCGGAGCCGGACTGGTCGCTCTTATTAAATGAACCTCGCATTTGACAGATCCTCTCCTGCCCACAGGCGGCTCCCAGGCGCTCTGCCAGGAGAACGCTGAGGCGCACCTGGACCCTGCTCCGCCTCCCACCGATGATTGGACACGAGAGGATGATGGACGTCGTCACCAAGGGCAACGGCGCAGCGATTGGCTGCAAAGAAACATCAACAAACACCAGTGTCTTTGTGGGAGAGGTGCGGGATGAGGATCCTGTGGACGCGGAGAGCCCGAGCGCAGCATGGAGAGACGGAGCAGCCGGATGAGCAGAGCAACTGTAAGATACAGGAGTTTTACTTTGATCATCGTCGTCATCTTCATCATCATCATCAGGCTGTAGGTAGAGTCCAAACCCAGGAAACCTGCAGGTCTTCTCTAACGACAACATGTGTATCAAAGTGTGAGTTTTGGGGGCAGCTCTTGAAAAATTAGTTGACTATTTACACAGTTATAATGCGAGAAATTAAAACAGCGGGTAAAATTCAGGAAAATTGCAAAAAGTGATTATTGTCAGTTGTAAATAAAAGTATGAAGAACTGCAGTAACTGTCAAATGTACAGTACAGTGTGTATCCGTCAGTCCTGTGGATTTAGAGTTTGTGTCATTAGGATTTGTAATTGAGAGTGCATATTAATGAGATAATGTTTTTATGCAGAGTGTGTTTGTGGAACAAACACGTCAGTTTTACCTCTGATATGTGAAAAACATATGTGAAAAAATTCAAACAAAATAAGCGGAAATTTGTTTTTGTTTTTCCAGCATTTTTCAAAAGATAATTCTAATCCCTAATGAATTGCTAGTAAATCGTTAATATTTATTTACTTAACTCAAAACCCATAAAAAGGAATTGAAGTAAAATAAAATTAGAAACTATGTTTAGTTAATAACTAAATCAATTTAATGTAAAACTGAATGCAAAAAACATGTTGTTCGTTTATCGTAAGGGAAAAGGTTTTTTGTAAAATCTATTTTTACAACAATTTTTTAACTTAAAATGCTACTCGATTTCTACAGTAAATTTTAAATTTACACTTCTTTTCCCAGTAAGACTGTAAGGTAACGCCATAGTTGTGTTTGTACAAGAAAGTACAGAAAGAGTACAGTACACCAACATTAGAGACAGTGTAAACATAAATAAATAATAAATAAAAGCATATATAACAACGTAAATAATACATCTATTGAGGTTTTTCATATTATAAAGTGTTGTTAATTAAAATCATTTGAGTTTCACGTGATTCATAGTACTATGAAAACAGTAAACATTGTATTTAATTGATCCTTCACAACAAATGTAAAACAATTATGACCAGAAATTATTTATGACAATAAAAACAATCTTTGTCATGCAGAGGAAAAAACACCAACTATTTGATTTAAAAAAACAAATATTTGCAGAAACACTACAATTCTATTATGTTTAGGTTTCATTTAATAATTGCATTTGCACAACATTCTTTTGGATTCGACTCCCTGGATCAACACTGACTCCTACTGAAAGTTAACCCTGCTGTAGTTAAATTATTCTTGGGCAACAAGCACTGTTTATGTCATTTTCTTAAACACAAAATAGAAAGAAAATGTTATTAGTATATAACAAGTAAACAGTGATTTTAGACCAACCTAGTAGTTGATTTGTTTGCTTAGTTAGCTTTCAACAACAACAACAACAAAATATACTAACACAGATTTTGTTTTTAAAAGAAAGTAAGTATAATTTAATTTATATAGTTTTATTTTATTTTACCTAAAACCGTCTGCTAATGTTTTCCTCTTGGTTTAAAGTAGATTTAACTGTAAATATGTCTTTAGGCCATGAAAAGGGAATTTTAGTTTTTATAATGTTAAACATTTCAATATAATTGATAAACAGGTTAAAACACTGAATTTCATTTATTTATATTTTTGTCCCGGTTTTTGTTAGATTATTTTGTTTTTTAAGTCATGACATAACACACACGTTTATTTTGACCAACACATTCATTTAGAAAAATAAGTTATGGTCCACAGGTGGCTTTTATTTCAAGTTTATTATTTTCCTCTGTGACATGTGACAACCTACCAGAAATCTTCTGGTAGGTCCTGACCTTAAGGTTGATTATCAATGATTTACAGAGTGATGCGGAAAAACACTTTCTGTGATGTTTACATCAGCAAAAGAAGAAGAGGAAAAAAAGAAAACTTCTATACTTTATTTAGAAACTATGATCTGCTCATCCTCTCTGTATTGGGAGGACAGACTCGAGTGAAGCAGAGAGTATAGCAGATTCAGGATTCTCGGTCTAGGGTGTTATCCCCTCCCAGCTGCCATCCCCTCCCCAGTGTCAGCTTCAGGGACCAGGACTTTGTCCAGAGAGGGGACATTCCTGGTCGACCACTGCTGGTTGCCATAGGGAGAGGTAAATGAAACAACGGCGGTCACGTCACTGCACAAACCTCCTCCCCACGACACAACCCCCACCCCGATCCTGGCTGGACTATCTAAAGGCCTCTATAGAGAGAGACTCTCTGCTGCGGGGACAAAGCCTTTGCAGGGATAAAGGAGGGAGGAGTAAAAGAGCACAAGGCCCTGAGAGAGGGAGAAAAAGGGCCAGAGAAAGTGGAAAAAAGATGAGAGAGAGAGATTACGCCCGTCCTCAAAGCTGTCCACCTCTCACTGCACTGAGATAAAACAAACTGTGTGGGAAAAAAAATGACAAACATTTTCAAATGCCAACCTTCTCACTGCACAAAAAAGGCTTTAATTGGGAACATTAGGTGGGCATTTATATTTCCTATTACATATGCATCGGTGCAAGTAAGTCACTTTTTACATTTAGGTAATACACATGAGTCTCAAATTAAACGTATAAATCAACGCGGGCACTTCCTTTACATTCACACTTTATTGTTTCTAAGTATGCAAATGACTTGAACTGTAATTAAAAATCTTCTTTAATAAGTTGGACCAATGAATAAAATTAAAAGTTGATAAAAACTAATATTAAATAAATATTTCCACTGACTATATATATATATATATATATATATATATATATATATATATATATATATATATATATATATATATATATATATATATACAGTGTGAAAACTGTGAGGAGGCTGCAGACTGAGGGCGAACGCTTTTACAAATCATTCTGAGCAATGTTAATGTATTCAGCAAAGTTCACACAAGGACACATGTCATGTGTCTGTGAACAATACAGTGGCACCTAACAAAGGACAAGTGCTAATTACAAAATGTTCTCCATTCTCTGCTTTACATACTGTTAACTGCACTGGGTTTTGGTTCCAGGTCCTGTTTAAAGTTTCCGCCTTTACTGATGATTTTTGATGCCTAACAGTGAATTAAATGTAATTATCTTTAAGTCAATGGCATCAATCTGCATATTAAACACTTTGATATATTCACCCTTTCAGCAGACACTTAATAACTCAAATACACAAATACCATTTGGAGAAAAGCTGGTACTTGTCCACAAAAAAAAAAAAAAAAAAAAAAACCTCAATAATGTGCTTTAACTTTTTCAGCTAAAATGACTATGAAAGGTTTCTTTGATATTAATAGTTTGGAAAATAAAAATAAAAGTATTTAATTTTTGAAGTATTAAACAGCTAGTCCACAGTCCATGTTTACTGTTCTCATATTCTCTTCTTCATGATAATCCCAAACTAGGATTATATAGTTATATATATTGTTCCTGGGAAAAAGACAAGGCTTTGACTGAAGTGTCCAGGGTAGGCTCAGAGCATTAGAACTTAATGCCAATTTTTGCACTAACCTGATTCAATCTTCTTTACATGATAGAATCTAAAGTAGTGTAGTTTGTGTATATGCTGTGTAAAGTCACACTGATCCACTCAAGTACTGTATCCCTGAACCCTTGTGTCCAAGACCAATGTCTTGGCATGGCAGTTCCTAAAGCATTACTTCCCTAAACAGCTGTAGGTCACTGACTGTCAACATCATGCTCTGTTCTCAGTCTACATGACAGCAATACATTTTACCAGAACCTTTTTAACCAATATTAGTAACTGGAGCTGATGACAAGTCTTTCTGTTGAGCCACAAACCTTTCATGGTTTTGACCATTTTAACCAGGCCGTTGGCAGAAGTTCTTTATTATTTCCAGTCTCAACGACCACTGAACAATTAACATTCTTATTAAGTAGTCTCTTGTTTCACTTGTTTTGCAATTTTGTATTGCATTTAAAAAAAAATATATAATTTATTTTATTACAAATAAAATGAAGTTAGTCAGAAAAATGAGTTGCCTCTTGGTAGAGAACAAATAAGTGACTGACCTACACATTTTTTATTTTATCATCTTATCTTGTTTTTGGCCCTAAAGACATCGTCCATACAAACTAAACATGTTCACATGACTCCCACAGATGAGTAAAGAAATGAGAACATATCACAAAACTCACCCAAACTGATGTGGAGACTTTCATAATTGCTTGTCAAATTTGAAATCCAGTTTGTTGCTGATTAATACACTGATCGCAGCCCTAACTAAGAGGACCACAACCCACCCACCCCCCCAAAAAAAAAAACAATTTCAGTAAAAGAAGACTACAATGTGATTTGTAATGTTGAAGAAAGTTCTTCATCATGAGGAGAAACAGTAAACAACATTAGTCGTAAATTATTTTACTTAGTCTGTTTGTGTTAATGATAACTGGTATAGTTATAATAAACCATTGAAACCCAAAGAATCAGGCAAAACATCCATTTTCCACGTAAGACTCCTGCTCTTCCATTAAGTATCACTGATTGGGCCTTTAATGGGTCTCATTTCAGAGACTAATAATCCTTTATGGATGTGACTCCAGCTGCACTGGCAGCACACGGAGGAGCCCGGATTTTAGTCATAAGAGGAAAAGTTTCCAGGCACGGCTCAGTAATTCATCCTGGTAATACTGAACATTATTGTGGCGTAACATTGAAATCGGCCAAATCAAAAGAACATTGTGGTAATTAGGTGGTAATTCAAGGAATTACCACATCGCCACACAGGCTTAAATAGTCGTGTTGGGAGAAACGCAAAGCACATTATTTTAATGGTGTAATATGCAAACTATGGCTCGTTTCAATTACATGGCTTAACAATGCATAAATGATGCCAGCCTTGTTATTTGGACTTTGGGGTCCTCAGTTATTCTGTGGCTCAGAAGGGGCCAGAGTCAGGGGCCACATCACCATCTCTTGTCCTGTTAAAAAAACAAAAAAACCCCAAAACCCCCCCCCCCCCCAGAGCTGAGCACAGAGGGCTGCTGCCAAACTACATTTAAGGGAATAAAAATGAACAGCAGAGAAGGTAAGCGTTAAATTAACAGTGGGATAATTATATGACCCATGTGCTGTAAAGATTCAATTTCTAACGCTCTAATTAGGCGACTGTCTCCCCATACATCAGCTCACATCCCTCTGCCAATTTCTCAACAGAAAGCGTCCTGCGAGCGGAAATAATTAGATTTTATTAAGACACGGCTCATGTAATGAAGAAAATCAAAGGAGCGGATGGTTAAATACGATATGTTTTTAAAATCATTGACTGGTCCTCCCCCACACACTTGCACTCACACACTCACACACACACATAGACCACTGAGTCCCATTTAAAGACAAGGACAGTTGAATCCACCCTGGGATTTTGTCTCCGTGTGTGACCCATTTAAAGAACTGTCTGCTGTCTGCTGTAGTGGTTTCAACCATCAAGAATAGAAATGTAGTCCATATATAATCACATTTAGAGCAATGGGCCGAAACCACTGGGCATTGACAGTTATGAAGCATGTGTTCAGATCATCTGTTAATCTGTCATTTACTCTGAAAATACTTCACCTAGTGGACAAATGTGTTAATTGGTTATTCTGGGTTTGGACGTCTGACCGAGGATTTGCAGAGGTTTGCATGTTCAGACTTTTGATCTAAGGCCAGACAGAAAGCTTAAAGCTGATGGAGGCAACATTATGAGTTCTTTAACATCTCAAGGGGTGGATCATAACTGAACATTGAGTTGGAGGAGATACAGTGCTGGATTTAGCTCCTTCTGGATTTAGCCCCTTTTTTACCCCTGCCCCCCCCCCCCCCAACTACTTTTCTATTCAAAATGTTTTATTGGTTCTGATCAGTGCCACTCTAAGATTGCACCCCCTTTTTGCTACCTTTTCTCCTTTTTGCTCAACTTCAAATACACTTCGACTGACCGTTTAAACCTCTGCCTGTTTATTTACAAGGAAAACAAACACCTTTTTATTGAACTCCATCACTCAAACATGTAGTCAAAATCAAGAACATTTAGCACTTTTCCCTTATTGTACCGATTTGCTTACATTCTATTATACTTTTAAATGCAAAGATGTGAAAATTAATCAATATTTTATATTACATTTTGTGATAATGCCCATAATACCACCTGGATGTTACATGGAGAATTACATCTTTTTTTGGCCCACACTAAATGTTTAAAAGTCACATGCAAAATGAAAATGAGGTCTAACGCTCTTTATACACTTGTAAAGGATTATACTGTACTGTAGTCTCAATTACACCAGATATTTATTAATGTTTTTTACACGTTTTTTACATTCTTGCTGCGGATAGGTCAAAATGCTATGTTCTGCTTGTGGCCAAATTAAAATCTAAGATCTAATCTAATCTGATTTAATCTAAGATCATGTTCCATTGGCAGACTATCAATCGGTGTCGAATGCTTCCAAAAGCTCAGACTCAAGTAAGAGTCTACATGGAAAAGAAAGGGGAATGTTCCTATTTTATGAAGCATGAACCTGCAAATGTGGATAAAATGTTTAAACTTCCATTTCCAGTGTACAATTCTACTGTATAGGACTATGATAAAAGATGTAAACAAAGTACAACGAGACCTCAACAACTTGAGCATTTAATGCTGTAAAGACACAAAACATCCCTTTTGGACCATTACTGTTTTATTACACTCACATCTTCAGGGAACAATCACGACTAAATGGATAAGTCTCTGCTCTGTAGCTACAACCTGCAGCATCTTTGACTTTTTTTGGCTCTTATTTTCAGAAGCAAAAACAAATTCCGCCGTTGTCCTTCAGTTTATTATCAGAAATACTGAATTTTTCATGACTTTCCTGTTAAAGCAATGGTAATTTGCACATAGACTACAGACTCCACAGAAGTCTTTCACCATTTTTTCATCAGATCATTTATTACAGACGGAGAGTTGTTTTTATTTCAGAGTAGATGCTTAGATTTCAAAAGTCCTCGCTTGAGTCCTACATAAAGAGTTCCTTCCCGCATCTTTCATCTTTACCGTAATTGCTGTGAGCATCAAAGAGAGCGAGGGGGAGATTGACAGGGTGTATATAGTGAGTGTGTGACGACAGATGAGGGGGGGGGGGGGGGGGGGGGGGGTGTGGGG
>NC_024319.1:20038479-20059661 GCF_000523025.1 Cynoglossus semilaevis | reverse complement strand
GGAGCGACGTGGGGGGGGGTGGGAGGGGGGGGGGCGCGCGGGGGGGGGGGGGGGGGGGGGGTTTAAGATGTGAGGTGAGAAGGAGGAGAATGAGAGAAAAGTAGGAGAGGGACAGGAGAGTGTGGAGAGAGTTAACGAGAGGGAGAGCATTAATTGTGTGCATTGTGCCGGGGCTCTTTTGCTGAGTGTGGATGTCGAGGTGCGGGCGTTCACCCCTCCAGCAGCCCGCCCTGATCTGAGCCATCTCTCTCACACTGATGTATTCCAATGCAATTAGGCCACTCAAAGACCTGCTTAAAGCTGCACCCCCCTAGCCACCCACCCTCCTCTCTCTCTTTAACTCTCACTCTCTCTCAGCAGCCCCTGTAGGTTACCCTCCATTGTAACAGGGAGGTGTATTCTGTCCCTCTTTGAGGCCCTGGATGAAGAGACCACCCTAGGGAGCAGAAAAAGGGAGGATTACCTCTCTTTTCTCTTTGTCCCCTTTTCCTCTGTCTTTCTGTCTCTTTATCGCTCACTCTCTCCGTGTTCACCTCTAAAGTGCCAGAGCTCAGGTAGCTCTATATATAAATATATAAAGCACAGCTTTGGTTAACTCTTCCAAAGAGACACAACTTAAAGGTGTTGCAGCAGGAAACAGAAGTAGAGCAAGTGGAGACCCTTTGTGATAGATGTCAATGTGGGGCAACTCAGCAGTATCACTTTCCCCTCTTTCTATTTTCAAAGTCATATTTCAACACGTGTTGTGGAGCTTCTAGCTCATTACTCGTCCCTTTTTTCACCTCTGCCGCAGCTTCAGCAAGATATCGCTCTTTCTCTGCCGAATTAAAGGAGAAATCTGGTTGCATTTAACACTTTGGTCGAGGTCAACAAGTACTCTTGAGGGGAAATAAGTAATACTGTCCTACATAGACCTACCACACACTTGGACAGTGTTTTCTTTAAAATAAAAAAGCATATGGTTTTGAATTGTGTATTTTGCCAGAAAGTGAACAACTCTGCCACGTACTCACTGAAAAAGAATGGTAGATATTGTACATAAAAAAGAAGAAGTATATCCTATAGACTTCTTCTGCTTTCTCACGCCAAAGCTAAACGTGTGCATTGTGTCCTACAACAAACTAGGCCAGACCATGTTGCATAGTACTTGTGACGATATTTTGATCAGTGGAAGTGTCCAAGCAGAAGGCTGACTTGCTTTATGTTGGACCATGTTGTCTGGATTTCTTCCCTATTTATTTAAATAGTCATACTTCAACAAGTGGTGTGGGCCATCTAGCTCACTCTCCCCTGTTAGCCTCTGCACCACAGCCTTAGAGAGTCAGTCCCCACTGCTCGGCATGATGGCAGAGTTCTGTTGGCTTGGTTTCAGAATGTCTCTGTCCCCAGAAAGCGCTTAAAGCAGATTACCAACCCTAACACTACACAACCCCAATAAGAGAGAAATCTGGCACATTATTACCAGCAATACTACTAAATGGCATCAACAGATTAACGAGGTAATCCACACAATGAGGTCTTTGATTCATGTGGTTTGGCAGGCAGCAATGCCAGGCATAATGCATGCTCTTATTACCCAGCACGAGAAAACCTGGCAGAAGCCATTGTGTTTTTTTTTTTTGTTGTCTTTCTATCAGATGAGCTTTTGAAGATTTTTTTTAAGCTTATGCATCTGGTGCTTTTTGCTTGTTTCCTCATATGAGAAACAACCTGCTGGCTGGACCTGTGGAGGAAGGGGAGGAACCACAAGGTTTCTGAAGGCTGTTTAAACAGCAGGGCTGAGGCGTTCTCCCGCGTCCTTCCCCCCATTTTTCTGCATAAGGACGTGCGTAGAGGATGTTTGTGTGTGTGTGTGTGTGTGAGGGAGGGAGGGAGAGACAGACAGATCTCCCAGTCCCATCGCTCATGTGCGGCTCGATTAGCCCCACGTGCCTCGTTCATCAGACGTAGAGGCAGAGCAGATGGCAGGAGACGCACCATGTTACCACGCTGCAGCACTATGTAACACTGCTCTAATTGAAACATCAATACTTCCCTGTCAATAAACTATTGCTACTTTACAAAACAACACTACCTACAGACCTGCACTTGACCAGAGGAGGCATGGCAACACTAGTCTCGGCGTCAAACTGAGATTCAGTGGAAAAAAGTTTCAGACAGATTCCAAAAATAGGGAATTGCACGTTTTTTAAGTGAATTAATTTCTGCAAAACAGATTTATTGTGGTAAAGGAAGCATGAGGCAGAAAAGAGGGAGAGACTTTCATCTGTATCTTTTCTACAGTGGCACATTTTTTAATGAATTGATAAAAAGTTGAGGGAGCTCCCATGGCTGCAATCAGCAATTCAACATTATCAGAAATTCACTGAAGAACAGAGAGAAATTAGGGAGCTAGAAATTCATTTGTTATTTGTCCAACCCAATGAGGAGTGACACAGCGCCTTTAATAAATGGGTAATCCATTTCTTATTGCGCTGAGCTAATTCACCCTTCACTGAAGTGGAAAAAGACAAACATATCTTTCACTAACCTTTGCAACTTTCCCAGGAAAACAAAGAGTACGGATGAGAGGTGAGAGTTGCTCCAGGGACTATTTGTTTTTGGGGAAGGATTTATATGGTTGTGTGTGTGTTTCTGTGTCTGGCAGAAGTTAGGGAATCGAGTATTAATCATCACGGCTGACACTGACAACAGGTCACACAGTCAAACTACACTACGCAGGGTTGATTCATGACCAACTGGACTGTCGGACTGTGAAAAATAATGATCTTTATTTAACTCTGGTTTATATTTGTTTCCTCACTCCTCTGCCCACCTCCACCTCTCCTGACTTTCTGCTCACAGTTCCTCCACCTCCTGGATTTGAAGTACTTTTTGCTGATCCATTATGACAACATCCTGGAGAATCTACTAAGGTAAAGGCTTGATCTCTTATTTTGTATGATCTAAAAGTGTATACATTTCTTTAAACCCTTTGTTGAAGGGAGACTTCTGTCAAGGCTTCTGAAGTACTTGTTGTAGTGTATACAAAAATGTTATATTTTAGAGCATGATGTTGTGAAAAACTATAAACTGGACCTAAAATAAATGCTTAAACTAAAATGTAATTTATGCAGGAGCTCAGACTGTCGTAAGTAGTAATATATCATAATACGGCAATACCATAACATACACTAGCATAGTATCATATAATTTAGTAGAGTATAACACAGTTTAGTGATACACCGTATAGTAAAGTATTTTATATACTATAACACATTCATATATGTGTATACACAGTATACGATACTATTAGTTCAGTCCGTTGTAGTCTAGTATTGTAGAGTGTAGTTGAGTATAGTAATATACTATAGTAAAAGTATGAACATTTTCTGTTGTGTCATAATTTATATGAAGATATTCACCAGTAAATGTCTTTTTAACAACATACTGATAACAATTTCAAACTTTGACAACCACTACTTAAAATGTATTGTATCGCTACAAGCTCTCTCTCCCTAATCTGATGACACAACATTCTTTTCCCCTCCAACCGCCACAGACAGGGAAAACAATATATACAGCTGTTTCACAACAAGACTAATATCCTGACATTCATGAGATAAAGCTGTGAATTAGACCTTTAATCTGCTCCTGAAAAAAGCCATTATTTTATTTATAGTTGTTGTGGAACATTATTCATTTGTGTTGAGACTCTTTGAGGTCCTCCGTCTGTTCCATTTCACACCACTTGCAGCAGGGGTTGTGACTCGGTTGACACCAATTCCTTCTCCTTATGGATGTAATGAGTGGGAGAAAAAGAGATAGAGAGAGGGGGAGAGCAAGTGAGCGCGAGAGAGAGTGTCGATGGATTTAGAATGAATGAGAGCTGTTCTGAGGAAACTGACTCAACACTGTTTCCTCAGAGAAGGAAAGAAGGACAAACAAACTTCAGCTATGGTTTGATCTTGGCTCAAGTTTTACAGTGACGTCCTAGAGCTGCGAGGAATCCCAAACCAGCAGTTGTACAGCAGGGGTTTCAGTGATACAGTATTTACACGGCATGAGGAAGTGGGAGCTCACTGCAGCAGACGGCAGCGTACACGACGATTTCAATTATTTCTCACAGCATTCATGAAAATAGAAGCACAGTGGGGTGTACGCTATGAACGAGAAAAACTATAAAAAGACATGAAGGAAAAAAAAGAGAACTCCCAAGCCAAAATGTACAGCCATACACTGTTGCTGGTGAAGAGCTGAGAACAGTGGCAGTCTCATGTGGTGGAGTGAATACAGCAAGAACAGTGAAGGCAGCAGAAATCAGGCACAAAGAGTGAGACTGAAAAAACTTTCTCCTGTACAATAAATTCTGCTTTTAGCATCAATATTTTATATTACAGCCCAAACATGGACAACCACTGTGATCGACGGACAATAGAAGAAAATATTGTCATTTCAGAGCTAGACATTTGATTAAATATCCATATTTAATAGAACTGCAATAATAACTAGTTCATGTAATTGTTTTTAGGTCACTATTTTGACACGCTACAAACGCACATACATTTTGTATTTTGATTCTTGGCCTGTGATGTAAATTGAGGAATCACAAAATTTCGTCTATTGAAAAACGTCTATCTTACTGAAAAACGTCCTTTTTCATACATGTACGGAGCATAAACACACGGACATAGTTCCAAATAAATGAAGGAAAACAAAAACAAACGTTTTTTCAGAAAAAGAAATGACCATTGTACACAGTGGTGGAGAATCAATAGTCTGTCAGTTTTCAAGCACGGTGGTTCGTAATTAAGAGAAGCAACAGTAACACTGGCAGAAACCACTGGGATTTGAAGTTGTTTTTTCTCTGGTGAATTTAGCCTTAATGGTGTTGTTGATATTTACTGTTGATGTGACTCCATCTCACAAATAATGTGCTCTTCTGTTGCCCATTATATGACTATGTTTCTTAGATTAAAGCCCAACTAAAGAACACAATGAACGCGCTAACATTCTTACTCATAGTACAACATTTCTCATAACAGCACTCCCAACCCTCCCCCTCCTCACCCTCTCCTTACCTGAAGATGTAGGTACGTAATACGTCTCAGGTCATTTTGTAAAATCTTCTGGACAATTTCTGTCCTTTTTCGAGTCCTGCAATAACAAACAGACATCAGACATTAGCATGAAGCTAACATAATTGTCAATACTATGTTCACTAGAGTTTCACAAAATACTCAAAAATAAAAATGTAATTGCAAATAATTTGAAATGTAAATGCAATTAGTTTGAAATCAATCTCGAGTTAACTACAGTCATTGTGATTAACGGCAAACGGAAATTTGAATCAACTGACATGGAAACGTTTAATAATTGGAATAGTTTTGAATCTGATAAAAATAACAGCAACAACAGGAAGTGTTTTTGTGCTAGAAGAGAATTCAGGGGCTCTCACCAACATGTCATCAGGATTCATCATCCTGGGACATAAAAGTCTGTTCCAAATTTTACAGCAACCATATTCAGCCATATCAGACTGAATTAAAGCGTCTGCTTGGCTAAAAATAAAGCTAGACTAAATTAGCACTTTTATCATTCATAAACCCACTTTGTGTGAATCTGCTGTGTTTTATGCTTGTGGGATATTTTATTGCTGTCATTGTTGTTTACTTTTCTGCTGCACTGAGCCTGGCAGAAACACCTTTTTTCTCTACTGTGTGTGTGTGTGTACTCAGCACAACAACAATAAAGTACATCTTAAATCTTGAACCACACCGTGTGTTTGGTATTAATGTGGTGACAGCGTTCTCCAAGGTTTGTTTGTTTTTTGTGTATTCTGGTATATTTTCCTAGTTGTCCAGTGTTTTAATGTGATAATAATGCAATTTAGTTTTAGCAGGTTACCTCTGACCACCGCCAGTCTAAGAAGAGTCAATACCCTGGCTCTTCATTTATTATTTACTCTGACCAACTAGTGATGACACAGCCTCAGAAACATTTAATTACCTGTAAGGATATTGGTCGATATTACATGTGGAACCAGAGGACGTTTGAATGAAATCATCTCTTGGTTTTTGTTATTCTCGAGGAATTTACACATGTAAACTCCACACTTTTACTCCCCTAATGTTTTTTTTTTAATTTAATTTTTTTTATGCCACTATACCATAACTTAGAGTTGTTGTTGGGCCCTTTGAATAGTAGATGTAATCTGTCTGAACCCTGAAAGGTAAAATAAATAAATACATTTTCATGTGGAGTATTTGTTTTCCTATATATATTAATTACTGTTTTTATAAGAATAGATCTTTTTTTATTGTGTGACACTATATTTCCTCGGTTATAGGTTTTTACAATTACATTTGTATTACAATTATATGAGATCAAATGACTAACTGACCCAAAGAAAAGTGACCTACAGAATAAACAGCATTATTAATTTCCAGCCACAGTAGTGTATGTAGTCACACTCACATCAGGATGTCATTTCTGCCTCTAACTCATCAGCGAAAACAGATGATTAGCAGCTTTTCCTGTGGCTGATCTTATTCTCCTCTCTTAGATGAGAAGCTGTTAGTCAGAGAGGGAAAACTCCCCTAATGTAAGGGGGGGGGGGGGGGGGGGGGGGAGAGAGAGAGAGAGAGAGAGAGGCTCACAGAAAGAGATGTTTGTTTCCCAGCCCTTCTACCGTCACCATGGGACGACCCTCCCCATCCACCCACCAACCAAACCCCCCCCAACCTAATGGATCAAACAAAGGACATCATTTGTAGGCCAAGTCTTTTCTGAGCGTCTCTCTCCTCAGCTCTGCATACCAATCCAATACAGCCCAAGGAAAAAAGACACACCATGCTACGTGCGTGTGTGCGTATATGTGTGTGTGTGTGTGTGTGTGTGTGTCTGGGCCGGGGGTTGGAAGGTCTGTTTGCCTCTCCGCCAAGCATCGATTTATCCTTTTCTCCAATTTATTTCTACTCCTAGCCTCTACGATCCATTCAGATCTGCCTCTAGGGGAGGAACTCTGGGTAAAGACGTTGTCAGGCCTCGTTGCTGCATCCTAACACCGGCTCAAAACGCAGGCCCGGGGACCGTGTACACCCCTGCAAGGGCATGTCAGACAGTGGTGTGTGCATCAACACAGCCATACCTGTCATCAGGCATAAGGCTCACCTTTGTCAGAGCCGTTAATGACATGGTAATGCAGCATAGAGGACACAGTCACAAGGCTTTAGTGATTGTGGGAATTAAATTGTTTCACTACAAAAACTAAGCTGGGATTTGATGTAGTCATATTGAAAAGGAGACACAGTCTGGTCTTTTTTCTGCAGTATAATCCTGATTTATTTCAGCGCACTTCCAGAAGAATCGGTACACTTCCTGAAAACTAGAAGCAAAAATCTGTAGTTCATTAATGTACCTCAATCTTTATTTACCAGGCAGGAATAAAGGCCAAAAAAGCAACTGTTCTCTCAATTTAAAAAACAATGTGTCTGCGGACAGAATAATAAAGAGTTTGCATCTCTCACAATCCACCAAAAAATTCCACTGGCATGAAAGTGTGAAAATGGCTGCTCAATGTGTTTGACCTTTAAGCCCTGAGGCTCTATCCCATCAGAGATCAGTATGTTATTGTGATGAACGTGACAACATTGGCTCCAACTACTTTGGGAAATCATTGTCGTCTAACTCAGTCTGCCAATGCATCAAAAATGCTCCATGAGACTCTATCATGCAGAAAGTAAGACATACATCAATTTTGTGAAAAAACGCCCCTGGGTTCTGAGCTGGGCCTGAGCTCATGTGAGATAAACTTGTTTGTCTCTATATGCAGCTCTGTGATGGACTGATGAGCTGTTAGGGTTGTAACCTGCCGCTGCACAATGACTGCTGGGATTGGCTCCAGGTCTCACACCCACACCCAGATATAGATGTAGCTGAAAATGACTGAATGAATAAGCGTTTTCTTGTGTTTTGGAAAATCTATGTCAGTAGCGTCAGTAGCCATGACACTGACCTGCACACATGCAGAGCTTTATATCAGAATACAGGTAAACATTATGCTGTTGTAAAGAGAACTATTTGTTGTGCAACTTCCAAACAATATTGTTCGTTTCCAAATAAAAAATTAACTTTGTG
This sequence comes from Cynoglossus semilaevis, assembly GCF_000523025.1. Classification (NCBI taxonomy): domain Eukaryota; kingdom Metazoa; phylum Chordata; class Actinopteri; order Pleuronectiformes; family Cynoglossidae; genus Cynoglossus; species Cynoglossus semilaevis. Next base: position 20,051,543 of record NC_024319.1, on the reverse strand, counting down.
TCTAACATACCATCCGCCATCTTGTCTTCTAGTGCTGCTCACCAAACTATCTTGACCTTATCTTATGTCACTCAGTGCATCCTGTGCATCATATTTGGCAAACAAACATTTGGTTCATTATCGCCACCTACTGGCCTGGAATCAGTTCTGCTTGCGTGAATTCAGTATTTAATATAACAGGTTGCCACTAACATATTATATATATCTTAAAAAATAGAAAGTTAGTAACAAAAGACTTTAGTGCTAACCTTGTATGACATTGTGTATAATTAAACGTAAAAAAAGGTTTACGTTCAAAACCTAAATGTTTCTTTTATTTTTACTGCATTGTTTAAAATGTATATCCATTTTATGGATTATAGACATATTTAATTATGCTTTTTCTTTTCTTTCTCTGTAAATAACTGTACGATCAGATAAAATCAGAACAACCAATCTCAAGTCTTGCTCCTACCATCTGATCCTTATCTCTGTCTGTACAATTCTGACATTTTCAGATGTTATTACTCAGAATGGAGGATTTGCATCCTAAAGCCCTGACGCTGACGACAGCGTTCAACAGAAATGCTGCATCTGCACAAATCCCTCCTTCTTTTACCCCGGCACGCACCTTCAGAGACAAACAGACACACACTCAACCGCACACCAATGGCAGAGATTTGTGAGCCATTCTTCAGTGTCACAGTGAGCGACGCCTGGCACATCCCTACACCTGAAGGTGATCAATGCAGATATGTCCAGAGGGAAATTGAAATCCATAGGAAATTAGGTGGTGCCAGTGATTTATTGGAATAGTAAATCACAAACTGTGGGATGTGTGCGTGTCTGTGTACTGTACTGTACTGTAGTGTACCTGCCGTCTGGTTACAGTGATATCAGCAGCCCGCACCCTCCTGTCTCTCTCCATTTGGTAGATCCACTGAATCAGATTCAGGCAAGGGTAGTGGTGTCTCTGGAGCAGCACCTCGGCAGGGATGAGGTGATGTGACCCCATGGACACAAAGGTCTTCAGTGGTTTGTCTGATGTATTAGAAAAGAAATGGTATAGATCATGTATACAGTATGTTCTGGGTTTATTAGCCTAGCCACACTGATGCATTCAATTCTTTTTTTTTTTTTAGTTTTCTGACTCTATAATGTAAAAATGCTTGAGGACCAACTGTTCCTTCTGTGATATGACTATAATTAGGTTGTATAAATGCCTTTGATTTAAACAAATCTGTTTAGTGCAAACCATATGCTTATGTTTAGGTTGTAATGGAATTACTGATAATCCAAGGTACTTATTTTGGGGACAGATGTCTTCAAATCAATTCAGTTTTAATGCAAGGTCAAATAACACAAAGGAAAGTTAAGAGTCGCATTCACAAACAAACTAAATGTAGCCCTGGTATATATATATATATATGTATATATATACATATATATATATATATATTGCAGAGCCAAAATTCACGTTTAGCTTTAAGAAATTATTGCAATTGCTACAACCAATCAAAATCAATTACTTGCTAAAATTATTACAAATACTTAAAATTAGTGAACTAACAAAAATTAAAACTTTAAAGTAAAAAAAATAAGTTGCACACATTTATACATTTAAACTACAATATGTTAGCTAAAGTTAGACAAAACCTTTTATAAGCCTATTTTCCTTTTATTAAAGAACAGCTTAAAATGGAAAATAATTTTAAGATATTATCTGTATAACAAAATAATATTTGATTCTCAGTTGTCCATGTGATATTCTGCAGACTTTTTAACAAAGGAATTCTTAACAAAGGAATGTTATTTTCTATAAAGACAGTTACAGCACAAATAGTTAAACTGTGTAATATTTTATGACAGTTGTCCTGTATTAATGTAATGTAATGCAGAAATTTAGAGTGCTGTCTAAACCCATGCTGAAGAATAGGAGAACTACACTTCCTCTTCCACTTGTTCCTGAGCTGTTCTTTTTTTTTCTCCTCCATTTCCAGGTACAGTGTTTGTGCTCCAGCTTGTTTTTGTCCATCTTTAATTGCATTTTTTTTTTGCAGAGAAAAGGAAGAAAAGACAACAACAAGGCAGCGAGGGCTGCAGCTAATGGAGAGGCTGTAATTGTGAATGGAGGCATTCAACTGGAGACATCGTCCGTGAATTGCGCCATACAATGCCCAGCGCCAGGCTGCTCAGATCACCAACTAGTCACCAAACACACACAGATACACAAAAATACACACAACAATACCCACATACACACACACTGAACCCTCAGATCAGTGGTGCTGAGAGGAGGAACGTAATCACACCTCCACAGAGAGCAATACACTGAGGATGGGCGCAGAGGAGGAGAAGGAGGAGGAAAAGGGCTAGAGGGGAGGAGAGGATGAGGAGAGGAGCTGTAGGGAAGGAGAGGGAGAGGAGAGAGAGGAGAAATTATACAAGAGGGGGAGAAGGAAAGTGAGAGAGGGGACGGTGAAATTGATGTTTCCTACCATTTGATTTGGGCCATAGAGCCCAGGAGGCAGATCAGATAGTGTGTCCTACACACACACACACACACACACACACACGCATGTGTGCACAGTCTGTTTGCAGACAGACCCTCACAAACGAGACAAACACACAAAATATACGCCGTTTCCTCCTCACACTGTGTGGTGCACATTGTACACACATCTGCAAAACAACATCCACACATGCATAGTGTGAAGTAAACACGAACGTGCTGTACAGCAAACACCAGAGTCAGACATTTTAAGGGGTTTGTAGCAAATTGCTTGAAATATCTCAATTCACCATTGGAACTCTGAAACTGAATGTTTTAAATGCTACTGTCAAAGAGAATATCGCAAAACACAAATGAGAAAGTGTGCAGGTCGGCTCATGTATCACACACCACTCATCACTGTGGCCCCATAGTTGTTGTGATTTACATAAACGTTGGCAAAGAAGAAGCTGCAAACGGAGATAAGCACATGTTAGCCAAGTAAGAATTAAAAGAAAGCCAAATATTAGAAAAAATAATAACTTACTAAACAGCCGACAGCATTTCTTTTAGTATTCTCTTTGTCCCCTGAGGGAAACTATTCTTAACATTTAACCCATGAAACCTCTCCTAGTGATAAACACTGGACTATATTTAGTGTTTGAGGAGGGGGTGAGTTTGCTGCTTCATCACTACAGTCCTGGCAAGGCTGGGACTCAAACCGACAATCGTCCAAATACAAGCCATGCGTTGTCATATCAAGGTAACTTTAAAGCTAACTAGGTAAAAACTATGGCTGAAGAAATTAAGGAGTTAATTCTGTTGTTAAATATAGGAAGAATAATTAATTTTAGAGCATTTTAACACATAAGCAGAATGGTGCACATTCTATATCCAATAACCCCGACATCTATCCACTTATTTTCGCCCTAACGATTGGGAAATAGTTTGCCAGGGACAGTAGACAAATTAATGTTGGTCTACAGGACAACAGCTTCACTGTTTTCAAAACATTCAATGTGTTCTAGCCAGTAAAGATTAAAATCCACAATTCTATGAAGCAAAATGTTATATACTGCTCTTGACATGTTTCCATTTAAATAAGTCCATGATTTAGTCACAAATAAAATCAGGTGTGAAACACATACATCGACCAGCAGTTAATAGTCTTTCTGTCCTGGCAGTTTATATAAAGCTTTTTTATATGTCATGTACAGACATGGTGATTTAACATGATTAATCATGATTGATTACATTCACAATTATTATTATTGATTTATGTATTTATTTAACAGCTACTCTATGATTAATCTGATTAAAAAAGTAAAAACATGTGAGCACGCCCAGAATGTTTAAGATGTCATGTTCTGAAATAGCTAAAAGTTGACCCTAAATGAAATGAAACAGTTCATAGAAAGTTAGAAAAATACATAACAAAAATGATTAAAAAGCAGATATAATAATAAATAAACTGCCTTGGATGAAGCTAAAGCACAACCACAATTTGACAAGTTAAATCCCTTTTATATATTTATAAAATCCCCTAAATAACATTTTACTGAAGCATAAAGGTAAAGAGAGAGAGAGAGAGAGAGAGAGAGACATGTTTTTCATAAACCGTCTTGTCTGTTGTTTACATACAGGAACCCTTTGCACATGACTTCCTCCACTTTATAACCATACTGTACATCTAAACACCACACAGATGTACCCACATTTTAATTTGCACAACTGTAACAAAGTAGTTTCCCTGTAGGGATCATTAGAGGTTTTCTGATCCTGGTTCTGAAATAGACAAATAACAATACACAGTACATACATATACATCCTTGCAAACAGTATGTGTAAAACTTGTAAGGGTTCAGAGCAGCCTCTTAGAAAACCCTACGCTTCCCTTTACCTGCTGAAACACTGGAGAAAACTACACAAACAAACACAATTAGGCCAAAACACACAGAAAGGTGGGAAGGGGGCCACACACACACAACAAAGACCATGTGAAGGTATATGAAGAAAAAACTCTTCATCTCCAGGAGGCGAGACGAGGCAGCTGTCAACGCTGCAGCTCCTGCTACTACAGGAGAAAACATCAGGACACAACAACTCAATTAAACACTCCATCCCTGTTCAATTACAGCCACATAATCACTGCAATTTACCTTCACTCGCCACCAAACAAACACACATGGACAGCGTGGACACACAGAGAGGGAGGAGAAAACCGACACAAATGCACACACACACACACACACACACGAGGCAGCATCACAATAGAAAACCAGGCTGGAGCTGCTGGAGCTTTGTCCCACACATCAGTGAGTGTCAGCATCAGGTGTCTTCAAGGAAAAGAAGATACATAGGATGGTGGTGTGATGGAAGAAGTGCACGCTTAAATCCCACTTTTTTTTTCAATTCAAACAATTCATTTGGATTAGGTTTGTTTTTTGTGCTGACTTAAGGAATTCTTGGTTGAGATCGACTGGTTTCTTCATCAGCCTTTAGTAATTTCTAGAAAATGTTTAGCTAAATAGCTTTTATTATTCATGTATTTAGCTAATTTCTATCTACTGCTGTGTAAAGTGTTTGGGATGTGATAAGAGTTGATTCTACCAGAGAGAGGACATTATAAAACGAGATCTTTCTGCTTGACTTTAAGCTAACTTCAGATAACTTAAAATAAATAGGATTTTTAAAAATTATTATTACTATTTCTAATTTTATTTATTTTTTGCAATAACTTGAATATAATTCAGGTCAAATTATCTTTTTTTTTTTGCTTTATTTGTTCAAATTAATGACCAGCATGGGTAATCTTAGCTTGCACCTCATTTTTATTAAGTCTCTGCGAGGACACTGGATAAACTCAGTCGCCACTTTTTTTTTTTTCGTCGTCCCTTCAAATGAAACCTACTTCAACATGCCTGCAATAAATCCAGTTTTAATGAAGGTTGTAATGTTTTGTTGCTGTTGTGTTGATTTAACTTTATGGTCATTTTGGAGGCTGCTGGTTGCAGTGCACAGGGGTGGGATTTATAGCTGGCTGTTGTATTAGACTGAATTAACCCGCTGCTAAATGTACCTTATAAACTGGCAATTGTATTTCTTGGTTCCTCCAATGATTTATGGAGAAACGTGGGATTTAACAAAGGACACAGTGGGTCACAGAAAATCACTATGTGTTATTTGCTAGGTAATTTGTCCTCCCATTGGGATGTGTGAAAGTCTATAATAATTAAAAAGTAGATCTGGAAAGGGACAGAAATCATTAAAATCTCCACAGTAAAAAGTGGAGGTCCTCTGATAAAACCCAGTCTCTGGACTTTTCAAGTTGCTGAATGAAAATTCTCCCACACACTACCAGTTAAATCTCACTGACAGAGCACATGTTCAGTCACAGTTACCTTCAGCTGCATTTTTTTGACGGTCAGACATGAAGATGGATGGAGTTTCCACATCAAATTATGATCAAATATTACGATCAAACATTGCGTTCCAATATGATATATTTAACTGAAAAACTTAAAGAAACAAACTTTGGCTGAAGAGATATATATTATTTAAATCTTAAAAACTTTATCTATCTTCTATACATTATTAGCCACTAGTTTTTTCCAGTGTTTTTAATGCAGTTCCCACAATTTGCATGGATTAGGACCCCCAACTTAGCCATGTTCTCCCCTATGGTGGGATTTGATGTTTTCAAATTTGGAAGGATTACCTAAAATATGTCTGCTAATAATGAACATGTCAGGATTGTGACAGGGCACCGAACCTGTGAATGAGTGTGTCTCTTGTGTAAAGTATGTGTATGTGTGTGTGAAGACAACAGACTGACTAACANCAGGGATGCAGAGAGAAGGGAAAGGGGGGAGAGATGGGAGGAGGGGATCATTGATTTCTCAACAGAGAGATCAGCATCTTGACAGAGAGAGGAGAGAGAAGGGAGAGAGTAATAGAAAAAAAAAACACTTAGAGACACACAAGAAAAAATGTTCCCACTATTGCCCTGAGGTGAAATTCCACAACTTTCCCATGTCTTTTCAGGTTCTGAAAAGGGTGATTTTAATAGTTTGCCCAAACTCCAGGTCTACATGGAAGTAAAAAATTGTAACTAACTGAATTAAACGGCTGTACTGGCTTCTGATAGGGTAGAAATGAACTAGTAGAAAAACAGGCCAAAATAGAAAACAATAGAAACAATAGCTGTGGGAGGGCGAGGGCGAGGTTACAAAAGAACTGACCTTCTGGGATTTATCAGACGGGGCGTGTAATCAGGAGTTTCTGGGATTGTGGTGCATTTTACCAGCACTAAAAGTGCAGCCCACTACTCCTGTATTCTTTCTTTATACACAGAGTAGTTTCCTTTATATTTGTACTGAATATTAGTAAATGGGAAAAAAAATTAAATATACATTTCTAAAATACTGGTGAATTGATTTTTATGAGTTAACTGAAGATGTTTATTGCTGCATATTGTAACATTTTATTAATTATGTTTTATTGCAGGAATGTTGGATGTAAAGAACTGTAGAGAGGATGTTAACTGCGTTAGAGCAGCAGGGAAGTTGGTTGAAAGATAAGGAGGTTGGTTCTGTGGCAACATGCCGGTTTGGCTAACAAGATGTATGTGTCTGTGTGTGTGTGTTGCAGAAGTTGTGGGCACCAAAGGAGCTGATCCACAGTATGGAGCCAGAAGGGTGGGATTGAGGAGGGGCAGCCAGGGGTCAGACTGTAATTAGACATCTCAGTCCCTGTGGTCAGTGGTCTCCCTGACTTCTCCTGACTCCACAGCCTCAGCTAAAGATGCAGTGATGGCAGGTGGCTGCGGGAGGGGAAGGGTGAGGAAGTTTTCGCTTCCCATTTCCAGCTTCCGTAGAACAACTTGGGATTGATCGTAACACAACACCATCATTTTCATAACTACATATTAAATCTTTCTTTTTTGATATTTTCTCATTTTCGTGAACTTGTACATTAGTTCACCTAACTTTCCGTGGATGTTGTATTAAAGCTTTCAAAACCCTTGCCTCTCTGCTCAGTTGTGTTTTGTGAGTTCAAAGTTTCATAAATAGTTGACACTCACCATGCTTGGTCCTGTGTGGGCGGTAGGTTCCATAGAGAATGAGTGTAACACCGAGCAAAGCTCCGACGGCCTCCTCCTCTTCAGTGGGTCTCGTACAGCTCCTCACCGTGCCTTTGTGGTCAGTCACCTAGAAATAAACACAATAATGAGGGCATTATGAAGTGATTCATGTGGAAAAAGTTATAAATACTGCACACATAAAAAACATTTCACTGATTGTACTGTGGTGGATACAGAACAGCTACACAGCCCTGTTGAAATTATTTGTTTATTTATTATTATATTTATTATTTAAAGAAATTCAGTCCAGATATTTTGCACAACATCCTATTTTTTTTTCTATTAAGTAAAGATTTACACGTTTCAGGTCAGGGCGTCTCTGCTTCCAACACTGATGTGAACCTATTTCACCATATTTTGTTATATACACCACAAAAGAGATGCTCCATAACTATATCATCATAGTCGATGCTGTGTAAAAAGTGTTTATAGATGAATGACACGGAGTTAGATCTTGCCCCTCACTCTGTGAGTTACAATACTGCGGCCTATTAGATCTAGTCTTGTCTAGTCTGGTATTAAGAGTTGGCCGAAAGAAGTAAAATATGTCAAAGAAGGGGGCAAAAAATAAAATAAAATAAAATACAATTATAAAAAAAAATCATATTTTTTTATAAATACCTCAGAGGTTGCCTATAAATTCTTTAAACGTTTGTATAAAAACAGTCCAAAAGTTGGCGAGGCTGGACAGTATGTTTATGCTTTCTGTACAGAACTACAAAAATAGAAACATAAACAAAATACAATACAAGGCCATATAAAAAAAAAATATTGATGCTTTTTCCTTTATGCTGCCATTTTTAAAGGTGTCTGCAGCCCCAAAATATGCTCATTAGGGCACTAGGAACTACGAATGTGAGAGTGAATGGTTGTTTGTTTCCCTTTGATGGTAAGGCTCAAGACAATAAGTGCAAGACAATGGACAGAATGGTGTGTCTTATTCTCAGGGGCTCCACCCATAGTCTTCCATATTAAAATTTCCTGGGAATAAAAAGTAATTATTGCGTGATAACATTTAGTAAACCGTCTGATTGACTTACTTGTTCAGGGCAACTTGAAAACCTAACCTTTTTGACATCACTGTGAGTCAGGTACGAGTCACGATCTAATGACTGTACATCGGCTCAGTCTGGAAAAACAGCTGTCAGTGACTCATCACGGCACATGAACCTGGACTTATCTCCGGCTCAGTTCTTAAGACTCTTTTTATGTCCACATCTGATTTTTACAGTCAGTGCAATTTCTCTGAGTGTATCCACTTAACAACCAACACATGCTTCCCAGTTATCTAGTCTCAACGTAGATGTTTTTTCTTTGCGCTTGATGACTGATGCACCAAAATATATAATACAGAAATCTATCTTGAAGCCATTACAACATACTGAGAAATATTAAAAAGGAATTGATTCAAATCACCAAGTGCACAAAGTGAAATAAAAGAAGAGAAGAGCATCTGAAAACCATACGTTTGTGTGTAAAGGTGTATGTGTGAGTGCTCTGAGCAGTGCAGAGGCCAAGCACGGCAGCCTCCAGCCAAGAAGTGCATTGATTGGTTGTTGATAAACAAACAGTTGGATGCTACAGGTAGATCGATAAACCTCTCATGCTCTCCAGCCTCCCAGCATGCCTTTCTACTGAGCTGACATGACTCTTCCATAGGAGAGACAACAGCACCGGGAAAATTCATGAGTCAAGGTTTTAAGAAGGAAGAAAATGAAATGAGTTTTCATCTCAATTTGAGATGAAATTAATTTAAAAAATATTTAGAAAATTACATTAAATTAATGAACTAATGTGTGCTGCCATGACTCAGAATAAAAAAAAAAAATCGATCTGGTCATTTTGACATAGCCTTAGCACTGTTCCATACTGGAAATGATCTGATGCACTGGCTGGAGGATGCTAACTGTTACAACATGGATATGTCTGAAATAATGTGTGACTTCAGTGGAATAACTGTGAAAAATAAAAGCACATGGAGAAAGAAGAAGTTACACTGACTTTAAGACAAAAGAGAGACAAAGAAAATGAAAGGATTAGCAAAGGCAGAGAAACAGAGGGGAGAGCGAAGGGATTTCAAAGCAAGCGAAACTACAGAGGAACAAAAAGGGAGAAGTGGGAGGATTAGTGATATGGGAGAGATGGAAGGATAAAGAAACAAGTGAGTGTCAGGGAGAGGGAAGTGGGAACCAGCCATGGATGGTGAGCACAGGAAGAAGAAAACGAGTTCACAGAGAGATGGTAGTACAGCGGCAGGTCAGAGAAGAAACTGACAGAAGGAGTCAAAGTGTGATAGATGCAGTGGGATAAAAAGAGGAGAACAGTGTGGAGCAGGAGGCACTGTAAATGTTAACAACTACATCAGACTGCATTAGGAGGCGGCTGTCTGAGTCTCATCCTGTTTGTTATGTGAAGGACGTGAGTGAAGGAATCCAGTTTCTGACAAACATGTAGCACAGAGAAGTTACCTCAGTGTATCATATAAAAGTCACTTCCTCGCTCTCCTAAGATGTTCAGTAGAATTATACTATGAATGAGATGTAGCTGTAAAGTCTTAGTCTTGCTGTGCACACATTCTAACACAGACATGTCTGTTACCCATTGGGTTTTTTTAATACGATGATTCATTTCGTTTGAATGCCATGTTGGCTGGTTATTCCTGCAGCAAACTGTTTCACCTACTTTATATTTACAACTAACAACAACATCCAGAGCATTCAAACTGTGTATACAGCAACCCTTACTGTGGAAAAGAGATTCAGTTACATTCTCAGACAGTTTTCTGTATTTTCATCCTTTTTTAAAAATCTATATCACTCTCTTCCACAGACCAACGCCCCTCCTCTTTTCCTCCTATCTTTTACTTTCCAAACACAACATTTCTCAGCACATGGCCAAGCCAGCCCCGTCTCTTTATCTTTATCTCTCTAATCGTATAAGTTCTTCTTCTTTCTTATAAGGTCTGACCTGTTCATTCTTAATGAGAATCACAGCATCTTCATCTCTCCCACCTTCAGCCCTGTCTTCTGTCATTTAGACAGTCAGTGTCATCTAACTTCACAGGTCTCACCACTCTCTTATAGACCTTCCCTGTCACTTTCCCAAACCCGTTATTCATCTCCACCCACAGCTCTTTACCTACACCCTCTGGGGCCACTGTCCATTGCTCCTAGTGGTTTATCCTTCTGCATCGTTCCTCCTCTACCTGCCTTGCTTCGACTGCCTTAAATCCTCTTTGCTCCTTTTCACCAGCTTTCATCAATATGCCCTGACAAGAGTGAGACCTGAAAATGCACAATGATGTATAAACCTAAAACTGTTAAATGAAAACTGTCAAAACTACATATATTTACACCTGCACATTTCCTGCTGTGAATGTCTGAGGTGAAAAACAGCTGCAGCTCAGGTTTCTAAAACAATTACCATTTATCATGACTTGGAGACAAGACAAAAAGTCAACCCTAATTATGCCAAAGTGTAAATGAGGAAGTTTTATAACTATAACTCACAGCAACTCAGACGATCACTGCTATAACATAATGCTCCATCTAGGTTTGTGGATGACACTGAAGTTAAAAAATAAAAACCATAAAGGAAGAGTGAATGTTGGCTGATGTGTTAGGGAAGAAGGAAGCGTCAGATGGGAGGGGAGGAGGAGTCTTGCTGTGTCTACATATGTAAAGCAGCAGGGAAGCAGCAGTGTGTCAGACTCAGGCTGTGGCCCAACCTGAGCTCCTTGCTGCTCCCTCCAACACATCAATCATCCAAAAACAGGGCCATCACAGCCCCACTGCATGCTGGGAGACACACGTAAGCAGGCACGCACGGTGTGCAGCAAGCTTAAATACAAACAAGGGAGCACACGCTCACACACACACACACGTGCGCGCATGCACACACATGACCTGCAGAAAGCTGCAGCCAATTTCAGGTAAGTCATAGATTAATATGGATTAGGACTGAACACGGAGCATTTCCCCAACAAGGATGGAGATTAACGCAAACATAAGGATGTAACGTCAAAGCTCAAGATGTAAATGACATATACGTAGAAACACCTACAACACACATACGCACACTCACGTGCACCAACAATGTCACACTCTCGCTGCCTCCCAGCCTCACACACAAAGCAGGCAGACAAACAGAAATAGGTATCCTGTGCCCACAGGGTGCCCTCGCCCCCGACCATCTGTGACGGGTGCCAACACACAGTGGGTGATATTTACATGGAGACGCACACACAGACGCACGCACACACATACACGCACACAATGAGAGAGAGCGAGAGAAAAGAAAGAAATACCCACAAAGGGCCACTCGCATCAGTTCATCTCCCAAAACTCATTAAAAATGCAGATATATGCAAATATATGCACCTCTAGAAATCCACCTTGGGCCAGAGTGAGTGAGTGTGTGTGTTTGTGGGTGAGAGTACACATTTATTTGTGTGAATGTGTCAGTGAAAGTTGTTTTCACTGTTGCAGCTATGGAGGTTGTGACAGTGTGCCTGCCAAACCTAATGCTGGTTAATTCAGGAGATATTTATTCACTCATTTACAAGGCATAGACTGCACCTTTATCCATTATTATAACTAAACTCATTGGAATATTATATTCAAAAACCCCGAGAAAACTTTATTCAGGAAATAAAACTACACTTTTAGTCTGTTTTAATTATTCCTGGTATCGCTCATCCCTCTCCCACACATTGAAAAGTAAAAAAACAACAACATTAGTTTTAACTGAGTCATTAGTTGATGTACTGTTACCACCTCCATTAACACCCACTGGACTGCACTACGATACAGGTCTTAGAACGGAGCAACCAGTTTATACAATAATTGACCGACAGTGAGAAGTATTGCTCACAATTTTTACTAATAGGAAAACAAACGACTGAGTAAAACCCCTGTTATTTCTGAATATTTATTAGACTTTTAATAAGAAGACTCAAATATTCAAGATGTATTTTTATTTTGCAAAATATAAAACTGATACTTGAATAATTGATGTTTTTTGTCTTAGTGTGCTTGATATACTGCACAGATGCCTCTGGTCAGAATGTGTTTTTACTATTTTATTATTATTATTCCATTATATTGGTGTTGTTGTTTTCTACTTTAGTTTGATTAGCTGACACAATTCATCAAAGCTGCTCTTTAATTTTTCCATCAGTAATGAGCGAGGATGTTGGATTTTTTTTTTGTTCTAACCTTTCACTAGAATTCTGAGACTTCAAAGTTAGGATTGCTTTTTAACTTATTTTTCAGTTTTTTGAAGAACACATCAAAAAAAAAAAAAAAAACAAAAAAAAGAAAATGAGAAAAACTGCCCATGCTTTTGTTGAGGAAATATTTTAAAAGTATATTTTCTTCAATAGCAGAATATTTAAAATATTTCTGACATTGAAAATTGTACATGATGAAATAAAATGTAAAAAGAAATCTG
>NC_024319.1:20029740-20038442 GCF_000523025.1 Cynoglossus semilaevis | reverse complement strand
CAATTTTTTTAATTGCCATTATGAGAACACAGGTATTGAGGTAATTCACACTTTGATCTTAGAATTTAAATATTTTACATAAAAAATAATATATACTCTTTTGTTTACTTTATAGAAATGGAAAAAAGTGACTCTATTTTACAATAGCTTTATAGCATTTAAAATTAAGCAACATAAATTATGGACGATGCCAGTCACAGAATGTAGTATAGGTACCTGCTGAGTGACTGTGCACTGAGATCTGTACCTTTGATTATCCATCTACATCTACTGTGCATAATGTGTTGGTTGTTTTACCACAATTGTAGGTTTTTTTCTGTCCGACTAAAGAAGTCTTGTCTTAAACATCAGAACCAGCGCTGGGTGAATCTTTTTAAAACTCAACTGTTTTCCAATTATCCGCTGGTTATTTTGTTATTAGTTAAACACTGTGTGTTTGTGTGTGTGTGTGTGTGTGCATGCTCGGTTTGCGTAATCTGTTGGGAACAGAAAAAGTAAAAGTAACTCCAGATGAAGCGCCAGAGATGATGATGGTAAATATGTGATCTGTCAGTCAGTCAGGACTGCTGTTAGCGTATGTGTGAGTGGATGTGTGTGTGTGTGCGTGCGTGTATATGCGTGTGTAACAGCCACAGTGCTGCGGGCTAAATAGTGCCATTATATTCCTACAGCTCCACTAGTCACAGTCATCTTGAGTCTTAGTGTCCTCTGGGGATTAGAGATGTCTCTGCTCAAAGACTGCTGTCACCCTGATACACACACAAAAACACACCCATAAACACACACACAAACACATATCCACACCATCTCCCTGTGGGCATGACTGCAGGAGCCAGGTGGGTGAGAGGACAGTGATGTGTGTATGTTTATTTACATTTTAATTTATCTGTGTTGTACGGGACAGAGTGAGGAACAGTCTGGTCTCCGACAGTGTTTGTAGAATTACATTCAGCCATATATACATACAATTATATATTTTTAGGTAAAATCCATTATGTAACCATTCCTTTGTTCTTTATGATTTTCTATGACTTTTTCTACTCTATGTCTTTCTTTGTGCCAGCTAACATTTGAACTTCTGTTCAGCATAATCTATCGGTATCTCTGTGTAAATTGTTTTTGCAGCATTTCAAGCTGTTTACTATCTGATTTGTATTGTTATAGCTTCAGGGTTTTTTTACTTGTTTTCCAGCAAACCTTCTACAACTACTACTGCATTATTGTTTATACACTTGAGAATTTTCTTACTTTGAGTTGTTTCTTAATCTTCCTTTGTTTCCTAAATTCCAACGCAGGACAGAGCAAGTTTCTTAATCTTCCTTTGTTTCCTAAATGCGCAGGAAACGCAGGACAGAGCAAAAATCTGTTACAGTTCATATCATAGCACAAAACTGGATGCAGTGCTTTTTTTTTTAAGTAAAGTTACAATATCACGTTTTACGCATCTCAAACAACAAATTTAATCCTTTTTACCACTTCAGAGGCATGTCTGGAAAATAATTAATATTTTTTTAAATGACAAAAGATGATGTCTTAGCACTGTGTTCACAGGGCACCATACTCCTTAGTGGATTTACTGTATACTGCAATACTTCCTACAACATTGTCTCTGATCAACAGTAAAAGCACTGAGCTGAGATAAGGCATCGCAGATGGTAACAGAGGCAAAGAGGGGGAGAGGGAGAGAGAGGGAGAGAGAGAGAGAGAGAGAGAGAGAGAGAGAGAGAGAGAGTTGTTCTCGTCTCTTCTCCTTCAGAGCTGGAAGGTCAGCCAAGCCTGGGGCCATAAGACTCACTCTCTTTTCTCTTCCGTCTCTTTTATTCCAACACCCAAGTCCTTTTTTTTTGACAATTGTCATCATGACAAATCAATAAAGAGTCTCCACAGACCTTCTTCCCACTCACCCTTCTGCTCTGCCCTTGAGGTTTTAAATTCTGATCCTACAGATAGTCCAGTTCAGGTCCTGTCCCATGTTCCTGGATTTTATACTCACTTATACTTTTCACAGTCTATTTTGCCACCGTCCTGTAGATATGCAATTAAGTGGTGTACAAAAAAATGAAAACTATGTTGACAAAAGAGACAAAATCACAATATTTAGCTGACTAAACCTGCTCTTTAGAAAGGGCCTATTTTCTATTCTGTAATGTATACTTTAACTGGTAACACATTAAAAACAAGTACAATGGCAGACACTGCTGCTAAAAGCACATGAAGCCAGCGTGCTATCAAAATTGACTTTCACAATAAGAGTCTGCCTGATGAAAGAGCATTTATGTGCACCAAACACCAAATGACAGATTTATAGAAACTACACAGACTCTTCCAGAGGGGGCGTTATTGTTGGGTATGTTCAAACCTATTTACTGTTACTTACGGTAACCAGTGTTAGCCTACAGTGTGTGTATGTATGTGGTGATTAACAATGTGCTAAGGCATGCAGTACGTCAGATGTGAGCTCTAATTCCTGTCTCCAGCATCAGGGTGACTCGTCTCGGCCCTACGATAATGAGCAGCACTGCCGTTACACGGCTCAGCTTTACGCTCTCTCCGCCCGTCTCATGCGACATACTGGGTCCTGGTAATTGGTCACAGAGGGGACAGTAAATCCGCACGAGGACGTGGAAGAGACACTGAGAGGAACAGATACACAGTGTTTGTGTGTCTGTGTGTGTGTGTGTGTGTGTGTTTGCAGGAAAAGCTAGGTGATAGAGGACAGAGGGCGGGTGTCTTTCATCTAAGCAGGTTTTTCCTCTATAAAACCGCCAACTGTTTAGAAGACTGACACCTCTTTGCGCACAAACACACACACACACACACACGCACACATGCACGCACAGCTACCACCCACCCACACGTATACAGTAAATGACCTCAGTGCAGCTACTGTCTGTGCGTATGGATTCTAATCAGACGTCGGCAGTATTGTGTCTGTCAAAGCTGGCCAAGGTTACTTAACCTTCCAGTCTTAATTTCCCTTCCATTTACCTCCTTCCTCCATATCAAACATCAGCACATTTATGAGAAAAAAAAACAGGAAAGGAAGAGTACGGGCAGGAAAATGAAGATTGCCATGCTTGGCTGAAGCTCGGAGATGAAAGTCGAGGATGATTCACATTGCTGTGGCAAAATGAACTGAGCCGAGCTGAACTGTGCTGTGCTGGGTTATTTTTACACCTCTATACGCCACAGCTTCAGGAAGAGGACAATGTGAAGCGGAACAAATTATTTCCATATCATATATGTGGTAAACCATGTGAAATAGGGGTATCCAGGAAGGTATGTGACTGTACCAGAGGGAGGTGTTGCTTCTTACTAAGGAATAACAATTAACTTCCACCAATAATTATCTGGACTCAATGCTATCTCAAAGAGGTCTCACACAAAGTGTGTATATTGTACAATCACCTAATCAACTTTTAAACTGTGGGCCACTGTTTGAGAAACATTACAGTTGAGATCAGAAAGGTTTCTGCAATTTTGATTTTACTGCCACCAGAGTGAGTTGAAGAAACTTTAAATATCTGTTTTTACTGTGTTTTATATCCTGCATAATATTCCACATATAAGTAGAACACTGTTGTTTTTATCATGTTAGTATGTAAAGTTGAATAACATTAGAAGTTTCAGACTTACTTAAGTTAACACACTAGAATTAGCCTGTACCATGTTTGAATACAGCTGAGAGGCAGCTAAGTGTGCTAAGAGTTTAAAAGTGCGAAAGTACGGAGGCACTTTATGTCTCTCACATGCAGCGTCCACAGTCCTCGGGGCTGCTCCCCCCAGCAGTCATCAGGGTCCAGTTCCTCAGACCATCGGTGGAAGCATCATTGGGTCTGGTATCCAGCAGCAGTGAAACCGTGCCTCCTGGAGACTCCAAGCTGATGGAGAGGTCACCCCGGCACACAGAGCTGATGCTTACTCTCACCTGGTGATAGACAGGTGGCCAGAGATGTGAAGAGAAGGAGGTGTGAACATGGAGATGAGAGTGGGAAAACAACAGGCTGTAAGTCTGCTGAGACCATAGAAATATGATATCTTCCAGTGATAGCGCATGTTTTTTGCACCTTGTCATGGTCAAAAAAAGAAGGTATTTTATTCTGTTAAAGTGAGTTTTTGCAAAAGTGTAAGCAAAACTTTGCTCATTTGAATATTTAAAGGCCTTATTTCACTTTACTCTGGTTAAATAATGACAAGACGAACACAAAGTAATTACACTTTTGACTGATATAAAAATACATCATGTGTTAAATACAAGGAGGTGTACATGATGGGTGCTGACACGTAATGTGCAAACACGGTGTACTGAAGTTTGTAAAGACACTTAGAATAATAATCCAAAAATTAAACAAAACACAAGGAGAATGCAGCATGAAGATGAAACTTCATACTGAAATTAACCTGACTATGCTGCAAAAAACAAACTACACATATATCTAGATTTTTAAACAGGTATTTAGAAAAACAAAAAGTGAAAATAATCTGCGTAGAATTAGGCAAATGAAGGAGTCAGAGGGATATTGAATCCACACTCCAGCATCTCATCCATGTCAGAAATACAAAAAAGACTTGTAATTTATCATAAGACAAATGTGACCTTAAAAAGCTTGGACTCTCTAAAAAGCTGTTGAAAATCTAGGCCTAATCAGATAAAAGACAATTACTTTGTTTTAACAGCACTAAGTATCTCCTTTTGGGCAAAATATAAAGTACGGAATAAAAGAAAGATAACATAATTATGTGGTAATATAGTAGCAAAGGTGAATAAAAACTACATTTGAATTTGGTTTTTTTAAATTATGTTCTTTTATGCTCAGAGGATACCAAAGTCATCTATCAACAAGACATTTGGGAGTTTGATTCCAGCTGCATGCTGATTGGCCCCTAGGCAAAACACTTAACCCTTATTGTATCTACGCCAGCAATGTCTGCAGGACGTCCAGAAAAGTAGTTGATAAGACAAATTATTAGCATTTTCAACAACAAACAAAGATGAAAAAAAAAAGTTTATTTTTGTCTGTCTAAACTTAGCCAATCAGCCGGCAGCCGGTTTATTTTCCCATACTGACAGGGAAATTATGGGATTGTACCGTGTGTGTTACTGGTATCTAATGACCTCAGGATAGGCAGCAACGCAGAGCTAGCTTGTGTCATCTCAACATATATAATTCCATATTAAATTGTTGTGGCAGCAGGGACAGGAAATTACCTTGGTATATTCTCTATGTGTTGGTTAGATCTCCTCTAGAGCAGTGTAATCAAATGTGTCATCTTTTGGCCATTTCTGTGCTGCCTTCAGGTTATTTCTTGCAATTTTTTTTCCAACTGTTACTGTTACTTGACAGAATTACGTCATTGTTTTAACTGTTTATGTTGATATTTAGCTTTTGTTTTGGAAAAAATAGGTAAAGTTTGTCTATGTTATATTAAGCTATCATTTGGCTAATTCCCAATACTGTAATTACTGTAATTACAAAAATAGAAAGTAGCTCCAAGATTGCACGTGTTCCTGAAACAGATCTGGCAGTGACGCGCTTAAATCTAACCTGTCTTTTCAAAATATTTTCATGGCCTGGCATCTAAAATAAAATAGAAAACACATTCTCTTCCTCAATGGACGTAAACTGTCAATTGCTACGGAAGTCTAGCAGAACAATTTACAGAAAGGTTGTAAATTTAAAGGAACCAAAATCTGACTGTAAAGGGCAGTTGATTTTTTCTTTGTATTTCATGCTTGTGGCCTCAGTTTTGTTCATCTGAAACAGACGGACAATAGGAAGAAAAAATAATAACAGTTTAGTTAAAAATCAGACCTTCTCCAGGAGGAAAAGCTGAGTGGAATATTATCTAAATGATTTAAATAAGCCTATGTACCCCACAGTCTCACTGGCCCCACCCCGTTCTCCCCAGTAAACACTCTCCCTGTCCCTGTTCATCACAGGCAGCACATCTGGTGTGACAATGGCACATCGCAGAGCGAGCTGCCAAGCTGCAAAAAGACTGACAGGCTGCTCCTGTTTATGGCGTGTTACCACGGCAACACATCCATCAATCACACCTCGCAGCGATGGTCTGACCCACGCTTTCTGCCAAGGAGCAGAGCCGCAAAGATGAAGCCTTTTCAATTTACATGCTGACACACTCTCTCTCTATCCCTTTCTCTCTCTCTCTCTCTCTCTCTCCCGCTCTCTCTCTTCCTCTCTCTCTTCCACTCTCTCTCTCTGTCTTCCTGTTATTTCACAAGTACACACGCTCACAAATGCAGATAACCACAGTGTGACGTGCACGTGTATTAACATATACTGTAGGCTATGCACGCCTGCTGACACAGTCAAACGTAAACACATTTGCATGCATGCGTCTGTACTGACGAAAACAAATTTTTGCCATTTTTCTGCAAATGACACAGCCTGGTGGAATCCACATCACTGTGGGATCTTGTGGGCTTTTTTTGTTGTCAATTTTTAGTCTATGAAGTCTGAAGTCTCTGAACGTCCACAGTTTGTGCAGAAGTTAGGTTTCAGTTCAGGGAGAACCAGGATGACGGGTGAGACACCAAAGCTGTGGATAAGATTTACAGCTAAAGCACAAAGATAGCATTGCTGAGAGAAAAGCTTTCGAAGAATATCCTTAAAATTTCTTGCAGTATTTTTTTTTTGGTTTTGTAGTCTAGCAACTGACAGTGAGAACAGATAGATCCTGGTAAAAAGCAAAATGCATCTTTAAAATATATGTCTTCTTTGAAGTAGCAGTGACTTTAGACTCAGAATAGAGCCACACTGTTTCCACAGTTTCTGTGGTTTATGCTACAGAGAGCAAAACAGTTGCTGTCTGTAATTTCAGATGTGAAATAAGATTCTGCTTTTCAAATTCCTATCAGGCAAAAAAAAAAGACAGATGTTTTGTCTTTTCATCAAACATATCATTTACATTTCAAACTGCTACAAGTTTATATTTTTCATTACAGTAATATAAATTTTAATTAAAATTATAAAATACTGTCATATTCAGTTCTGAAGCAAGACGGTAGAAAGCCTAGAAGAAGTAAAAAGTGTTGGATGAATTTTGCAAGTCTTGCTATGTTGTAAAATCAACAGTGATCACAAACACCAACAACTGCCCTCTGTTGGACAGTAGGTTGAATGGTTGCAGATATGAGATCACCAGTAATACATGCCTTTTCAACTTGTTGGGAGTCTTATTTTCCATGAACACATCATAGCTTGTGAAAACAGCTGAGCACCCTCTTCTTCAGTTTATTCTCAAGGTTACAATAGTGAGCAGCAAAAACAGCCTTTTTTAAAAATTGACACTTTCAGAATGCTCATCATTAAATACCACTAAATGTTGCAAATGAATGTTACAATTACTTCTACAAAAATCAATTCCAAGTGGCACAGTGAAATTTAAGTTTTAAGTGGTTGGTTAGAGAAAATATATAGAGTTTCCTTCATTGAGTATTTTCTGACCTGTACATGCTCCAGAGTGTTGACCTCATTAGTCGTCCCTCCACAAGCCTCTGAGTGGATGTTCACACTGACTTTTCCTTTTGCAGAAATCTTCCTAACCACAAATAAAAACAAAATAATGACAAATCAGCACTAGATTATGACGTAGCAAAAAAAAAAAAAACGCACAAAAAATTGTACTCTATAGTTTGTACTAGCAGTACCAGTGGTTTTTACTTGTTGGTGTTAAATTCAACTTTGTGAATGCATGTGAATGCAGGAAATTTGCAGCCTGCTGCACCATCAGCCCAGCGTCCAATAATCCAAAGCCGAACCTTAAAAGAAGACGTTCACTTTTTTAAAAAGCCACCACACCTACTGTATGTGTTCACTTGTAAAACAATTTCAGTGTAATTTCCTATTTATTTCCTTATGTTGTCATTTATCTATCTATCTTTTACCCATCTTTACTGGCCTGCCCTGCTCTACATTTTTACATATTGTTTTTTTTTTGTTTGTTTGTTTTTTTTTAGCATTTTTGCTAATGTTATTGTTTAGTTACACTGGCAATATTTAGTTATTTCTGGGCTTCCATTCAATTCATTTTCTTCACAGAAATGTAACAGTATTTTGGGCTGTGTTTCCTATTGTATTAATGTGTTTTTTTCTATAGCTAATTTTAGGTTTTTAGCTTATGGACAACTTTTGACCATTCTGTTATTTTACTGTGAGTGCATCCAACAACATATTTTCTTTGCATTTTCTTTGCTTTTAAGTAATCTGATAAAATTGAATGCATTACCATGCTACTTGTTTATATTATATATAATATAATATTGGACAGGGTTTGTGATCAGGGAGAGGCTCTCCGATCTGTTCCTCTTTGAAGAAATTTTGGACAACGATGATGTAAACAAAACACAAAACCGCACAGATGCACTTTTGTCCTCACATGCATTTTGGCTGGAGGGTTTTTCATGTGGGCGGCTGAATGTGCTGCAGCAGCAAATGGCTCCTGCCTCAGAGAGCAACAAGTCATTAATGAAGATGATGCTGTCCTCTGACACAATCACTCACTGCAGTGTCCAGACTGAGGCTAAGGGCTGCTGTTTGTCCTGCCTGTAATTGCTGTTGCTGGATTGATCCTGTGCAACGTCTCATCTCATGGACTGTAATCAAGCCTCATTATTCATTCTTTACCAGTCCAATCTGGCTGCTTCAGACACAATGGCTGCTGGTAAAGTGGCATCGCTG
>NC_024319.1:20023585-20029507 GCF_000523025.1 Cynoglossus semilaevis | reverse complement strand
CTTTCCTCTTCCTCTGCTTCACAATCTCTGTATGTATCCTCCAAACCAGCAGCTCTCATCCTTCCTCTTTGCCCTCGCTCTTCACTGGAGTGGCCCACTATTAACACTTTTCATCTTTACACTGACATTTTATCTTTCCTTCCTCAAACCTCAGATTTGTGCCCGCTGCTGAAATGTCTTCCTTCTTTAATTTTCTCTTCAATTGCTTTGGTCCTACATGTTTTTCCTTTTAGTTCCCCCCTGTTCCAGACATCATCTCAGACTCCGTAGCATGGCTGTAACAACCTCCATCCTTATTCCATTTGGGACTCCGGAGGGGGTGAGAAATAGCTAATTTCGGCCATTATTACCATACAAACCTTGTGCCGTTAATTTGCAATAAGTGAAATTCATTATCCTGGTGAAGAGGTTTGGGTCTTTCTCTTGCAGCAGCAGCAGAGTGAGAGACAGGGACAGGAGAATAGAAGAAGGCTGATCAATAACTCAATCTGCTGCCCTGCATGGGGCTCCATCTCCTCAGTCTCAGACTGTCAGTGTGCGTGAGGAAGAGAGGCAGGAGCTGCAGCCCACACCACCCCCGTCCTAACAGCACGCTGCACGATCAATGGACACAATCTAATCAGCCACTATCACCACCAATGACTTTTAGCATGTAGGGCCAGGCCATAATAGCATTAGGCAGACAGGGGTGTAGGGTTTGGGTGTGCTTCTCAAGTTCAAGGTCATTTCAGGGAACTGTGAAAGTAGAGAGAAGTTGGAGCGGCGGTAGTTCAATTCCTGAGTGAGAGCTTGTGCACCTATTAAATGCCATAGCTGCTGCAGATCGATCGCAGCAGCCTGAGCTCCACGGCCGTACAGCCAGTCGGACATATATCTGATAGAGAAAGCTGCAGGAAACAGGTTTAGCCCCGACACAACATGATGAAGACGACCGATTTCATGTCCCCAGCTGAAGTGCTTTTTACTACTGCTTTTCAGCTGCCTATCGCATCAGAGGTTGTACATGGATTAGGAGTGCATTACTACATCGAAGAAGAGTTTCCTCAAAATGGAAACGTCTCCAGAACATGAGTCACTGCTGCGAGGGCTGATAATAATTTTGTTCAATTAAAGATATTGTGCTTGACTTTCTGATGACTCTTTGGAATTGCACCAAGAAAACACATGTAAAATTGGGGACAAAGTTTCACTTTTTAATATTGTCCTTTTAAAGGTGATAACATTTAATGTTGCCTCTCTTTTCTTATCTTCTCATATTCTTTATTAATTCCTAATAACGTTTTTTTTAATTTAATTAAATTGTCTTCTTTGGAATAATGCTCTCCCCTTTTACTTAAACACATAGACACAAAATAGTTTTTGTTTTAACCAATTAATTAATATACTTTAAATTTGACTAAACTTTTGATTATTTGATTTGTTCTTAGCAGAATTTAATCTGAGTTTTCAGTGTTTTTTCCACTCTCTTCAGACTCTCTTCAGATCATAGATATACTGCCTTTGTTTGTGTGACAGCAGTTTTGTTTTTGTCTGTTTGTTCCTGTATGTATAGATCTCTTCAAACTTTTTTACTTTGTTGTAATTGTCGCTCTAGTTATCAAAACATTTAAAAAAGTTATATTTTCAGAGCACCTTTATTAATAATTTAGCAGATGAGAGCCCAAACTCTTATATAGATTTCTATACAAAGCTACTAGTTCAAAGGTTTTGACCAGTGCTATGTTAACACACATCACTGCTTTGTGTCATGGCTACTAACAAATGGCAATTCCCAAGGGAGTTCATCATTTTGACCTCATTTGTTTTGGTTTGTGAAATGTTGTTCAAGTCTGTATAATTACTAATGTTAAGTCCTTAACTAGAATGTTGAGAAACTCTGGTCTGAAACTTTACTATTTTATTTATAAAATAATTTAGAAAAAAACCAATATCTTTGTTGGGATAATAATTCTGTTTGGAAGTGTGAGATTAAAATGCCTTAAAGACTGAACCCACACAATGTAATGCACATCAAGTAATTAGTCAGAAACCGCAGCCATCCAATTTTCAACTTGTTCTTTCTCCACCTCCTGCGTGGTTGGAGGGAGGTTGAGCCAAGCCGAATGCAGAGTGACAGCACATCTTCTGTCCACGCAGCACGAAGCATGTTAAATCCCCGACCCCCCGCCTTCACACATATCGAATGTGCGGCCTTCGCATTTTCTCCATCCACTCCTCAACGGCAAACGCAATCGCAAACTCTCACTCCCTCCTTCTCCTTATCCATTAGGATGAAGGCCACCCCCACCCAGATCCCCCACCTATCCGTGGGGCCTCTTTGTTACTGTTGAGGAACCCTTTCGCTTTTTGTTCTGCAGGCCGTCCCCAGTCCTTTCTCTGTTGATATTCACACCATCTGCCAGCAGCAGAGAAAAGTCCACACAAACTCGACTGACTAAACGCTGACTAAAACAAAAATCAAGATCTCTGTACTTTCTTTGCCAATAATAATAAAAAAAATACAGCTAGAACAGCTGAGATGCTGCAAGGATAAAATAGTTTTGAAGCTATGAGGGGAGCTGACTATGGTGACCTCACCCCTTGTTTGCAATGGTATGTCCTGCTAAGTCTCCCCCGCAGTAGAAGTGGCTGTAAAGAATCACTCAAGCCGCACTAAGCAGCTGCCTGTGAGTTAGGTCATTTTCCCAGGAGCCACAGAGTGGGCACTGGCAGGACCTCAAAAAGAGGGGACACCATCTGTTCAGTGCCTGAAAAGGTTGGTGACACCTTCTGTGGTATCAACAACTTCTAATTAAGTGGCCAAGAATGCAGCAGCAGCAGCAGCTCCACCGTGTGATTGGTGGGCTCCCCTCAGTTAGCTCCCTGAGATGACAACATAGCAGACCCCTGCTCTGTTTCACGCTTTTCTCTATCACACGTTGCCCTGGATTGATTCAAAATGAACAAAGAAAGAACACAATGAACGCTTGACAACACGGGCGACGCAACAACATTATATTTACCTATGTTTTCTATGATTTTTTGAACTCTTTTTGTACGACTTAATTGAATGTTTATCAAGAGCACAGAGAGCAGCATTAACCCTATGGTCAATCCCAGAGTGGTTTGTTTCCATCATATCATGATGCAGTAATTTCATTAGCATTCTTATTTCAAGTAGCGAATAGACTTAACATTGGTCTGATTTCCATCGCTCTTGCAGCCAAATCTGCTGCTAGGAAATGTTGCTAATTAGGCTTATTAAGTAATTAAGAAAGGGTCTTAATTATATTGGTGCCACTGGGACCTGTGTATGGCTGTATCTGTGAAAAGCTGCGCTGTGCGCTGTGATGCGGGCAAACCCTCTTTCCAGAGAAGTTGGTACACTTTTAAATGGTAATGTGTAATTCAACAATTAAACTGAAACGTTATTTTTTTCTTCTCCAGAATAAATAGTGTTTTAAATTTACAAATGTTATTCCATTACTTGAAAATAAATTGAACAATGTATGTCCACATCAGACTAAAAACAACAATGAAAAGTTGAACAATCAAGTAACAGGGTTTACTTTAATTAGCTGATTGACCTGTTAATATTCAAGTGAGGCATAAAGCAGCACCTACTAAAGGCATGCAAAAAGGAGGAGGAGAAATATATATATATATATATATATATATATATATATAATATGCATCACATGTAAAATGCAGCAACTAATATGTTAGTATAGTGATCTACCTTTTGCCTTTAGAATAAGGTTGATCTCAGAGTGGGATTTGTACACATATATATAAGGGGGGAGTTCTGCTCCATGTGTAAGTACCCAGCAACCCTTAAATGTCAAATGATTTACCTCACAAAGAGGTAAGTTTAATGAAATATATTGCAGAGGGAGGGATATGCAGAATTTGGCACAGACATGGACTTGGTCTCAGGAGATCAGGCACCAAATGGCTCCCTCAGTCTCTGTAGCCATCAGTCAGAGTTGCAGCCACCCTTCCTCGTCCTCAAGGAGACTTCCCTTGGAAGCTACGATGATCTACATCCCATGACCTCACTCTCGGTGTCCAACATATTTTGATTTGTAGCTCTTGTGTTATTCAAACACAAATTCAAAGAGGATGAAATTCAGCAGAGAGCTTTTGTTGGATGCTCACCAAGGTACAGTCCTTTTTAAGATGTTTCTGCCCTTGTAGGGACAGAAGGATGAAGGAAAATAAAGCATCACAATAAGCAGGGCTGCAACACAAGCTTGGCAAAACATTCCTCTCTGGGCCCTGAGTGGTTTCCTTTTCACTCTGGACAAAGCAAAACATTGAACTGGGAGCTTTTGTTTGGCTCTTCAAAGAAACAAGTTTTTGATTCCGTTTCAGCAAACGTGTCAGAGCAAACAGATATGTAACAGAAGCACAAAGATGCCTGTCTGACTTCTCTGTTTGCTGAACTGTAAATCATCAACAAGGGCATCTCATCATCAGAACTCCATCAAGTTCAGATCATTCTGTTGTACTCCACACAGGCATATATATATAAAAAAAAATCACTGAAAAAATCTATGACAGTAAAGTCATGATATATCATACATAATAAAACCAACAGGAAAATGTCAAATAATATTAAATCGCTAAAAGACTTATCCTCAAAAAAGGTCAGAAATTACAAGTATTTTAGAAACTAGTATGTAGGCAACCGTATTCTTTACAAAATCCATGGTCACAATCCTCTTATATATACAGATAATATACACGCAAAGTGTACAAGTGTCATGTTTTGCATACAAGTGAGAAAAGTGAGAAAGTAAAAGTTTAATTTGTCATATTTCTCCAGGCCTCAGTCAGGACTGTGGTTCAGACTGCACACGTGCTGTCATGGAACTTTATTTTGAAAATTCACCTGCTTTTAAAACCCCCCAGCCAAATATCAGAATTGCTACTGGTCCATGAATAATGGATCAGCGGAGGTTTTGGAGGAGCACAGGGGTCCCCACCCCCTCAATCTCGTATCACAGTATGTTGGACTGTGTGTGTGCGTGTGTGTTTGTGTGTTAGGGTGGGGTGCTGAACAGACACCCCTCTGTTTGCCTGCTGCAGCCCCCTGCCGGGAGACATGGCACCCCCTGCAGGAGGTGCTGCGCTTCGCTTCCCTTGTCCCTTTGGGCAAGTTTGTGTACGTCTCACACAAACATGTTTCGTTCAACCAACACATCAATCTTCTACACACACATTCACACAAAATGCATCTAAACTCACAGAAACGGAAACGCTGTCGTTTATGAGGCTTCAAAGGACGGGAGCAGTCTCGTCATTTAAAAGTGTTGAGTTACTTAAAAAAAGTTAAGTGTAATGAGCAGTATTGTATAGTGGCAGTTGTAGTACTTTTCTTTACTACTACTTTACTATGTAAGTCTTTCTTACAGCCATCTATTTCTGTTTGAATTACACACACATAAATAAACTCTGAAATAAATACTACTACAAAAAAGCTTATCTAAAATTAAGTGATAGATCGTTAGACTATGGTTTTACTACAAACTTAATTATCTCCCCACATATAGAAAAAAAAGTACTATTTTCTTTTTATCAAAAAGTAATACTCTGTATACACGCTACAGGCTCAACCACAGAGTAATTGGCTCGGCTACAGAAAAAAGAAAACCTAGGTGACTAATTATTCCATCTGACTGGGGCAGAGACGCAGAGCCAGCTTTACAATGCAAAGAGTGGAGGGTTTGTGTGTGTGTGTGTGTGTGTGTGAAGAGAAAAAGACCTGCTGCCCCCAGACAATCTATGGCCTTGCATGAAATGGAAATGGCTTGCCAGAAAGCATTAGGTGCGTATGAAATCTCTCACTTAAACACACACACGCATGCACGCACCCACACACACATATTTATGGAGCTGACAGACTTGTGAGCCTATTGATCCTCAGTCAATTCACACACC
>NC_024319.1:19978569-20023548 GCF_000523025.1 Cynoglossus semilaevis | reverse complement strand
TTACACCGCTTCATTCACACTGATAAGTGTGAGAAAATTCTGACAAGACTTATTTGTCTGTCTGCTTACATTGGAGCGATATATTTTTTTTTCAATCTTCGAAGTTACCTCATAAAGACACTCAGGGCCTGGTGTCTAGTCTGTGTCCAGTTATTTGTTGCGTGTTTGATAGTTTCACTTTGTCAGTGCAGGCCTTTCCTTAATGTGAACTGCAGGGGGAACTGGAGATCTGAGAGGCAGCCTGGGCCTGACACTGGTCCTCGGCATAGACCCTAAATAAGTAAAGGACAAAAGTGTCTCCTTTGAAGGTAGAGGGGCTGTAAAGCTCCGTGTTTCTTAGAGGACACTTTTTAGAAAATTCACCAAAGAATTAAAATGACAAAGCAAAAATATTTTCCAAAATAGTAATTTCACATCATAAATCAAGTACGGTGAAGCTGTTTCCCCTTCTACAACAGTACGTGGCAAAAGTCGGCTCAAAGTACAACACATGTTGTATACCTAAATGATAGATACACTTGTACTCATGTGATAGACAAAAGTCACATGACATACTTGATGTAAATACATTGCACCACAGACACCACAGACCACAGACAGGTCACCAGTCAATGGAGAGGAACAAACAACTATTACATTCATATTCACACCTACAGTCAGGCTACACTTAACCCTATCACCAGCTACAGTGCACACCTGTCTACTGTGTTATCCGGAGAACACCTCATACATGCTGGATCAATATTTACCAACATTCTGAAATTCTCTCTGTTTTCACACAGTTCTTGTTTTGGACTGTCTCAACATTGAAAATGATTCATTTATTCATTCAAGCTTAACTCTACCTGGTCAACAAAAACACAAATCTTAATTCAAACTACGAACAATGTTGAACAAATGTCCATAGTTTGGTTTTTAATAAATGTACATCTTATAAATAGCTGTACAACAATTCCATGTATAAATATTTTTTTAATTCCAAACATATCTAATTAACTCACTCTGGAGTTTTCCGATTTCCCAGATGTTTTTGTATTATTGATTAATTCCAGTGGAATTACTTCAGTTTTTAGACCTTGTCTGTTCATTTGTGTCATATTTTAATGTTAACAAAGACACACATACAAGTTTCTTGTATGCACTTTTATAATTGGCAAATACAGTTGATTCTGATTGAATAACTGAATTGATTTTCTTAAAGAAGTAAGTCACATGTGGATGCTGGTGCACCTGCTCTAGGAAAGAGACTTCGGAAGGAACTCTGGTCCTTCCACAGCTAGCGCATGTGCTGCCCTATACTTAGTGTATATTTTATATACAAATAATAATAATAAAAAACAATCAGCTCTAATATACATTATTTAAGATGTGCAGTGCATCTCAAATGCATTAATATTAACAGTGATGGTGTTTTAGGTTGATATAAACTACCTTGGTACATCATGTCATCATCCTACATGTGGCCTTTGACCTGGTAGTTAAGCTTACAGTGCTGATGTTGAAATGTTTTTATGCTTAATAACACTTTGAAAGCCATAAATGCACACGTTATCTGCATCATTTCACCCCACTGTTTGTATTTGCTACTTTCAACACTTTGACTTTGACTCAGGGACATGGAAAAGCATCCCTCAAACGTGTCACTCTGGGACTTTAGGCAGAAAGGGGTGCAATAAGAACGGATGCAGCTCAACCACAGATCCAGTTTGTCAAACTCAGGGTGGGATGTGGAACTTGTGAGTTTTCCCCTCCTGTTTTTCACCACAGCCCGTGTTAGTAGTTGCCAGATCTAACAACAGGATGGAAAAATACAACACACACATGCACACACAACTCAGCTGAGAAAGAAAGTGGCAGGTACATCACGTTTTGGTAACAGAGCAGCAGATGGAACTGGCAGTCACACACAGCATTTGTGCTTTGACACAGACACAGAGACACAGACACACATGCACGCTGGTATAATAATAAAAAAAAAAACACACACTGTCATAAACCAGCAAGAACAAGCTGCTTTTACCTTATGGTGATAAAATATCACCTCATATGTGAAAATAAATACACAGCCATGATCTGCACATGCCCTTAACACAAGGGGAGTTTGGCTATCAGTGTCGGAAGTTGCAGGTTAACTATTAGGCCCCTCTCCTTCAGGGAATGGAGGTGTTGGTCGTGGAAGGTTGTCTGTTTCTGACCTGTCTCTCCAGGGCATGGTTTGAGTGACTGCAGTGCTGCTGGCCTCGATAATCTACCAGATAAATCATCTTTAGTCACTTGCTAACTGCCTGACAGACAGACAGGTCTAAGTACCTGGGAGGGTGGCAAAGGAACACTTTAAAATCTCCAGTGATGAGGTGTATTGCTGTGAAGAAAACAGTTAGCTGCCCCGAGCTCCCCCCGATCCTCCTGAGTCTCTGGCTGCCATTTTGGCTGTATCTCAAGGCGCTATTCTGGCTCTATCTCATGTCACCGTGCTGGCTGTCGTTCAATTCTCATGCTGGCTCCCGTTCAGCCATCGCTCTGGCTCCCGTTCAAGCTCCACAGTGGCTGTGTTTTCGGGGGCTGCATTGTGGCTGTGTTTCAGCAAAGTTGCCCCTCCCCTCCACCATTTCTTTCGGTTTCAGCACCCCAGGTAGCTGGCCTCCTGCCCGGCCTGCAGATCGGTGGGAGATCCAGGCTCGGGCCTTTTGTTTGGGGTGGCATTTTGCCTTTGTTTTCCCATCTTGCCTGTAATCTAAACACCCAAAACATCTCATGCTTGACAAATCGGCCCTGAGACGATGGAGCAGCGGAAGACAAACGGCTGGAAGCGTTTCAACCCCAGGCAGGACTGATGGTGTCCGACTGGGTTTGACCTCCCAAAGGTTAAAGACACGTTCACTTACAAAGCAATCAATTACCCAGGATGTGTGGGCGCTTTTAACCAAGCTCCCCTCCTGCCTTCCACACAGCCGGTATTATTGATGAGGGTCCCTGCATACAGCACACACCAGCCACAGTGTGTGTAATACATTTTACAATTGAAATAAATCTAAGATTCCTGGCGTTAGTGTCTACCTGAGCCACACTCCTGCTTTATATCCTCCTTCTCTCCCTCCTGCTCTTCCTCCTTTTTCTCCTCCTTCCTCCTTCCCTTCTCTCCCTCTCCTGCCTCTGCAGGTTGTTGTAGCAGGTTTATTCTGGTAGTTGGGCTCTGTGGGCCCCGGCAGCCCCCTCAGCTGTTCCACTGGGTTTGTAATTACCATTTCATTAAGAATGACAGTTTCGGGGGTTGAAGCACCATTTCATCCGGGTCTCTCGGGGAAGGCGCTTGCCAAATTTCCAGTGTGAGTGGCAATTATCTCTCTTCGTGTCTGCGATTCACCATTTTGTACTTAGTGGCTTGACGGCGACTAGGAACATTTAGTTGGATTAATAATAGGTCTAGGATATTTACACTGTGGCCCACTCGAGCTTAGCTCTGTGAACATAGTGATATGAGCTTTCAGAAGATGGAGAAATAAATCACAGGAGACAATACAGAGACAAGCACAATACGTCGTTGAGTAAACACTAAAGCAGGGCTGCTATTTTGATATACCTGCTTTTATTTAAATATATTCTTTCCTGATGCTGCATTGAAAATGGACACTTGTTTATACAGTATGTCTTCATTTTACTTCTGGATATTTAAATTGGATTTTTATCATTTTTAACCTTGGACTGTGTGTGACATCAAGTGTATATAGATTTACCTCCATTTCTGGGAAAAGACACTGACCAATTAGTGACTAATATCAAAAAAGAATGCTCCTCCCTAATGCATCAGCACTTGAAGGTCGCTTTTTGGACCTGATTCTACCCTGGACTGTGTGCACAATTCTCCTGACTACTTAAATCACTATATTGATTCACACTGACAGTTCTAAATTCCTCTCTTCTGAGAAACACGACTGTAAAATAGGGAGACAATTTCATTTAGACGTTCAACAGAAATAAGAAAAGTTTTGACTCATCTGTGCCTCCAAATACTAGCGGTATTTGCAATACAGTAATACTAGGTGGTGGAGGCTTCTTTTGTACCATCTCTAGAAGAACATCTACATCTACATTCAAAATGTACCTGGTAAAATAACAGGTTAATGAAGAAAAAATTAAAACAATTAGGGGACAGAATGTCCTCTCGTGACATTTTCTGCCTTACACTGATTATGAAAACACTTAAATCGTAACTCTGTCCTTTTACCTATAAAATAAATGCTCAATTATTTTTGGTTTGTTATTAAATGTCAGTATATTAATTAAATCCACCACATTACAGAGACCGATTGTAATGTTTTTCTTGTACAAAAACTGTAAATCACTTATATACTGAACCTCACACTGTAAGTAAGTTAGTAAGTAAAGTTCATTCATATAATGTTTTTTCCCCTCTACATCATAGTGGAAGAGGAATACAGTATAATAAAATACAGCTGTTAGCTTCCCAAGAACACTGTAAATAAATATAAATATAAAAACCACTTATATATGATCTACACGACCTTGCTTTTTAATAAAATCTAACACTTTTCATAAGTGCCTTCCCTTCTCAGTTAATGTACAGAATGCACGCTGAGAAGCTTCAATCAAAGAATAAACCAACGTTCTTTAAAAGGTTAAGGGTAATCCAGCTATAAAAGTCACATGACAATATCAAGAATAAAATTTGTAGTGTGAGTTTGTTCACGTTTTCACATATATATATATATATATATAGTTATTTTATGGAATAATAACATCATATTGTAGCGTGTCACAAAAACATTTATTACCATGCAATAAATTGTTGTATATAATAATGTAACTAATGTATTTCATCACAACCTCTAAGAATCTCACAGATTTGCTGTGTTGATTTATCAAAACGCGGTTCATATGACATCTATAGCATGTGATGGCTGCAGCTCTTTAATTGCATGTCTGGGCTTATTGATGGAATACTTAATTCCCACACATTCTGCACAATTGCTTTTCACACAGGCAGAGAGCTGGCGATCAGCGGAGGAATTCTGTGGCCATATGGAAAGGGAGCGGCAAGGTCCAGACTGAGTGATTTGGAGATTCGTGTTTAATCCCTGCACCACAGAGGAGGATATACTGGTCTGAACACATGCTATGGAAGTGAAGCTAGATTAAATTTAATTCATCTTTGGCTTCTGTATCGTAGAAACCCTAAATCAAAACCTGCTTGACTAATTAAGATGTTGCACATTCAACATTTTAGTGATTTCCAGGCAAATACAGACAAAATAAAAACTTATTGAAAAAGTTTGCTAGATACTGAAGCCCATAAAACTGCACATTTTCACTAATAGATGAGGCCGGATTGGCTGGATGTTAATTGTGTCCCCAGCCCTTTGGCACTCTGTGATGTGTTAGCAATGTCTTATAAATAAGCAGGGGCGCTGCTAAGGGTTTTCTAGCCCCAAGAAAAAAACTTTTACTGGGCACCTATTACAGTCCGTCAACAGGCCAGAGAACGTTTTTGATGCTTATTTAGATAAAATTATGCATTTTATTGTATTCCTATCATTCTCATTCACGTTAGTGCCATATTATTTTATGTCATTATATTTTTATTGGGGGCCCCTCTGGCCCCCTCTTTATTATGGGCCCATAGACTCCTCACTCCCCTCCGTCCCCCTTCGGCGTCCCCTTCAGTAAATAGGTCTCTCCACCTTTTTCTTCTCTTTTATCATTTAGTCAAATCATCATCAGGACTTTATTAACACTGTAGAAGTTGTATAGAGTTTCAACAATCCATTTGCTTAAAACACCAACTTTCAGCTTTCTACAATATACAGTAGTTAGTTCTCTTTCTATAAAACTCAACCCTCATAAACTAAACAACACTCTCAGCCGGGATCCTCCCTGGGATACCAATAACTGCTACATTCACACCTTGAACAACTCAGATGACTTTCACATCTACACTTTCACACCTTGACTCTGGTGAATACAAAGCCCTGTCTTTGTGTTAGGGTCGTCGACACATGCTTTTAGTTTAGTATAATTGTTTAATACTAAGATATTCAAGCACTACTCAAGGAGTAAATATTAGTCTTAGTCTGCTAGAAATGACAAAAGAGCCCAACCTACAGTAGGAGTAGATGTCAGGTAGTCTGTTCCAGAACAGTTACCAGTCTCTTTCTCAAAGCGTATATAATATCTTGTTAAGAAGAACATGATTATTTATTGTTTCTTTTAAAGATGAGAACTCAAGACAGAAAATACCCGATTTTTTCCCTAAGAGCCTGATGATGCAACTGTGATCAGTGTTGTCAGGTATCAGTATCCATGAGACAACACAGCACCGGAATAGTTTAAATGAATGACTGAGTCATATGCTATTTGAGTTTTTTCATGCAAAACTGCTCACCAGCCTTAGGCAGATAACATAAAAGTGTAAAAATTTTGTCCTGATGATTGTTTTACATTAAAAGCCCAGGAAAACCAATGTCATTCTGGTTGGGTTTTTTAATGTTTGGATGACTCCGGGGTCAGCCCAGTAATAGTCGTTGATATAATTAATGCAAACATGGCGTGGTCCTCTGACGTACTAGATAAATGTCAGCTTCAAGAACAGTCAGCGATTATGCTCAATGCTGTGACCCTGGAAATGACCTGCACCCCACAGACCTCAGACGGGCCTGATGCATGCAAAATTAAGAGGAAAGAGCCTGATGCTGTAAACTGCTAATGTAGGCTATATTTGAATAAAGTACATTACAGTACATGGACGTGGCAATGTTGTCATTTCAGAGATGAATGGACAAGACGAAACAATGAAAGTCAGGATGGAAGGAGCTTCTAGTCTCTCGAGTTGGCCTGTCTTGTATAAACACAGTGTAAGTATATTACCCAACTCACACAACTGGTGTTCTGACAAACACGTATGGCAGCCTGTCGTACTGCGACGCAATCTAACTTGTTTGATTTGATACGTTGCAAAAAAAAAAGTGGAAGAAAATAATTAAGTTTGTTTACATAGTATAGACAGTAAAGATTGTACAGGTGCTATGTAAAGAATATGGGGAAAAAAAGTGACACTGGAGAAAATTATTAAAGATACATATTTAAGTAATTAAAGTTTTGTGTGCTCTCAGATTACTGGGCGAAAGCTGACACACAAGTATTGATACAGACACAGATGTCTCATATAAAAACATCGCAAGTTTGTGTGTGTTTGGTAGAAGCCGAGCGGATTAAAGAATTTGAGAAAGGCATGGAGGTAAATTATGAACGCAGCTTTGAGGGAACACAGCCAAGTGAGAGGTGTTTCTTCAAAGAAAGCCAGGCTCCCATAAAATCTGCTCCACAGGTCATTTTATCAGCAGCTTATTATGGCCCATAGTTACAGTTTATTGTGAAGCAATCATGTCAGACAGCATCAGTCTTTTCAACAAATACCCCAAAATGACATGTTTATGTCCGGGCTACAAAGCTCCTGTAGGAAACACAGTAATTGTGATGAGAAAAATGGAGGACACAAGGTGACACGCTGACACAGCGGTGAATTGTATAGAGGGCCAGTGTGACTATAGCACAATATACATCCTACACATTCAGTTTATTTTATTATCCAAACATTGATGACATCATTAACCTCAATAAACCTATAATATAAACTAAGATAATAATAAATTATTAAAATATATGTATATGTTGTTTTTTCTGGACCTTTTTTTAAATTTAGTTGATATTTGTAACTTACTGTTATCTATTGATATATACTGTATTTCTAGGCAAATGTTCAGTTCTTTTTTTTTTTTTTTGGCTTAATGTATAATTGCTCCTATGCTGTTGACTTACTTTTCACTTACATTAACTAATCCCAGTAACAATTCCATTTGTTTTTGATGCATTGTTTCTTTGCTGCCATCTGTTTTTAATTTAGAAATAATTTGGTTAACTTTCAGTTGTATTGCCTAATTTAAAGTTAGTCACATGGTTTAGATGAGACTAGCAACAAAAGCAATTTAAGCTGCTGGTGTAAAACTAAAGAGTCCCCAGTACAGCTCCGCCCTTTCAGTCTCCTCATCCATCCAATCAGCTCTTTGACTCCATGTTTGGGTTTCTAGGGAGCAAGCTGGCTGACCTCTGACCCCAGCCTAATGAGAGTGATAACAAGGATTAAAAGGGGGTGACTGGAAGGTGTTTGACAGGGGGGTTTAAACAATTACACTGGGCTGCCAACATGCCTTTCTTCGTGACTCAGGAAATTATAGTCTGCCTCTTTCTCCCCATCCACATTCATTCAGTGGGCACACAAAAGAAAAGGGCTTATGGAAAATAATAAATTATCTTGAGGCCACGTTAACTTGGTTGTAAATCGCTGGGCAATTATGTTTTAATAGCCCTTTAAGAGAATGAGTAATTGGGTTGACCAGGCTCACCCATCTCACTCCCTTTGTGCCCACTTCAAGTCAGCTGTGCGGCTGTGTTGGTCAGTGTGTAACAAGGCTGTCAGTAAGTTAGACAATGATAGTTCACCGATAAACACAATAACAGTCAGATTGAGCATCACCTTTACCAGTGATGGTGCTGTACATAACCCACTGTTAGACTCAGTACCACTGTCATACAAACACACTGTACAACACTAAGAAGACAACGTAAGGAAGGAAAGTAGGCTAAATACAATACAAGTGGTAAGAGTAGGATAGAAAATAAAGATGCCAAAAAGGATTAGTGACATGAAGATGGCTGGTGTAACAGTGAAAGAGCCACGGGGTAGGTTAAGATGGAGGTAGACTTCTGTTACTACAAGTCCTCAAGGGAACAGCAGGAAGAAGAAAAGAAATGTCTGATTAGCTCCAGTCCTGGATGTCCTGTGTGCACTGATATGTACAGGACCCTGGACAGCTCCTTTGGAACCACATGAGTTTGACCTGCAGGACGATCTGTGTGTCTTCATTTGCCAAAATGCGAGTGAAAAAGGCCAAAAAGGCTCAATGAAACAAGACTGGACCCACAAACACCATCTAAAGAAAAGATGGCAGATGAAAGAACAGAAATGATGGGAAAAAGAAGAAATAAATGAATAAACAGTCACAGATATCTGATGCCAGACACAGCCAGGCACAGATAAAGAGGAATAATCAAAACCCTCAGCAGGGTGTCAGACCTTACTGCAATGTACAAGCAAATGGCAGGATAAACCTATATTTATCTCCTCTTACTTTCATCTTGGGAGAAAGACAAACAGGGTAAGAAATTGATCAGATGAGCATCTGTTAGACTTGGCAACAGTCACGAGTCTACAGAGACAGTTCTTAAACCCCATTTTTCAATCTTATCTCCATTACTGTCAGCACAGTACAGGCGCTGTCAATAAGGACTGTTGTGCAGTAAAAGAAGAATAGTTGAGCTGCATATGCAAATGCGGGTGATTGGACCCCTGTTTATCATCCTGTTAGTGTTTCATTTTAGAATGAGGTTCTCTTATTACTACACTCACAGGAAGTGCTCGGTGTTGACAATTTGTACAATATGTGGTGTAGCTTTAACAACACAGTTAGTCTAGCTACAAAACCATTTCCTCGATGACTATGAAGAATATTGTTGCGTGTTGGGAGCAGGGTCAGTTGCCCATTTTAGCTATTCTGCTATTCAAAAATAACAAATAAAAAAAATGTTTGAAAAGGATGAGGTGCAGCACCTTGGACAGCTCTTTTAAAACTCATTCAAAACAATATAATCTGACACAAAGATCAGACTCAGGATCAATCTGGCCATAACCTACAAACTCTATATATAAAAAAGGAATTCTTTAGAAGAGTGTTTTCCTCATACGGTTGTTCTATAAAGTAGTGATTTGTCCCAGCCCTCAGAACATTTTTGGCCATGAAATTAAAAGTGTTTGTTCCTAGTGTCTGAGCACTGATGTACGACGGACTGACAGCCTGGAAATTCACACAACTAAACACTGCAATCTCATCAAAGGTGTTTTTTTTTCCTTCAATGTGTAACATCTTCAGAGAAGAACATCTAGTACCACATCAAAGATGGACCGTCATTATAAGCCAATATTGCTTGCACAATTCTCACACACGGTGTATAGTATTTAGCAGTAGTCCAGCCGATGGTGTGGTTGCGTGTCTTTGTGTCTCCCTGTGTCCTCTCCTCCCTGAGCCCCTCACTGAGCCCCTCTCCTTATTCCCTCCAGAGTTGCCCATGTCGTTCAGGGACAAGGAGAAGGTGGCGGTTTCCCCTGGATCAAAAATTTACGAGCAATTAAAAGTGGGACGACGCCCAGCATTCATCAGCCCCACGTGCTTCTGGCAGCCCGGGTGAGGGGGACTCGCAGTAAACCACAGCCTATATACTTTTATATCTGTTTTCCCTCCAAAGAGGGAAGGTTATGACAAAATTATGTTTTACTGTTCCTGCTATCTAGAGCGATGTAGACATCTTTCACGGAACAGCCCTGTTGGAGGTCAGAGCCCCTGTGGAAGAGAGGCACGGGTGGAGAAATGTGTGTGTGAGAGCCCTGTGTTTTAAACCATAGACAGAAGCCTTTAACACAGTGGGACTAACATAGTATCTGTTCCTCTGGTCAATCAGTTACTGAGGGAAAATGACCTAATTACTCTGTTGTTTATTACTGCACAGCTCTGATTTATTTCCCCACGCTGATGTAATTTCAGCACTGCAACACCCGGTCTATCTCTTCAATAACAGCAGTGTGACACATTTTTGTCGGATTCCAACACACACTAAATACTCGCGCACGGTATCGCGGCGGGACACACACCTCAAACGCACAAAAAACCCACACAAACGCTCATACATCAACAAAGTCACTCTTTTACTTCTCTGGCTTCCTCGCGACAGGCTCGTGCCTCATTTGCATTCTTAATTGTGTTGTAATGTACTTTTAATTTGAAAATGGAGGCAATTAATTATTTTGATATGGAACAAAATGCTGCAAATGTAAACATTCTAATAGTTCTCTGTGAAAGGAGGATCATTTTTCAAAAGAGGGATTGAATCTTATCTCATTTTTTAATGCCACTACCAGTTTTTTTCTGGGTGCTCATACATTCTCCTTGATATGCACTTTGTCTTTGCAGCGAGGGAAGTGTTTCTTTGATCTATCCCTGCGCTGTTATTTTCCATCTCAATCTCCCACAGGATGATCACTGTAGCTTCACCTATGCTATCAGAAGAGATTAAATGAAATTAAGCCTGTTTGGACATTCTGCTGCTGCTGCTTCTACTCCTGCTCCGTCTGCCATTCCTCCAGTGCAAATCCGCTCACACTACACTCTGTACTTTCTATTTCTGGGTCAGAGAGGCTTGGAGTAGAGATGTGAATCTCAGATTAATTTTTTTTCCCTCTTTCTGTCGACCATTTGATCAATAGGTGTCAGTGTTCAAAGGATGCTGCGGGATAAAGAAGAGGAGAGGAAGGAAGACGAGAGAGGAGGCGAGGAGAGGGAGATCCATTTGTACAGGCTCATGAAAAAAGTGACACTTTCTCTCACTCATCCTGATGAACTCATCACACCGAGGAGTACGATGGGGGGCACGGTCTTCCCCTCTCTCTTTTTGCCCATCTTCACTTAGTTTTTTCGCCTTTTCTCTCACTCGCTCACTCTTTCTCTATCAGAGACATATATTTTGCCCTCATATCTTTCTCCCCCAGCACACAACCCCACTCCTCACCCATATCGATTTCACTCTCTCCCCTTCTGATTCCCTGAGGGTGCTGCAAGCTGGCTGACATCACAGCCTGCACTGGCAGCGGCCTATAAATTATGACTGACAAGTCTTTGCGCCAATAAAAGCAGCACAATATTTCATGCACAGTAAATCTGATTGCAGATTGCTCCGGCGTGTGGTGGCTGACATGTTTATTGTTGTCATGGTGCTGGGAGCTGTGAGGTGGAGGGGTGGAGGTGGGGTCCCATACTGACATCAGAGTTTTCCAGAGCTGCCAGTCTATATGGAGGGGTCAAACAGA
This sequence comes from Cynoglossus semilaevis, assembly GCF_000523025.1. Taxonomy (NCBI): domain Eukaryota; kingdom Metazoa; phylum Chordata; class Actinopteri; order Pleuronectiformes; family Cynoglossidae; genus Cynoglossus; species Cynoglossus semilaevis. Next base: position 20,011,559 of record NC_024319.1, on the reverse strand, counting down.
TGGGAACCCTGGGTTGCAGACGACCCTTCTCCACCCACCCAGCTTGCCCTTAAATCTCCAAAGACAGACTCCCACACAAACACAAACACACACATACACACGCCAATATATACACATATTATGCTGTATCGATGCACTAGTGAACAACAACCTAAATGTAAATTAAGATTATCTGGAATTATTGACAATAATACTAATTAATTAGGTATACTGGTAGTAGGTCACCTTATTCAAGATGAGGATAAGAGGAGCATCCATCAGAGAGTTTGGTCAGTTTAGTGTTGTACACATATATTTGTTGAACCAAGTAAACTTAGACTACCCAGTGTAGGTGTTACACTAAATGCCCAAACGTTAACCAAACTGAACTACATTTTAACAAAGAATGACTAAAAGTTTGTTCAATCTCAGGTAGACTCACTGACAAGAAACAAACCCTGCTTGGTTTTAATGCCTAAAAGACCTTTGACCTTTCCTTTTTTCCAGCCCAACATTTCAGGAACAAAGACCTGCAATCGAGATACTTTAAGCCTTATTAAGTTATAAGTTTTACAGCTGTTTTGTTTATGACTTTGCATGGATTTGAATTCAATTAGCCAGCCTGACTAAAACCTATCCCGTCTGATAACCTAGCGGCTAATGCCTAACCTTAGCCATCTCAGCCCTGACCTTAAAGAGTGGCTCAGAAATCTGCCTCATTAAAACTAGGATTTGTTTCCTGATGTCAATGTTAAACACAAGGTCAACTATTTTTAACCAGAATATTTTACTGAAGAAGAAACACACACACAACGCACTGTTCCACTAAGCATTAAACATCACCTTCAATTTGCTCGGACATGGATCCCACCCTTACAGATATCATATCTTTAATGCTTTTAATGTATCGTAACAACCTCATTGATATTAAATGACCCTGCGCTCATTGCTGTGCCTGGCTCCATCCATCCCGGTCCATGCCATAAACCATTCTTCATAATTAGCCTGGCTGCAGCAGTATGATCAGGACATTACAAGTCCTCTGCCACAGCCCCTAAATGGACAGATTTCAGCAGACACCCACTGGTGTGATCGGCATCATTATATTTTAATTAATCCATTCTTCTCACAGCAACACAGTAATTACAATCTATTTTATGACACGGCATGCTGCGAAAGAGGAGGGATAGAAGAAAAGAAATAGGAAGGCAGTGAAAGGGAAATAATAGAGAGAATAAGGCGGGGGGTGTCGGAGGAAGGGGAGAGGAAGAACAGGAGGTGAAACTACAAAGAGAGGAGCGAGGACGGAGAGGAGACAGAGATAGGATGAATGACGGAAATTTTTAAGGTGAGTGAGACAGAAAGCAGAGGTAAAGCATCACAAACGATATGAGTGATAACCAATATGTCATTGCTGGGCTGACATTGTAAAAGCACTGTAAAAGTGTTTATACGATGTCTGGAGGAGTGCATCTCTCTCTCTCTCTCTCACTCAGAATTATACAATCATACAATGAGTGAGCGAGGAGCTCCATTTCTTTCAGCCTGAGTGTGTATAAATCAGAGCAGGTACAGACACTCAGACACGCTGTGGGTGTGATAATAACATTAGAGGATTACAATGACACTCCTCCCTGGACAAGATCACCTGTCTCAACTGTCATAAAACAGACTGCTGCTTTTTGTTGTTAAAGCACTTTATAGGAGGAGAGTGTGAAGGTGTGTCGATGTGGAGGCATTCGGCAGAACTCAGAGTGTGTGTGTGTGTGTGTGTGTGTGTGAATTGTTGACCATCATCACACATTCATTTACCTGCGTAAATGTCATGCACATTTACATACGGTTTCCACCCATTACTCTCACTTAATTTGAGTTTTGTTTTCCTGTTAAAACATTTATGAAGTGAAGCTAACAGTCGTGCTAAAAGTTGCGTTTTATAAAGCTAAAGGCTGGCCATTTAATTCACCTGAAATTATCCCAGTCAGATATCCTGTAGGGATAATTACTGTAATCAAAACCACAACCACTGTGTCACTGTGTGTCTGTGTAGGATGGTATGGAACGTTATCATCAACATTTTCTAATGGGAAAACATATGTACACACACTGGAACATTAATCATTATTTATATAGTTGCCCAGGATTATACTGTATATGCAGTAATGAGAAAGTTTGAAATGGTATTAACGTCACATTTTCATTTGGCTCCAGCATCATTTTAGCTTAAAGTTTACCCTGAATTTTAAAACAGTTTACCAAAGTTAACAAACCTTGCTTTTCTGCTGTTGGAAGGTATTTTGTTTACTTTTATTCTTAGTTTTATACACTCTGCCATTTAGCTAATTATGCTAATGCTACTTTGTTTTACCTTTTGGCTATTTTTGCTCATTTGAGGCTATTATGGGTCGCCTCAATCTAATTCAGGCCTACATGAGTTCTCTTGTTTTTTTGTTTAACATGGGCTACAATTGCATAATATATATATATACTGTACTTTAAATCTATTTAAAAATACCTTTTTGTTATTTTATTCTTTTCTGTGCTTTGTGACTTCCTAATTTTTAACTATTATTTATTTAATTCCATCTTTATATATTTGCTACCGTTTAGCTACGTTTGGCTGTACCCTATCATATTTTAGTTATTCTTAAGTCTGACTAAAAACTAATACATGTCTGCTATATTAATGGAAATCTCTCTTTAAATTCAGGGCCTTACAGGAAGTGCTCTAAGCACAGCAGAAAATTTGAAAATGTTTCAAAATGGCTTGACCAGAATAAACAAGTTAAGAATCACCCAGAGGTATTTACTATGAACTAAACCAGTGTATTTTTGATGCATCTAAAGTTTGTAAGGGGAATCAACTGGCCCACAGATATTTTTAATATGATGAAATCTGTGCCTTTTGCTTAAATTTAGACACTCTTGGCGTTCAGCAGAGAGAGTTTGTTCATAACTTTAAGGTGGGCTGACACTGTGTCTTATGGCTGTTAGTCACGGCCGGACTTGACGCACAGAGAAAGAGTAAAAGTATTTAAAATATTCAGTCAAGTGATGAAGAACACTCTCATTGTAATTAATGTTAGTAATAGAAAAAACACGTGACTCTGACAGCACCTGTGATGGACGTGGTATCCTGCTGCGTTTATGTTCCATCCTGGTTCTTTGGGGTCGGGAATCTTTGCTGTCTTGGCGATCAGATGCTGAACATCCCTCCACGTCAGCTCTGGACTAGAGCAAAGACACATAAAAGGGAATATCATCAAACACATCCTTCCTTTGCCTCCCTGTTCTACACCAAATCAAACCACAGTGGAAATGCTCTAACTCTGTGTAGAGCTGTGAAGGAAACCTGAGGGGATCTCAACACAACTTTCTTCAGTGTGAGGAGAAATAGGCCAGAACACAGTTCTACGTGGTTTACAACGCATTCCATTAGCCATGCCTGTAACGATATAATAACAAGACTTGACTGATACACAAACTGTCTTGTACAGAAGGCCCTTTAAACATTAAAGCACCTGTTTAAGTCAAGCTTAAGGGTTTAATAATTGCATCACTAAAAATCTGTGAATCGAACAAAGAATATTTGAGACTTTAACAAAAGAGCCCAGAGAGTATAATGTAGAAATAGTCTTCTTTTTAATCCCAGGCAGGGGAATTCTAATAGAGCAGACTCAAGTGTCATGTCAAGCAATATACTAATGGAATCCAATTAAGACCTTTAAACGGCGCAGAGAGCTGGAGGATATTAGCTCAGTTTTCTGTAACAAAAGACCAAAGGGTCGTCAACGAGGGTTTTTACTGGATATAAAAAGCATAAAGGAAATTGGGTTTTTCTGCTTTATCCACTCATTATTGTTCCCAAAGAAAATGACTTGAATAGAGTCTAAGAAAATTGCTCTGCCACCCATTCTGGGCTGCTTTTTTCTGTCAGTGAAAAACTGTCTCCACTGTGTGCCTTAACATCTGTACATGGACCCATCATTTCTGCAACGCAAAGAAAACAAAGGTAGTTAAAGGTGGACTACGCCGTTAAATCCCTGTGACTAAAGACATTACTGTCACTCATCCTGCATGTCTGATCAACCTGGTATCACTGATTGTTTCACTGGCAAATATCTGCTGGGAAATGTGGAACAAAGAGGGAACTGCACACGGCCTCCTCATTAGCATGCTGCTAGCTGTTTTATTTTAGGAAAATACAGGAACAATATAAACAAATTTATAAAAATTTTTAGATTTATGATTTCATGGTGATTCTACATCTCTCATTCAGTTCTTAGCTAACTTTGTATCTAATACGGATATTTCTGGTCTATGTTTCAGGTAACCTTTTGGACTTTTCACTTAAATCTCTTACAATAGCATTCTAAAATCCAAATATTTTTGAACACCCAGCTATTCTTAGACATTTTTTTACCCATTTCTTTCCCACCTTTGGTAAACTTTTGCTAATTTTTCTGCTGAAGTGTTATTTATTGTCGTTTGTTAAACTGCAAATATCCACAGGAAGATGTGCAACAAAGAGAGAATCATAAGTGGCCTCTTCATTACTGAGCTGTGGGGTGTTGGACATCTCAGGAAAATATCAGGCGCAGATATAAACAGATGTATTCCCTTCACGGGTTGGACAAAAACACAAAGCAGAACAAAAAAGTAAGGAGAGATGCTTTCATTAGCAGCTTAAAACAAAACCTTGGCAAGCAGTGAGGGCAGGCCGCTGTAACAACATGATAGGAACAAAACCAGTAACACTAATAATAGGCAGAAAGAATGAAGCAACACAAACAACACAAACACAATTATTTTAAGCTTTGATTTCAAAGCAACTCGGAGTGTGTGTGTGTGTGTGTGTGTGTGTGTGTGTGTGTGTAGAAGGAACAAGCTTTGTACTTTTGAACTGTTGCTGCTCACTGCTTGTATGTGTGTGTGTGCGTTCTCAGCATCAGGAACAGCAACAGCAGCAGCAGCAGCAGCAGCAGCAGCAGCAGCAGCAGGATTCTGCTGTGTGTGCTCCCCCACCTCCATCAACCCCTCTGGTGGAATCAGCGAAAGCCCCGCGGCCCCGAATGGTTTGCATAAAGCAAACAAAATTAGATTTGCTTTGCTAAATCAAAGCATGTACCGTATTCCAAGCCGATCTCTGAGGGACAAATTACTTCAAACGGCCTTCTTTGTATCATAACAGAATAAAAAATAAAAAATGTGCCCAATCAGCGGCTCTCCAAAACCCTCAACTCGGGAATTAATTATTGAACTGTGGGCTTTTCTCTCCCCTCGTCGTCTGTGACACAGATCTACTGTATATAGTTTGGAGAAGTCATTTTGCTCTTTTGAAACACTGATGGCTGAGACCCAGTTTACAGTTCACTGCCATCCTTCTCTCTCCCTACAAGAATCTACACTCTCTTCTACAACAGCAATGTATTCACTAATTTAGATCGCAATCCATTATTATGTAAGAAATAAAAACATCCAAGCCACATAAAAAATATAACTTGTCCTTGTCTCATGGCACAAGTGAGTGATTTTAGTAATATTTGCCTTAATTTCACAGCCTATGTCTTTGGAGGCTTTTCAGTTCAATTGAGATATTATGTGTTTTTTTTATAGAAATGGGAAGAAAATAATAATAATAATAAGCAGACTATTATTTTAGAATATGAAAGAAATGAAACACTTCCAAATGTTGAAATAAGGGTCAAACAAATGGGTTCTTTGGTGGCGGCAGGTATTGCAAATGAATTGTTAAAATACAGATAAAAAAAAGCAACCATCTTCTGTTATTTTACAGTAACATAAACATTATAATAATAAAAATATAATTTGTATATATAATCTATGTTTCTTGCGACGTAACGAAGACATGAAAACATTTTCACATGTACATATTAAAAGCCTATTTGCCCCACACAACCCCATGTGTGCTGCAGGGGCGAGACTGCATCAACATATGAGGCTCCTCCGGACCCTCAGAGCCTTCATCCTCTATTCCAAGGTCCACAAAGCTGCACAGCAGCCTTCACAGTGAGCACACAACTGTTTACAAATCCCCAGTTAATAGGATTTGGCCTCATTGACGGTGCCGCTGCGATGTGCCTGATGTTATCTATTAGCTGTATGATAGTCAGTGTCTCAGTCCAATCGATTACCCTGGACCTTCATATTGCTCCACTGTGAACTGTTACTCCTCTTTAGCGCTGCTCTAAATGCAAGCATAGTGACTATAAAGTGTGTGAGTGTGTGTGTGTGTGTTTGTTTGTAGCAGACACATTTTCAGAGTTTGAATGTCAGAGGCCATTTTTTGTGTATGAAGCCAATGTGGAAGATGAGTGTAAACATTTCAGTGTTTGGACTGTTAAATCATAAAACAAACATCAGCTGATATTAAGGCAGAAGTTAATTCATTAGCACTTTAATGCATGAATAATTACAGAGAGTGCACGGCAGCTTTCTGTCTGTGTTTGTGTAATTACGCTGGTGTTTGTATTAGGCACCTATACATGCATGGATTTCATGTTTGAATGTGAATGCTTGCATGTGTGTGTGTGTGTGTGTAGAGGCACTCCATGTATGTATGTGTGAGTGGATGTCGGCAGCCGCTGTAACTGGGTTTCCAATTAAGTTGAACCACAGGCCGGATCAATGCTAGTCCTCTGTGTGCAGGAATAAGCAGCCCTGGGCCCTCAGAGCATGGCCCACGAATAATTCATCATTCACACTTGGTCCAGGCAGAGAAGGAGGTAGAGGAGGAGGAGGAGGAGTCAGAGAGTGCAAGGACAAAGTGTCCAGCCCAGGGGAGTGAGTCTGAGAGATGGGCAATATAGGGGACAGAAAGATGGAAGGGTTACAAGAAGAAGAAGAATCAGGGCCCAGAGGAGATCACTGTCTGTTAGCAGTTGTTAAAAGGCATCAAAGTCCAGTCTCTTCTGTAAACAACCATTAAAACTTGGTTGCAAAACATATTGACATGTTTTTTAATCATACTTTATATATACAGTATAACACAGTTTATATATATAGAGAGAGAATATATACATATATCACTGTACAGCGATCAGTCCATTAAAATTGTTAATCATATTAGTCCCAGAGTGGCTGTGGATTAATCATGACTAACCATGATCGATGATGATGTTAATTTATCATGATTAATCACGATTAATCATGATAAATCAACATTCCTAAATATGGCAAAACATTTTATTTCTGGGACAGAAAGAGAAATTGTGGCAGGTAGATATATGTGTTTTGAAATGGAAAAACACTGTGCAGCATAAACAACTTTCAAGTAACACTGTCCACAGTGAGGTGTGATCAAGTGTAGCGCAAAAAATGGGAAAAAGTAATTGCACTTGCTGGAGATTTGAAATCAATGTTGCAGTTTTTTTTAAAGAACAATTCATGCTGTTTTACAAACCTCTACCTTTACCTTTTACTGTCTAACTAATTCCATCTCAGTCGAATCAATTTTAAAGGTTCCAAATTTAACATGAACTATGATACAGTTTATCTTAGAAACAGTTAAGAGGTGATTTATGATAATGATGTTTCCTGTCTGTAACAATTTTATTGTTTTAGATTCTCTTCAGTGAAGCTCAGCAGGTTTCATGTACCTTATTGTTACTTTGTCTTTTTCTTTTAACAATTACTATGGCATCAACAAGAGTGGAGCTTGTTAGTCAGCAGGGTTTAATGTGCTATAGAACAGAACAAGTAGCAGGCAGCACATCTTCTGCTTGGACACTTCCTATTACGATCTTCTTCCAAACAACAGTGCAGCCTTGGAGGACAGGTAGTGAAACTACCACACATGGTTGTAATAAGGAGCAGCTTGAATGTACTAACACACAGGCACCCACATCACACACTGCTGTACAATTACACACACATTCAGCGTTCCCGGGCCCGTTCAGCCTCAGCATCCAATGCTGCTGTCATCTCCGTCCCTACTTTGTCTCTATTAATCTCACAGTAGCGAGGCATGGACTGCTTAGACGCCGCACATCCCTCTGTAATCTTCTCTTAATGTGCTGCACTCTAAGTCTAAGTGAACCCATTTGGAGCCACTGTGAGCAGACTGCGATTGCTTCCATGTTATCTGAACAAGTGTAACTAATGGGTTTATCAATTAGGCCAAGTCCTATAACTGCATGCCTGCAATTGCCTTTAAATACACTCGGCCAGCATAGGCCTGATATTTGCCCCTAATGAGTAAACCCACACTAAAAAAACAGTGTGTGTGTGTGTGTATGTTGCATGACTGTGAGCGAATGGGCAGTTCATATTGTGAATGGCTTCATTGGGGCCGGTGTATTACAGTAACTGTTTGAACAGGCAGATATATCAATGGTGAGGGAACTCAATTTACATGTTGAATTTATGCACATTTTTATGTATGTGTACAAGATTTGGCCCCCGAGCCTGAGTTTGACAAATGTGTTGAAGTCAGTCTGAACACAGGGTTACTGCACATCTACCAGCAACATCTTCAACCTCAATAGTTTAGAGAGTCTACCTCTCCAAAATTTAGTCTCAGCCTAACATAATAAATCAACCAACCTCTTGAAAACTAGGCTGTGAGAGGTCAAATGTAGTGCCACAGTAGGAGAGGTGAGCAGAGCACTCTGTGGCTAATTAGCATTTAAAGGTAAAGGCACAGAAACTGGCCCTACAGAACAAGGCTTTTATACAATAAAAAATCTAGTTATGCTCAATCGTCTGGTTTCTGACCAAAGCATGTTACTTACATTCCATGTAGAATTGTTTTGATTCTCTGTTACTTTAACCTAGTGCTTCACTGGTTCCTATTATTAGAGGTTAAATATGTAGCTTTTCAACTGAAAGTGGCACATGGTCAATGTTCTATTGACTCAGAGATTCCTGCAGTGATTTTCCAATGTAAATAAATTACAAACTTGTTCAGATTATTCCTCTGTATTAATTTTTTTCTAAAGCCTGGAGCTGATAATAGAATATAGAGACTAGGAAGAGGTCAGTGGTGATCGAAATCTGTGGATGGACAGTCTAAAATACTCAGGACTAACTGAAACATCGATGCCTAAGAAAATGCAGCCAAATAAAATCACATGTCAGGCTCCTTTTAGAGGAATTGGCAGACCTGTTGGTGAGTGGATAAGAGAAACAGAGATAAAGTGACAGAGAGACTGACATCATGATAAAGTGAACAAACAGAGAGAGTGACAAAGCAGATGAGTGAAGGATTGATTTGCCGGGACGGTTTGTTGGACAGCTGTCACAGCGGATGGATGGAGACAGATGGAAGCACAGAGACCGACAGGCCAGCATAGCATCAGAGAAACAGGCAGGCAGTGAAAACCTCACACAATTAAAGTATAGTCATAACAGAGACATCAGCACATGCTGCTCTCATGTAGAACCTGTTGTTTGCGTCAGCAGCTTTAAATGAAAAATATCAGAAAATTGATAGCTTCATGCTTAAAAGCATCATTTCTGTATTAGCTGCTGCCACAGACCTTGGCTGTTCATCCTCCCCTCACATGTTTCTGTCCTATTTCCCCTTTTCCATCAGGTTGCTCAATCATACTAACAGAAGACTGAGACCAGAGGGCAGATGTATATATTCTGCCGGCAGAAAAATCCTCTGTGTCAGGTCACAGAAAAACCACATGCAATGCCTCTCTATTTTACACTGGATGTACCAAACCTGCAGCTAATCACATAATGAACGCACATCATCGCCCTCTATCCATAATTTGCAGATAGTGGCATAAAAGCACAATTGAGTGGGCCTCCCTTTGTACATAATAGAGCTGCCACCAACCACCACAAAAAGCAAAGATAGCTGCTGTAATTTTCTCTATAAGTTTCCTATATGCAAGCAAATGCTCTACCTGCTATACACCTGCTTTCAAAGGGAAAATTACACTGGATATTTACCTGCAGTTTCCACACATCCATGGTATTTCATAATCCTTCACTTACTGCATACGATGGTTCCTCATTCTCGCAGTGAATGAATATTTATGAGAGGGAAAGGCACAGTTGACCTGAGCGCCACCAAGCTCTGAAGCAGACTCTATTTTTCTACTATTGCGTTTTTCAGGTGCTTGTTGCAGCAGAATGATGTCATAGCCTGTATCGCCAGTATACAGTGTGTCCTTGATAGTCTTTGTGTTAATGTCACCATGCTATCATGCTAATAATGGGCCTGATTATAATGGTGTTTAGCAGGTACAAGTCCATTATCCTAGGTTCACCACTAGAGCTGAATCACATTTATTACTGTACGGGTAATTTAGCTCATTCTGCACATTAAAATGGATGAAGGTACAAAATGTAAAAGTTTCACTGTTAAAAAAACACAAGGCAGCTGAGAGAACTTAATATGCATCAGAAGTATGGTTAAAGGTCTATGCAAAAATTAGATTACATTTCCTGTAGATTTGATTCATAACACACAGATGTTCCAGATTTAAAAAATGGATATTCGTAGGTCTGCCTTGATAGAAAAAAATTGAACGGAAAAAGTAACAACAGTAGTGGAAGTCACATACAGTAGCTGTGATTGACAACTGGACTTTCACCTAGAAGTGTGTTGTTGGAGTGGATATGTCTTTCCCATAGGGGGATTTACTTTTGCAATGTATGACCTAATCAGGTCAATTGGGTCAGGATGAAATAAGTACAAGTAATACCCCTCTTGGGATTACTAGAGCATCTAAAAACAAAATAAGAAAAATTACATCATGTTGTGTGTTGTTTACAGCTAGGCGGGATCTATATGTGTTAACATTCTATTGGCATTAGGAGAAAACATAAGTAGGTATTGTCTAATGAATGAGAACTAATTACTAGTTTACCGACCCAACAGTCTAACTGGAGGCTGTCACGCTGGCAGCATGGTAAACCAACAATAATAAAAAAAAAAATCACTCACAAATCTCTATATATTATATATAATTTTAATTAGTTGATTTTGTTATTTTAATTTGTAGCTAACAACAGCAATGCAAAACTGGTTGCAAAATAGTATTAACTTTATTTTATAATCTCTGATTTATAAAAAAAAAAAAAGAAAAAACCCACACCCACAGTAACCTGTATCCATCATTTATAACCCCTACTTTTACATGATGAAATCCTGCTGGTGGGGAAGAGTTCACTGAACCAAAATCACTAAAATATACTTCATTTGATATGTGGTCTCATGTCAGTGGACTGCTGACTGCATTGGTGCCTGTGGATTATATGGATGAGGTGGACTGTTTCTGATGAATGGGAATACGAGGAAAGACAAACCTTTAGGTTTGTATTCTGGCACCATATATCAGTGTGTGAGCTGATGTGAAATGTGGGAAGAAAGTGTGAGACATAGAATGAACAAGTGTGTGAAAACAGACAAAGAGAGAGGGAGGGAACAAGAGCACCACACCATAAAGACGTGAGCGGAATACTGCCGACGTGAGCTGGAGAGGTGATATATAGTTTAGTCAGTAGCAGCGGGTCACGACAAAGCCTTTAACAGTAATGTCCTGGGAGTCGCCTCGCCCAGGGGACCCACGCTCCATTTTACAGCCGAGCGACTGAGACTGAGACGCCGTGGCATGACAGCTGGAGCAGTAAAGCCAGCCTCTCGTACCATCCATAACATGAAGAAGGCGTAGACGTTGGTGATACCACCACAAAACACCAGGCCTGAGGCCACACCGACAGCTGGCGAGTTAAGAGGGATGAAGAAAAGGGGAGCTGGGGAAATGGCAGAGGAGACAAAGGAGGGAAAGGCGAAAAAAAAGGAGGAATAACCGGCAGAAATAGAGGGAGAAAAGGTGGGAGAAGGAAGATAATCTAAAACAAAGGAGCAACTTAAAAATATATGGTGGTGATGATAGGCTATATCATATTTATTTAACACTTATTGTCACCATTTCCCTGTACAATTGATGAAAAGCAATTTTTTTTTCTCTGAGTTATTTGCTTTTTTAAAAGAATATTACACCAGCAAATATCTTAGGTGTATTAGGAATGGTAATGACATGCACTGCATGACGATGATCAATCTAATATATTTGTTTTTGCAAAAAAGGTGTGTAAGAAAAAAAGGACAGGAACGGTGGCAGTCGGTGAAAGAGTTTTCTTCTTTTTTTTCCCAACTGAGACGTTAATGAAGCAAGACTAATGGTGATTTCACACGTTCACTGCAACCCCGTACTTAACAAGACTTTACACAGAGGAGCTGTAGTCGTGAACTGCAGTGTCTAAATCAGTGCAACTGGACACTAAATAGACTTCAGACTTACACCTCTTTACCGCACACAGGCATTGTAATGTCTTATTAAGCCCATGTGTAAATGGGGCAGGTAGTTGTTGATAACACACTCAATAACCCACAGGCCACCCCGCCTCACACTGCACCTGCCTCAGTCGGTGAAGGCAGACACTCCAGTAGGCAAGTGGAGTCTCAACTGCGTAATCTATTGTCTATTGTGTCTTATACCAAATGAAGACAGTTTAAGTTTGGTTAACATATTGAACTGGGGCTGTCAAAACCTTACACGACAACGTCGTGATGCATTTAGCTGTGTACTTTGAGACACTTTTCCATATTAATAATTCATTCATTCATTTGGATAAGTGACAAATAAAAACAGTGAAACAAACACCCGCTGTAATAAGTCCTTCTTTTACAGTGGAATACAGAAACAAGTCATAGTTAGGGAGTTTTTTTTATAATCATTATTAATGGTTATAAATCTACAGCTTCACTGCAACAGAAAAAAAATAATTGTTTGACAACCTCTGTATAACACATGCTCAGGAACATAGTTAATCAGTCTGACAAATTAGCGTCTGCGAAGTTTGTCAAGTTTGTAATTCTGCTGGTACTTTTTGTAACAGCAACGCAGCAACAAAATCACAAACTTTCATAACCTGCAATTGTGTGAGACAGAAACTGCTTGTCTACACAAAACACAGTGCAATGGAAATGCCTTTCTATATGGTTGTCATGCACAGAGATGACAAATACAAAGTGTAAATTGCATATTGGAGAAAAAGGCAACAAGCTTTTTGTACACAAGAAAGCATATGTTTTCTTATTGAAAATGCCAAGAATAAAGTAAAAGATAACACTAGCGACTCAAAGTGTCATAAATAATAAAAAAACTGACAACAAATCAAATCACACAAATGTTTTAGGGCCTTAATGTGTTTTTGTTGTTGTTGCTGTTGTCACACACACGCTGCAGTGTCAGTGAATTGTGCGGTGTGTGAATGGTCAGGTAAAAACTCACATCACTTCTAGGACCAGAGCCAGAATTCCTGCAGCAATCGGAGCAGCACTGGATGTTCCTGGAAAGTAAGTAACACATCCATCACCGGTGTTGGTTACAGTCACCTGAAAACAACAACAATCAAGTATAACAAGCTGCATATAAAGACAGAACTCTGGATGCATGGAAGACTTTTAAAAAGGGTTATATCTAATGGTAAGAATGAAAGTGACAGTGGAGAAGAGGTAGGAGAGGAAACCGGGTTTCAATACTTGATGTTACGTAGCTGAAGTGATAAGTAGAGGTAATAAATGTATGAAATGTGAGAAAATGAAAGGAAATGCAATGAAATGCTGCAGTGATGTAAGGTTTAGAGACATTGGCACCGTTCACACAGGAAATCAGTTTAGCTGGAGGTTGTGCTGTTTGTGATGCAAAGACTTTTGTTAATTGACCAGGATGGACAGGCTATAAAAACAAGATCAAAAGAACAACACACTGGATTACTGCCATAATTAAGATGTTTAGATAGTTGGCTTTCTAAGTTTTATGGTAATTTTTTTTTTAAAAAATGGCTGTTTTGGTGATGAAGGATGCAGACCCCTGCTTTAGATGGAGCTGAAGAAAAATACTTAATCATGAATAAAAAATCTTTGGAGAGGCCTCCTGAAGGAAAAGACAAAATGATGAGCAGTAAGAAGATAAAGAAACAGATCCTATTAGTTCAGAAAATCAGTACTTTCAAGGAATTAAGGAATACGAGTCAAACTAGTGGTAACATTAACAGCGAGAGTGTGAGCAGCAGATCTTTTATTTTTAGTCTTGTCAACGCAATCTACCAGTGAAAATAATTGAGAGAAAACGTGTGTCTGCTTTGACCACATCCTGATATGAGGTGAAAAAGAGCAGTCATCTCAGCACCGAGGTAACATCACACACATAAAATTGGCCTTTATGCAGCCGCGGAGCTGACATTGATTTTTTTTCATCCTTGCCTTTCTCCATCAACACCTTGGATCCTTCCTCTAACTACTGTATCTCAGCCAATGCAGCCTAACTTTACCTCCAATTAACACTTGTTTGCTTTCACCCTTAAATGTGCATGGGTGTGTGTGTGTGTTTGTTAGCCTGCATGTGTGATTAAGACCAGCAGTTAGATAGGTCATTTGGCAGGCCTCTATAAATATCACACAGGTGACTGCTCTTTAACAGGCTCTGCACAGCGCTCAGTAGTCAAAGAGCAGGGCCGCTGGCACACACACAAACACTTGCACACAGAGATGTGAACTCATTAACAATAAACTTTGTTATGCATTAGGTGGTGCACACTAACCAAAGGTAGCGAGCCTCCCACATTCGCCCCTGTTAGAGTGACAGCCATGACCCCCGGGCAAGCCTCGCCATAGTAGGCGGGCCCCCCGGTTTGAGTGACGGCGCCGATGGCGATGCTGAAGATGGAGTTAACATAACTGTCTGCTCCGCAATGGTCGTGCCGCACTCCGCCGTTACCTGCCGCCCACACGAAGATGCTGCCCTTTCCACCTCGACCCTGCATGTACAAAGACAAGGATGAGAAAGGGAAAAGTGAATTTCACGCAGATCTTTCCCATTGGGTCTACAAATACTTACAAAATGAATGTATGTGTGTTCAATGAAAAAAAAGGTGTTCACACTATACCAGGTAACATAAATGGATTATTTTAATCCAAAAATGTCATAATATAACACAGGACGTAGGACCCTGCTAGTATTATCTGTTATCTTTAATAATTTAAAAGGTATGAGGCTGCGTATTAATTTGCAGAGATGCTGCAATCATTATTTCTTTTCTACTTTCCCATTTTCTTTACAGGTTGTTAAGCAATTTCCTGTTGTAGGAAACTGGTCATAATGTAGCAAAAGTTATGCCGGTTTTTCAAAGATGTAAGATCCCAGGACATCAATTTGTAAAAAAATGTGTCTGTTTTCTGTCTAGCACTTAATAAATCCAATGTCAAACTGAAAATCTTATAAGCTTAATTGATCATTTATTTTGGTGCAAAAATTTCAGCCAAATCTAGTGTAGAAAATGAAACTGAAATCAACTGAACATTTATGCTGTAATTATAGAACATCCTGTAGGTGTAAAAAGTGAAGTGAATCATTTGCTGAATGTTGGCAACAGCAATTACAGTACAATACCATTAATCATTGACATGTGGTCAGGGGACGCAGGTGAGGCAGACCCTCACCAGTCACTGTTTTTTTTTATTGTAGTTGTCTGACTGATTTCCTATAATAAAAAATAATGAATCATTTAATAGATAAAAGTAGAAATAAAAAATTAATTTATGTTTTCTTCAAATTACAGGGAAACAAGTCCTTCTTTTCACCTGAGTGCTGCAAATAAATAATAAGAATGATGATGCTGACGGTAAATATGAAGCTCCATGGAAGTGAAAAAATAAAATGGACCCTTACAAGATTTGGTCAATCCAATTAGAGTTTGAAATAAACAATTAATCACTTTATTTTTTTTGTCTCTGAGTTAGTGCCTCACCTGCCAAGAACCTCACCACATGACACTGCCATTAAACTATTACTCTTCTGCCACCAACAAAAATGTTGTGATTTGAGTAAAACCTACCATTTCTAATGTTCTTAACTGTGAGAGAAAAGTGCTGAACAACAGCAGTGAATAGATGCAACAGCATGTGAGCAGCATATTCTGCTGAGCTCACAAGCATCATATAAAAAAACAAGGCGCTCAAACTAAAGGAACCTTTATCCACAGAACAATAATCAAAAGAGCTGTAAAAAGTAATAATTCCACACCCAATGGAACACATAACTACACAAATGGGCTTTTAAGGTGGTGCAAATAAACTGAGTGAAGTTGGAAGACAGATAGCAACATTGTTTGGATGAGAGCACAGTTAGCAAATTAGACCAAAAGCCCTGGGGCAGCCATCTCTGCTGACAAAAGAATTAACCTGTTTTTCACAGCAAGTGCTTTTTCCAAAGCCCCAAATAAATCATTTAGATGAACTTAAAATTCAACTTTAAATAAAGAAACTAAAACAACAAAGTTTTATTCACTGAAATGCGTTTGATTCTTGACTGTGATCCTCATAGAAGCTGTGTCCCAACGTGCGGCAGCTCCATGAGCCTCATTATGGAGTCAGTTTCCTAACATTCTCTGGACATACAGTCGACTCTGCTGCTGCAGATAACTGACAACGTTATCCCTTTTAATTAAACAATTAAAACCTAATTATCTTTGTTGCTCTCTTTTCTACAAGAGATTCCAGTTCATTTTCTAAAAAAGGGAATTGGCATGTCAATCTGACAAGATAATCGTAATTCTTTCCAATCTGAGCTCTGCAGACAGATGTGTTTTTACACTGGACAGACAATGCTCTGAACTCCAGGATAAAAACTTGCCTTGTGAGTTCCTAGCTGCAGGGACCGCTCTGTCAGGCTGCGTGGTCCTTCCATTTCAGCCTAGTCGTCCCTCGGGCCCCAACTGCACACATCGATGTCGATGAAGTTAGTGTTGAAGGTCAGAGCCGTGGCCTCCATGGCATCAGTGACTGAGCCGCCCAGCAGATGGATACCTGAACAGAATAGAAAAAGGTCGCAGAGATCAGTGTTTCTAAAAATAAAATTAGTGAGGGTTACAGATTCTGACTGTTCTCGTTCATATTTTGGTGGACATCCTTTACCTACAGGTCACAGAAATAACGTTATACTGCTCATGTGTTTAAAATGAATTTATATTTTATAAAAAGGCTGAAATGACTTAAGATCACAGAACTGAAATATGACCATGTTCCACATTGATCAACTGTAGATTATCAGACAACTGCTGCAGTAACTTATGTTCTATCTAGCCGTTGGTTTCTTTTACACCTTAGATGTTTGCTATGGTTGTCTTAATATGTGAAATTACAGAACAAAAGAAAGAAAGAACAAACAAGAGGCAGAGTTGTGAAAAGTAAAAACAATCTCAGTCTGTCCAGTAACAGTATTATTATTAAGTATAATTAGATTCCTGCCGAAGTATTTTCACTGTTTTAAAGATGCTTTAGTGGGAGAAAAAGTCAACTACACATGTTCTCACCCTTCTGTCAGCCTACTCAGATCTCTTCATATAGTTTCAGGTTGTTTGTTACACCTTATCAAAGGTGTAAATGGAAGATGTCAGAAGTATTTTCACATCAAGCCTTTTTTAAAGAACCATATGTCCACAAAACTACACCAAAACATACTGTTATACTTATGTATAATTAGTGTATACGTGCAGAGATGGTTGGGTTCCTTCTTTTTAGATCAACAGTAGCTTTGATAAAGCTTTGAAAAGAATGTTGGAACATAAACAATACAGTCTATGTAAACCCTGCATGTTCGACTACTGCAGACTTTCTTTGAAATACTTTGATTATACAGAAGATTCTAAGCACAGTGAAGCTACAGTGAGAATGTGTGTGTATCGTATAATAAGAAATAGTGAAAGTGATGTTCCTATGGCAAAACACTGATCCAAACAGAAAAAAGATGAACTCTGTTAGATTTCCCCTCACTTCACTCATTCATCACATACTTTAAATCACAAGAGAAAATCTAACAAAGATATTTCAAAACACGGAGCATCTAAAGAAACAGGAGCTGAAATGAAAACTTCAGCTCACAATCTCTCACGGTGAAGGCGGCCAGCACAGGTCTCTACAGTGTCGGGTAGTTCAACATGCATCTTTTATTTGGGTCGCGGCCTTTCATCTCCGGTCTGCCTGACTCTGGTTATGAGTCTGGATAAAATAGACTCAACGAAGTGACATTAAGACAAAGTGTGAAGAGGAGGTTTCTGGTCTTCATCCACAAACTGTTTTTTTCCTTTCTTTTCTTTGCCAATTTTAAAAGAAGCTCTCATCAGACTCAAATGAAATGTGCAGAGGTTAAAGGTGAAAGATCACAGGGCAGGGGTCGGAGTTCAACCGAAAGATTCATGTTCATATATTCCCCTTATCATGGCTGAGGGTAAAACATTGATTTTGAGCTCTCCAGACCAGAAGATTTCTTTAACAGTTTACTTTGTGTTTTAATCCAAACACACACTGTGTGTATTAATCAGAAACTTACCAAAGTATTTAGTGTAACATCCACATACAAAATATGAACTTAATGTGATAGAGCAGCCAATGCTGCCAATGCCTATAACCAGACCAGAATATTTTTAATTCTTCTTCAGCTGCTTTTAATTTTATGATTCCAGGCTTCAACAGAGAAAGACAGAATCATTTCTTACAATATATTTTAAATAATAATTTATTAATACCTTAAGATATTGATTTTAATATTATAAATCCCTAAAAAGATATTGTATACTATACCCAAAATGCACTGTATTCTAATTTTAATTTTTTGGCAGTAAGCAGAAGGGCAAATAATAAAATGCTAATCTACTGTTTAGCACGAGGTCACACCAGAGGAAAACAAAAGAAATTGTCAAATCACAAGCTGCCAAAGAAACCAATGTTATTAAACCTGTTTCCAGGTTACACGCTTGGTGTTTTTGCATTTTTCTTCAAATGTCATTTGTAAAAACCCTTTACAACCAATTAGAATATTGTTTGAGAGCAAAATAAGTGAAAAAAACAAAAAGCACTCAACAAAAAGGGGGAAATTAAATTTTTCGTTCGGACCTCCAATCCTGGCATTGAAGGCAATGCCCACACCACAGTAAGAGTTGTTGGCCTCCATGGCAACTTCCCCTGCGCAGCAGGTGCCGTGACTGAAACAGAAAAGGAAAAAGATGTTTGCCACACACTGAGAAAGATGTGAGCCCCCCTTCTATTGTGCTGACCCGAGAACATCCCTGAGTTAAACCTGGACACACATTGTGACAAGACTGGTGCAGATGATTAGGGTGAAGGAAAGAAAATCAAGTGAGTAAAATTCATATGACACAATAGGAAAAATAAATCAGAGTTTAGTATGGCATCAGAAACAAAACAGACAAAGGGTGTGGTGTTTATCTGCTGAACTCAACACTTTTTACAGCCAAGACTACATGGACTGCAGTACCTGTTCTCCTCATTGGGGACAGGCATGAGGTCATGAACCAGACCATAAGTAGCAGTGAGGTCAAAACTGACGAGGATTTCCTGTAAGTCAATAAAAGAATGTCCAGGATGAAGTGCTGTTCAAGATCAGGTGTATGACTAAAGTGATTGTAACCAGACACCTACTGTATGTCCACACCTCATTCACCATCTATGTGTATGCTTTATACTGTAGCTCTTCAGTGAGAAAGATTAAGAATTTATTCTGCATTTCACAAAGACTAGATCCAGACCTGTGGTTTACTGACAGGGGACAACAAATACTTTTTTGCCTTATGCTTGTGTTTGTTTCTGCATTTAACGTTCTAAAATGGTAGAAAAACATGGACACAGAATCACTGTTATTATCATCAGTACACTGTCATTAACTGAGTTGCAGTGGTTAAACATATTTAAATAAAGGATTACCTGCTCATCGTTGACAAACTTATATATAAAATAAATAGTATTTAGATATATGATGTAAGAATTTAGGCCTCAAACACGTTTGTCCGTTCAGTAACACAAAGTATCATTGTTTTTGTTCAATAGGTCTGAAGCTACACCAGTTCATCCCCCAAATGTCAAAGAGAAACTACAGTGATTACATTCAAGCCAAGCTTCAACAAAACTACACTTTCAATATTATCTTTTTCACTTACAAAATTCCTCTTCAGGTCTTTGTTAGTGTGGTCCAAACCTGGCAACAAAATACAGTGGGAAGAAAGTTAGTTTAAGGCCGACAAATATCAACTCAGGACAATAGGTTTATAGTGTGTCATTTAGCATATTCTTGTCTATTTATGTGGAGCAAGAATTAAAAAAAATGCAAGATCCCGGGAGTAACAGTCAACTGGAAAGGCAGGGTGGACCCTAGACCAGTTGGAGCAAACTGGAGCACCAGTGCATACATGCAGGTTCCATATAGAGAGAGCAAGGATAAGACCAGTGAAGCAGTAATCTTAGTTGGAGCCTCAGTCTGCTCCTAGTCAACACTGTAGCATGAGTGGAATTAGCCTGCTATATTTACAAGAAGACACATTAGAACAGCCATTATAAGGAATCACCCAATTACATCAAGTACTAAGTAAATGATCAAAGATAGTTTTAGAGCCAGGCAAAAATCCATGTGTGAAATAACTTTAGTTTTGGTGCCTTCCAGGACAAGCCAGAGTAGCACTCAGTGTTCAATTTCTACCGTGACAATAGCATGGGTGTTTCATATCATTTGATCACTGAATGAAAAAGACAGGTTATTAACTTTTTTTCTTTTTCTTTCTTTTGAGTGCCATTCTTACTGTATGTGTAATTATTTTGCCAAAAAAGTAACAAAGCCTAGTTTTTAAGATTCGTCAGAGCCAACCTCCCCTGGTGTGGGCACAGAATGTCGAGTCCCCAGATTACCATTGTATTTATCCTGACACCTTTTTTTCCCATTTCTTATTCTTTTCCCTGACTTTCTCCACAGCAGTTGCCTTTCCTTCATCGGCCCCCTCACCATACTCCCACTGCCCTCACCTCAACCACCAGCGCCCCCACCTCCACCTCAACCACCAGCGACCCCAACTCCACCTCCACCTCCACCTCCTCCTCCTCCATCTCGGCTGCCTGCTGCAACAGGGCTCCCGTGGTCTCAGCGAGAGACAAACGAATGAGGGCCCCAGGAGGGCCGCGCCTGCTCTGCCACACTTCACTTCTCTTTCACTTTCAATCACACACACGCACACACATGCACACAAACACACACACACACACACACACTGATCTGTCAGCCTTTGTCCCATGCAGGCAGTGCCTCCATGTTGTCATGGTAACCTCAAGTCAGATTCACTGTTGAGGTCTGATTGTGTGGAGCTCAGATGGGATGAAGTCCTGAGTGGGTGAGGCTTCGGTGGAGTCGGCCGTTGTGTGCCTTGCTGTGCCCCACCAGGCCGGGTCAACCTGCTACATCCTCTACATAACCATTCCCTCCTCCTCCACCACAGTGGACAAAAGTCCACAGGTCTGACTTCGCACAGTGAATTCTCTTAATTAATAATTAAAAATGTATCTTGAAGTTGTCAGTTTCCTCTAGTTTCATCCCATCATACCTTCTTTTTCCTCATTTTTGGCATTAGCTTGTACAGTAACGACAAGGTTTTCCATGATCCTTGAAGAACCATAAGTAAAAATATATTAAAAAGATTCACTATCTTATTTCGCCTCCGTTGCCTTTTCCTCATTCTTCTAGCAGCAGACACCATCCCCCCTTTTCTCATCAGATCCTTCGCTCCTGCTGCACCAACAAACTTTTTGTCCAAACTCTGTGTCCATGAATCTTTTCTGTCATCTTCCCTGTTCCGCCTCCACGGCAGCTCCATCTCTATCTCGTTTGTTCCTAATGAAAATCTCAGCATCTTTAGCTCTGCCACCTTCAGTCTTCAGACAGTGCCATTGGCTCCAACCATTCATCAGAGCAGTTTTTTTTCCTGTCCTATAAACCATCCTATCTTTGGGTCGAACACCCAATGTCTTTACCCTCATGTCTGTATGTGCATTTGATCATTTTGTCATGGTCGTTTTATGCAATTAACCAAATGAGTTATTGTTGTTAGTTGAACCCCAACCAACCTTCATTGCCCAAAAATAATAAAAAATACACCTTACTTGTATCACACAAATAAAGCCCAAAAAAGACAGGGTTTTCAACCTAAGTCAGTATAAACACATTTAAATGGGTGTAAATGTTGGCTGAGTTCCAGGAATACCAATTGCTTTAGCTCATCTTTCATCCATAAAAGGTCTGTCTGTCTGTCTGTCTGTCTGTCTGTCTAGTCGTGCTTGTTTGATTAGAAAAAAAAAAAAAACCTAGACGAATTTCTAAAGTCAAAATATTTTGTGAGGATTCTTTCTGCTTTGGTTTCACCTGTGCTGTACAGTATGGGCAGGATGGCTGCACCACGACACCAAGAGTGAAATAAAAAACTGTGATAACCCAATTAAATAGCTCCATCTACTGAAACAAATAATTATTATTTCCTGTTCAATTCATTTTACATTGAACAAGAAAAGTCCAACTTTTGAACTGGTCCATGTGTGACGTGTCTGAGTCCAACAAAGGCCATGATCCCATACGGTTTCTCTCTAAGAGTTTTATCAATAATATTTGACATTAACATTAAACATATTTACCTCAACAGCTGCTGCTAAAAGGTTCTAATGTCCCCCAAAAGAATATGTGTTCTATCACTCACGGTTTAGTATGTTTAAGCTTTCATCGGTGGCCAAATGACTTTATGTGAAAAGAATTGCTACTCAATAGGAGGTAACGGAGCCCATGTTGTTAAGACTCAATTTCTGTTTCGAGTCATTTACAATAAAAAGCCTCGGTGTGCATTCGTGCATGCTCTTGTTCACTTGACGTGTGTGGTCAGCTCTGAGAGTAATCAAATAAAATAAGAGGTAAAGACATTGGAAATAAAAACTAATTTGTGGCAGAGGTAGGTTTGTGACAAGTAATTGCTGCACTGATGGGATATTGTGTTATTTCCATAAACTAATCCCTGAAGCCTTTTTCCATGGTAGTTCGGTTTGGATAAATGCCATATGAACTTTGGTCCAGACTAAAACTTTAATTGCTGGTTAACCTTGACAAGATGTAGATGAGAGGCTATATTGAATTAAATGAAAACTTTCATAATTAAATAAATAAATTAAAAAACATATCTTTTATATGATTCTATTTTTATGCACTAGCAATTGAGTCATCTGTATATATGTCCTGAAAAATTTTAAATGACCTGCACTACTGAGGTGAGTTCATTTTATCAGACTGGAATCAGTGAAACATACATTTGATGATAAGAAATATTTTAAGATTGTGGACAAGAATAAAAATGGTTCAAAACTGCAGCAACTGTGTTTTAATGATCGGCTTAATAAATCAATTTTAGCCCCAGACTCAATTAGTGGTGTGAGTGATGTGGGTGAAGCACATTTTGACAACATGTCTGGCAGAGCTAAATCACAAGTGTTTTTGATCACACCGCCACAAAATAGCAAAAAAAAAAAAGGTGTTGTTCCCATATATAAACCTCCAGAAATTTTAGATTTGAATGTAGAATGTATGGAATATTTTCAGTATAGGTGTTTAAATCTTGGTTTCCACTTGGTTTAACAATCTTTCCACTAAATAAATAAAGCAAAAAATTAGCTTTTTGTGTTTCCATCTAGAGCACCCCTGGGCCAAAGCTGAGTGTTTGGCTGTGTGCACAGCATGAGCACATGCCTATACAGAGCTGCGATGTCACCAGGGTCAACTGGAATGTCAAAATACTACACCCTTGAGTACTAACAAAAATACATTCAGTCTGGTTGCACCATACTGCCATAAATACAGCCATAAACACACTCCAACACAGTCCAAGGTCTTCTGAGTGTGAAAGTAGAAGCCACGTCCCACAGTTAGATGGAACACCGTAGGTGGTGGAGCCAATGCAAAAGCCCTCCATGAATACAAATGCTTTGAACCTGGCTGACCCAGTCTAGATTGTGATTTTACGTGAGGGTGTGAGTGTGTATGAGTCTCTGGGTGTGTGTGTGTGTGTAGGTTCTTTCACGCCTCTGCATGTGTGTCAGCGTTCAGCGACAGCAGCTGCACTCTATCTCCTTGCTCCTGCAGCATTCACACCGGTCCTCAGGGTCAAACGCACACACAAATCAGACACAGAGATGTGTCGGAGGCCATTTTGAGCTGACGCCGAGTCGTGCCTGAGCCGGCGTTGAGAAAATGAAGTGACATTACTTCAGATGGGGCCCTTGCTACACCTGGAGCCCCCACAGCTGGATGGCACCGGGTTACTGTACAATGCACATGGCTACAGTCTATACAGAGGCAGCGAGGCTAAGACACATGATGTAAAACCTACAACACTGACACTCCTGTATTCCTGTAATAAAGCTGCAAGTGGCCGATAATTGCCTTTGCATGTGTGAAAATAAAAATGAAAGGTGTGTGTGTACGTGTGTGTGATGGAGAAACACAGAGAGGCAGGGGTGTTTCACCACCTGCCAAGAGTGAGACTTCCTGGCCCTCCACCTCCATCTCATTAATCAGCTCAGTATTTAAGAAGGGCTGAAGTGGACACTTGCCTGTAATTAGCTGGCTTTGTCAAGGATGATTGTGCGTGTGTGTGTGTGTGTGTGTCAGAATTTGAAAAGACAGATCACTGTGAGATGACAGGTGAGTGAGGACGGGGAAGAAACCAGGGTGATTTAAAGCCTGGCACAGCTTGAAAAAGACAACGAAGAGGACAACAACGAGTTGAAAAGCTTCAACGAGACAGAAAGAGCAGGAGAGAGAGAGGAAGAACATGACTTTTGAGGCTAAATCACCCTGTCGTTGCTATTATTTTCTGTATACAACTCCCACACCAGCTACATGCAAGATGCGTCGCCCAGTGACAGTTCTTGCCACTGTCCTATTTCCAGCATTGATGTTTGTTTTTTTTTGTGTGTCACACTTTGTGCCAAACTTCTGACTGTTGCCTGGTTTTTGGCTCTTGATGTGCGTCATAGTATGTGCCCCAGTGTGTTTTCAGCTTTTGAAGTGGGAGAGGTGAAGAAAAATAAGGTGGACAAGAGGAGACTGGAGGGAAATGAAAGCAAGGCAGAATGACAGAGCAGATGCAAAGAGGGAAAAAAAGAGATTATTTTCCTCTAAAGTGGCAGATTAGTATTCATGCTCACGTCCCTTCCTTTTCACCACTGTCCAGTTGGCCCAGCAGTCAGATCTATTTTTCTTACGATCTACAGCCAAAGTTGAAGGTGGCGAAGGAGTGGTGTCGTGTCACCTGTGAACAGATTGGCTGATCCCAGGTCAGCACAGACACCAGGGCAGTTCATTTAGGTTTTAACCTTTGTCGTTTTTGACTTGTTAGACTTTCCTAAATGTCTGCATATTGATTTTTTTAAAAATGGAGTTAGTATCTCAGGAAATGCCTTTTCCATGTATCTGGTAAGTTTACAAGGCACAAAGACCTTTATTTTGGGAATACATTACAGTCAGAAGAAAAACAAAATAAAAATTCCTGTATGGAAAGTTAAAACCCAAAATATTTTACTTTAAATCTGTTGCTTGTTGTAATTTTCTACTGTATTTTTGTAGTGCATGTGTGTTGTGCCCTGCTTGTAAATGTATTTGAAGTGTATGTATTCCTTTCCTCTACTGTAAGATACTTTAGACCAAACTGGGAATTACCCATGGCATTTGGTTTCCCAGGCATCACCCTCCGAGATCGTAGTCTTGGAAATCCGCAATAATGTTTTCACTTCACCATTTACTTTGTGAATCTCTGTATTTGAACAACGCAGAGACAAGAACCCAAATTACAAGTTTCAAATTCACATCAGCAGTGAAAGGCTTTCATTTTGCACAAGAGCATGTGTCATAGGAGCATTGTTGGCTGACAAGACTGACAATGACATGAGAAACATGAATACTATATTCCCTAATTATTTATGAACTTTCTATGTGTCTCTGTATTACCACTTTAATTTTCTGCACCAGATAAATGTGCCTAACTTAATCAACCGTATTTGTCTTTCAATCGTTCGTTTTGCAGCTAAAAAGACCTAAATAATGGCTCTGACGCAGAAGTTAATGGCACGACTCCAGTGATCTAAAGTTGGCTTTATTCAGCATGTCTAATCGGTTGTTTACTTTTCCATAGAACGCACTAACCTCAGGGGAAAAGGAGGCAATTTTTTTTTCTGTCAGGATTTGACACATCACTGGTAATTCCATTCATCTCCATCAGCACCGAATACAATGTCGGTGCAATGTACATTTCTCTATTAAACTGTTCACAGCTCCCTGCTGCAGCGTCTGCATACATCTGCCTGCTAAACTACTTCCTAACTGCTCATCTGGTCTCCTTCCCTGCTTTGCTCTCATTTGACTAATTATATTCACAGGGAACGTGTTGACAAATTCATTTTGAAACCCATTAGTCCCGTAGTGTTGTTTAAACAATGTGCACGTTAATGTCCGTGGCTTTAATACCCCTGATTCACATTCTAATAGCCGTCTGATAAATCAAGTTATCTGCGACACCTTCTACGCGCCGTGAAGAGCGGAAATTAGAGAATTATTAACTATCCATGGTGTTCTTCCGTGTCCAGGCGTGTTAGTGTGAGGAGGAGAACACGTAACAGAGAGGAGGAGAATGTCTGGGAGAAATTGGAGGTGATTTGAAACTGTCATCGTGAGGAATACACAGTGAGGCCTGACTGTATGACTGTTACAATAGGATGGTTAAAAAGATTAAAGACCTATGAAATAAAGAGAGTTGCCAGATAATATATATATTTTAGTAAAAACTCTCAAGTCAGGCTACCATTAAATACTGTCTTCTCATGTCACCTAGAAGACTTTATATCAGAAGTGTATGTTTATTTTGGTAGCACAAAGTGCTAAAGGTTTGATATTGTATGAGTAGTATAAATAGCTAAATATGAATCAAGAGATTGATAGGACAAGGCCAGAATATAGACATAAGTAAATCAGAAAAACTAAACATTGCCAAAACCACAGCAACAGTAGCTATGGTTAGAAGACGGTTAGAAACACTACTGAAATGATGTAAGATACTCCAAAAACATACTCGACTATAACAAGTATTCTAGCTTGTTGCTTCTTGTATCTAATACATTAATATTTATTGCTTGTATTAAAAACTGTATTAATGATTCACAAAATGCATTTTTGTGTCTTTAACTTCTGTTTGACCAATTATTTCCAATGGAAATAAGCGGTACTATTCATTAGCATGTGCTATCATATGGTTTCATAGGCAGAGTTCACTCAAGGGATATTTGTCTAATTATAATTTTATCACATTCACATTATCACATAACTCAATTGTCAAACTGTATCTTTACTGCTCTAGAAAAGACCAAAGTTCACTGCAGTGGAACTGAAAAGCTCTCTGCTGCAGCTGAACTGATTTCCTCATCGGTACTTCGTCTGAGCGTGTCTCTTGTCAAGTCCACTAATCTTCTGTGAGAGTTTAAAGAAGGTGTAAGGCACAAACTATGTGCAGTAGAGAATCGTTTCCAGATTAGTTATGTGAAATTGAATAATTCTCCAGGGTACACATGATGAGCCGCGGCTCAGTGGTTGGGAATCACTGACTTAGACGCGCAGGTCTGATTAGCTGCTTGTTTACCAACGAGCTACACCGTGATCACAACCACAGGACACTCTCACACACCAGCACACACCAGCACCATCACATAAAATTCACTAACTGGACCACTTGTGTGTGTGCCATCGTACCCCTACGCCCCTGTTGAGTCTCCCACCAAGGAAAAAGCCTTTTAATTAGGAGCAAAGTGAGTGTGTGTGTATGTAAGTGTGTGTGGATGTGTGGGCAAGCAAGTTGCCTCCTGCAGATGTTCTCTGGACCGAGTGCCTCCTGCCAGCTGCCCACCACCAGAATACTCAAACACACACACACACACTGACACCACCCAGTTTCATGAACTCATTAACAAACACACATTACAGCGTCACATTGATAAGAATACACGGCGTAAAGAAAACATGGAGGTTGAACACGTACCACTGGCACTGTCTCCATAGCAACGCAGGACTGGTCATGTCACCCTGATTTAGGGAGACGGTGTCAGCAAGAGAGAGTGAGAAAGTGAGAGACAGGGTGGAGATAAAAAGAGCAAAAACAAAGAGTGAAAGTGAAGGCCATCAAATACCCTCCACAATGCTTGACTTTAGTGTTATTTTGAAACAAAGGGGTAAAGAGAGATGAAGAGGCTGAGGGAGGGGGAGAGAGGGAGGCGGGGAGAGAGACAGAGAGATATATAATCCTAAGGCATCATATCCACCACTCAGCTCAGGATGTGAAGAGGTCAGAAGCTTAGAGGACTTCAGAGGCACCACAGGTCCCTCAGAAGTCACTGTCCTTTTTTCAGTGTCAAAAGACACTGAAAAAAAGATTCCCTCTCACACATACACACTCACAAAAATGTGAAGGTAGCAGAAAAAGGAGAGTTTTGTCCTTGAAAGGGGCCAAAGGCTACATTAGAAAGTACAGAATATGATTTCTCTTCTATAATTTATATCCCTATGTGGAAAAACCTGGTGTTAAGTGTGTTTATCTTTTCCTGTTTAGCTATAAAATTTTAAATATATATATTTACTTACTTGTAACAATGCCTTTGTATACAAAGCATAAACAGTTTTTCCATATTTTTGATTTGTGACCACAAAATAAAAAAAAGTGGGAAAAACAACATGTAAATGTGTGTACAGTACAGGAGGAAACAGTAAAGGAAACTTCCACCTTTAAAGTGCCCAGAATGCACTGCCTGAGAGGAGACAGCGCTCTAATAACATCATCTTTATCATCGATTTAATCAGGTCTGAATCTCTGTTAAGACATTGCTTATTATCTCTACAATGATCCACACAAGTTGGAAGGTCAATGAGCAGTGTGTTAGAGTCATATCTATAAGACCGCTCAGTTATGAATTAACTAAGACTGCGACTTCAGGGCGTTACATTCTATTAGTTAATTACAGACAGAAGAAACACATTTTAATAAATGACGCCTTTTATCGCACCCTTGTCAGTCCACTAATTTCAGACACTCCAGTAACACTGACGTACACATTCCAGCCCAGAAGGTGGCATCATTGCACGTACAGGGTGCATTACGAATCCTATTGTTTACCAGTCAAATTAGTAACCGTACAGAAAGAGATGATCGTGTTGTTTGGCTTGTTTGACCATTTAAGAAAAATAGACCAAAGTGTCTCAACATGTTGAATATACTGTAATACATTGTGAGTACTCAGGTACATTGTACTAATCGGTGAGTGGATGAGAAAACAAGGAGGTGAAAATATACATTCTTGTACACTTTTTTTTTTTTTTTTTTAGTTATTTCTTCACAATAGCTCTAATTAATGTGAATAATGTTTTAATGTTGGTACTGTTGTAGTTCAGCATCCTTTAAAAAAAAACAAAAAACAGTTGTAGATCAGCATCCTAGCTAGACACTACAGGGCCTTACTTCTAATTCAACTCACATCATTGTAATGCTATAAACTAATGAAAAATTTAAAAAAAGTCCCCATGAGAAACTGCTTCCCCTGAAAAATGACAGCAGATAAAGCCAACAAATCTCTGAGTCCATTTGTTTGTAGTAATTGCAGAAGTGAATCAGTATTGATGGTGCAACTATTTTTAAATCTAAGACATGTTTAAATCATCCACTGACAGTCTGTCATCGCGTTACATAACAGTGGGACAAGGCTTTCAGAAAGCACAGCTGATTGGTCGGGGAGAATATAGACAGTCAAGTTGCTATTGTGTTGGTGCATTAGCAGTGTCCAAAGCATCTGTGGTGAATTACTTGGAGTTAAAAAAGAAATCACGAAGAGCCAAAGGCTTGTAAGGCAAAAGGTTAATGTTGATGCTAAGTGAACTTTGCCATCTAAAGGTAAAAGGTTAGTAACATCAGTCCACGCCCCGAGTCCTTGGCTTCTTGAGCGTGAGTGGGAAACGGTCCATACATGTGTCATAGCTGATGCTCACTGTAGCATCTATATTTTTCTCTGATGTTTGTGGCAGCGAGTGTGTCTGTGTGGCACACCAATGATTTACATGAGTAAACATATGATTATTTGTATACGTTGAAGCCTCTGTGTGTGTGGGGGAGGGGGGGGGTGAGAGGGTGAGAGAGAAATAGCGCAAGAGAGAGAGTGGTAGCCAGAGAAATAGTAGTGTGACATGAGATTTACGCATATTCATTATTCAATATTGGTGGTCCTCCGAGTGTTCTATACAATATTGATCTGCAGCCAGAGCCCAGAGTGTGTGTGCTTGACCCTTGATCCCAATAAAAGCATAATATGCCTCCATAAAAAACAATGTGTCCCCTGTCTGTACTAACTGAGCAACTATTGAACTATAGTGAAAAGCTGAGACATCCTGGTAAAAAAAAATATGGTAGAAAGTAACTGTTTGGGACGTAGGAGGTTGTTTTATTTGTAGTGTTTTAGATTCAACACCTCTATCAAGTGATTTTGTTTTTTCAGACCGTACACAATTACTTCTTGAGTGTAAGAATATTTTGCGAGGAATGTTATAAAGAATGCGACTGACCCTCTGTGGAAGGAGCCAGTGGAGGACTCTTTTTCATGTGTCTGAAAATAAAGGTCACATCTACTTTCTGTGAAAACAATTTGTTATCTGGGATGAGAAGCAGTTCAATGGCCAAGATGCACAAACTTTTAAAGTGCAAACTGTTAATGTGATTGAGCAATGAACAATTTTCTTACACAATAATGGTTCTTGCCCTTATTGTGTGCATTTTCCTTCCATCCCTGCGTGGGATTTGCAGTGGTTACATCTGCTCTCCGAAGACTAAATAAATCAGATAAGGGTTAATCACATAATCCATATTGGCTGTAGGTGTTAATTTAATTTAGGTTGATTATAATGCCCTGTCTCTTAACCAACGTAAGTTGAGTATGTAAAGGAGCAAACTGGTTTCTTGAACCACGTTTAGAATTAAATTTAATTCTTTAGCCATGGCAATTTTTAATGTCAAGACTTGCCTGAAGACGTAGAGTGGAATGCAATATAGAGTGTGTTCTTTTTTAAGAAACAAAATTCATTCAACAAAGCTAACATGGTCCAACTAGTTTTAATGCCTGGTTTACAGAGAGAGAGGGAGAAAGTGTGTGTGTTGTTATGTGTAAGGGGAAACACGTGTTTGTTTTCTGATTCTGGCTAAATTCAACATTAATGATAAAAAACCTCCAAGATCAAATACTCTTTCTGCTGAATAATGTAATGCATGGGTCCAGTGACAGTTCCATATGGATCAGCGACACGTGGAAAGTTTAATGTAAAGCAGGTACTGGAAGTGTGTGAGCAACTGCAGGCAAATTCTTTAGAGGAATGAAGGATACCTGATAACTGTATGTGTGTTATGTGTCTGTGTGTGTGTGAGTGTAGGGGGGTGTTTGGATATGTGTGTTTGGGAGTATGCTGGCAATATGTGTCACTTATCAATAATGCACATTACTTGTATCACCCCTCTTTAAAGCTGATGCTTCAGTGTTCCACATAATTAACTCTCTCATTCACTTGCACTCACACACACACACACACACACACACACAAAGAAACCTCCCAAAAGCCGGGGCACACTCGTACACATTTCTAAATCCAAATGAGGACAGATATCCAGAGAAAACGGGGGAAAGGAAAAATATAATCCAGCCATTATATATAAATACATAAACATAGCAAAAAAGTACTGCAGTAGTTGATATATAGTACAGTCATTGATGCAGTGTTTCAAACCAAGGTATTGTTCTTTTCTTTTTCAGGTTTTTTCAGTTGCATTTCTGTTAACTGGCTAGTTGTATGCTCTCAGAGAGCTTCTCTGTAAACAAACACACCACTATGTAGTCCTGGTGGCTCAGATTACCACAAGTTATATTTCTATGATATCACCACTTAGTTACTTGCATACTCATACTGTGAACTTGACAACCTTTATGTATTGCTACTGGAGTTCAGCACCACCGTGGAGGAACAGCTCCTCCTAAGAAACAGTGGGCCAACACTGTGTAAAACATGGTCACAAACACATTATTAATCAAATACACAGGTTGTTTTAAACAAAGGCTACTTTTGAAAGTTCCAGGCTTCAAAGAGGTTGTTAGGTTCAGATTTTGTAAGAAAAATCCCTGTGATTGGCTGTACGCCTGTGTCCATCCAGGCCAAACCATAGTTTGGTAAAATTGAAGTAAATAAGGGAAACAATTTCCAAAGGGATGATAGTATTTCTGAGTGTCTTATTGGATTTCCCTGCGCTTCTAATGAAAGGAATTAGACTGAACGCCAAATCAGCAGGGTGGGAAACATCTTCTAACTCAAGACTTTGTTCCTTTGAAATTGTGCTTTAACGAGGAGATGTGTAAAACACAAATGGAAAAACAGCAAACCCGCAACCATGGAAGAAGTGAGTGGTGTTGATTCCGGCTTAGAATGATGCCAATATCACAGACTGGAGGAGCTGCTAATGAACAGTGCGAATAGGAAGAAAGACTCCTGCTCAATCCACTAATTGCCTTAAAAGCTTTTTTATACAGTTTACCCTGTCAACATAGATGTCTCCATCTGTGTATGTGTGTGTGTGTGCGGAGGGGTTGTAGGTGTTGAAAAAGACTGTTGTAAGAAAACATATTGTAAGAAAGCAAGACACAATACATGCACACACACTCAGTCCCTAGCAGGTACAGAAGCCTTGTTTAGGCATGGCCTGGGATTAGCATTTAGAGCCAGATATTTCTAACTCTCCAAAAGAGCCATAAATACTGACACCGACACACACACAATTATGATTACTCATTCAAACACACATGCATTTAAAAACAAAGCCATATCTTTTACACACTCAGCACTCACTCCACATAAACAACAGTGCACTGCAGCAGTGCCGCTGCAGCCCTGCACGGCCATCATTAAAGTAAAAAGCCTGCTGAGTGTTTTAAACAGCATTCAGGCAACAGTGGAGTCATAAATACGGGCAGCTCTCCTCTCTGCTCTCCAGCACGACTCCCTGGTCTATTGTTCATAACACGCGGCTCAAGGACT
>NC_024319.1:19970873-19978517 GCF_000523025.1 Cynoglossus semilaevis | reverse complement strand
GCTCAAAGGTTTAAATACCACTGAGTTGTCAACAGCGGAATATTCATACAGACAAAGTACACTCGAAAGACCAGACATATGAGAAAGAAAAAAAAGTTTAGCAAGGTTCTGTTACTCATTATATGTCATATGCACTATATATATTCCTATATGGCTGTATAGTTCTGAAATATACTGTATGAAAATGCACTCTGAAGCTGAGCAGGGTTAGACCCTGGGGATTAGAGGCAACAGATGTTTGTCAGTATTAAAAGCAGAGAGCAAACTAACCATGTGAAGCAGAGATACTGCCATGATTTCAAATTATTTAAGTAAAACACTTGGGGGGTAAAAGGTTGTTTGGATCTCCTGATTGGCCATAGGTGTGAACACATGTCACATGTATGTTAAACATGTTTTTTTTTTAAAAAACATGGTGCAAAATGTATCTTCACTGGAGCATTATTGTTATGTCTTGAACAAGAAGTCAATCCTATAGTTTTGGTTTTATCTACCAAGAATCCACATTAAACAAATAGATTGTCTTAGTGTTTAGCTATGAAATTGCACAAATGCCCCTTTATAAAATCAATCATTCTCTGATTAAAAAAAAGTATCCTTTCTGAATTGAATTGTCTTCTAGGGGAGTGATAAACACCTCAAGATAAAAACCAATCTACAAATCTGCTGACCAGCACTTTACGCAGCAGTGTTAATGGAGGTGCCGGGGCGTAGATAGGTGACAGTTGGATGTTTCACCCGACTCCCATGACAGGAGACCCACCCTCCCTCGTTTTCAATAAAACAACCAAACCGATTGCTGTCACATTTGGTTGCTTTGCAGATACCTGACATGTGTCCCGAATCAGTGACCTGTCAAGCATACCAAATACCCTTAGAGGGGTAGGATCTGAATGCTTAAGGTGTGAGGCAGTGGCAAAAAAGGTGGCTGTGAGAGAGGTCTGGTGAAGGAGAAGAGCTGTCATCTGTCTCCAGAGGTCAGAGGGGTCCAAGGTCAATTTATCACAGTCGATAGATGGATAGACAGAAAGATGTATAGGTGGGTAGACTCCCCCAAAGGGCTTATGATGAAGGGCTGATGTGACAAAGTGAGAGAGTAAGGAGAGGAGGGGGAATCAGGCCAAGAGGTGAGGCTACAAACTAATCCAAAGGAAACAGATGAGTGTGTGAGTGTGGGTCTGTGTGTCCGTCTGTAGATGACCTGTTCCATGGAAGTGTGTCCCTCCTGAACATGGAGGCCTTTAGACCTGGGACCAGTCCCTAGAGTCTGTTGTCTGTCAATACAGACGGTGAACGGAGAGGCAGCGCTGGCCCCAGGTCAACACCAAAGCCGATACGCCGAGACAGGCAGTGCACGCGTGTGCATACACAAGGACCAAATATCACACACACGTATACACAGCTGGCAAGCCAATAACTGCAGCCCATTATCGAGCTGGCCAGGTCCAAGTTCTGACACAAGCCACAATTAACCCGTGAATCCTCAGCGGGCTGCTGGATGTTCATCCGAAACGGCTAACGAGGCTAAATGTGATAGCAGTGGCTTCAGTAATGAGACTGGATAACTGTGCTGTGTTCTTGCTGCTGCAGGTCAACTCTCAATGGCCCTGAGAAGAACAGCCTGCTTCCAAATTCACTCAAGGACTTCTCTGCCTAGAATTACTCAGATTAGTCTGTAACAATTGATCACGCATTAAACCAAACTCCTTGTATCTCTGTCTCACTGCCTCAAGGTTTGAAAACTGGGGTGAAGGCTGCTCTGTGTTATGAACAGGAAACAGGAAAAAAAAAAACAAGTGAAAACTGTTTAAAACAACCTCCAATTAAGGAAGGTGACTGATCGGAATTTGCAGATTCTGACTCCATTATCAACTTGTTGATTTAACTCCACATCAATTTGGTTATTGAAAAAAAAAGTCACTGGGTTAGGAAATAGAAGGGAACACAAGTGTGGACTTCTAGCATTACTGTAACTGTTTATTGTAAAAAGGAATGAATTAAATGGAAAAATAAAAAAACGTTTGCAAATACACTACACAAAAAATATTTGATTTGAATATTCTAGTTTGGCTATTCTAATTGGCTAGCATAACTATAATAATAATTAGTAGCACAACAGATGTATTTGCACTGCACTGTTATTCCTGTTCTCTTGTATATATACATACAGTATATGTACGTCTGTATATATACAGTATGTGTGTGTGTGTATATATGGCATTGATAAATAGGACACAGAACAGGAACAACAGTGCAGTGAAAATACATCTGTTGTACCACTAATTAAAAGTTTGCAAAATAAACAAATTAAAGAGTGAAAAACTCAAAATCAAAAGGACACCTAAATGAAGCCCTGCACAACAACAGCAAAGCGTTCATACGCACTGACCATTCTGGGCTAAGCTCTAGATTTACTGAGGTCTTTGCTGCATCTGTCTCACATTAACATGCACAGTAAGTCACAGTATGTCTGAGGAAAGCTCCAACACTGACACAACTGTGGCGAATCCTCCAAATTCTACTGGGAGGAATGGGATTAATTAAAGATTCAGTGATGTAAGGAGAAGTGGGGCAGATATGACAGAGTGAACTTTTGTAGTTTTATGAAAACATCACATCTATCATACAGAAAAGCAAGTGTACAGTCACCAAACGCTGTTTTCAATGAGCAACAGATGAACAACCACATAGTAGGTTAGGTTTCTTTTTTAGTTACCATTTGACACAAAAAAATAATTAAATAAACAAATTATTATAATAAATAAATACGTTTGTATGATAATTACAGATAAAACAGTTCACTGTTAGTTCACATAACAGTGAGCTAAAGTCATGAAAGGGCAAGAGGATATTAAAGAGCTTAATTGAAGTTTGTGCAATGTAACAAAAAGAAAAAGAAAAAAAAAACAGATTGTGGGTAACACACCAACAATAAAACAGATTTTTATTCGTAGCTACATCAGACAAAAATAAACATACATTTCAATTCTGATTCTGATCTCTTCTCCTCCTCAATGTTTATTTTGTACCGAGGCCGTTATCAGACGCAAGTGTGTGGTGAGCAGGAAGGAGAACGCAGAGAAAATAATTACCCTCTGCCTCAACCAGCTGGTTTGTTCATAAACACGCAATTATGATTTCATGGCAGTCCATTATATACCATCCACTCCAGGGCAGAAAGCAGTGCCAAGGAACGATCAGTGAAAACATCTAAAATACTCCGCAGCCACTTATACCTCAGCTGCTGAATGCAATTTTCTGATTTGCTTGGCGGTCTCTCAATAAGAAATCAATTAAAGATTGGGAAATATGAGGAAAAGTCTCTGTAATGTCAGTGTGCGTCTGACCTGGAAGTGTTTTGTCTGCAAGACTGTGGCATATCCTCGGCACTGAGAGCTACAGATTAATATATGAGATTAATCATTGGCCATGAAGGGATCCTGAATGATTAAGCATGAACTGGTGCTTTCAAGAAGAGAATTTATAACTCCCCACAGATCAGAGTTACATATAATTACAGAGAAACCAGGTCGGATTAATGCAAGGCTCAGAAGTGTTTGTTGTGTTTGGATTTTGCAGCAACCATTTACAGTTCATATGAATACTAATTTTGCAAAGTCAATGCACAGCAAGTGAAAGATCATTCTGATTTCAGCAGTAAATGTATATGAAAAAACAAAGACCTTCTGAAATTACTTATTGTAAAAATAATTCATCAATATTTTTGTACTTTGTACATACTATCACACCCTCATACCATGTCTCTAACTATGCTTTGATGACAATTATTGACAAAAACTCATCTAAATTCTAGAAATTATTTTCCATCAGAAGAACTGAAAATAGCAACTGAGATCAAGGACCTCCAGGAAAAAGAGGACTTACTGTTCATTATGTTTACAGATTTTCAACAAGTAGAGAGGTTGGACCAATCACACTCCAGTTAATAAGAGTTTTTCACCTTTCTCCCCAACTATTGTACAAATGAATACCTTGGTAAAGCATGTCTGTAAATGCTGCAAAAAATGTAATAATAATAATAATGAAAAAAGGTTTAAAAATCCAATACATCTTGTGTTAATAACAGCAGTGCTGCTAAGATGAAGACTGCCTCGGGTCAGTTCTTGTTTGCTGTATAAGACAAGTCTGTGCATGTACATGATTTAAGAGAAACTGAAAAGAGATCCTCATAATATATTTAATCATACAGTAAGTATTTAATATTCTTACAATGAAATTCTAATCAGCTTTGACTACAGTCCAACTGCAGCTTAGTAGTACATTAAAGCACATGAATACTACAGGAATGATCCACTTGTTCTGTACCATGGCGATTTTGTGCATCCTTTACTACCCATACAGCACCACCCATTGGAGCTTTTGAACTCATGTTTTAAAGTGAATAAAACAGTGTTTCTAGTTCTTTCTGATTTAATTTTAGGAAGGATCTTGTGCCTAGTCCTCATTCACAGAGGCGGTTGTGGTGAGACTTTAGGAGTGTAACTGTGAGTCATCTAAATTTAGGTCAAGATGAGTTTCCTCCTACTCCCAGCCTCCATCAGTGACAGACTCATGAAGACATCATCAACTCCTCTTCCTTCAGAGTGGTTCACATGCAGGATGTGTGTGGCAGGCTGTCTGCAGAGTTTAAGCCCCATAAACATCCACTTCAAACCGAGATCAGACTGGAAAGAAAATTGAATGGCACGTCAGCCTTGCCTTGGGTTATTTCTCTTGCGCCATAAAACACTTTTGACTGTAACAGGGCCACTGGATGGATTCTTGTTCTGGCTGTTAGCCCTGGACCACAATCTGCTGACCCTAAACCATGGGTTCAAGAGTAAAACCGCTCTGTTAAACCTGAAGAGGGAAATAAATGGAACAGCTGAGGCCAAGGTAAAAAAAAAAAAGAAAGAAAGAAAGAGGAGGGAGATAAGACATAGAAAAGAGAGTGGGTCTACTAAAATAAAAACTATTGGAATTGTGTTAAAAAAAACCATACTGACTGTGTATCTTTTTATCCACTTTAGCAGACAAAAGAATAGTGCTTGTTACGTTCGGAGAGAGGAATCTTCTGCAACTAAATGACATCAGCAACCAACAGATGCAGAAAGACTAATAAAGTGGTCATATATGTGTAACAATTATGAGATTTCTAATGCAGCAGGTCAGATGGTAATTGGTTTGGGTATAACAGGAACAACCATGGTCTGTGGAGCAGCACAAGTCTGATAGACTTCCTCTAAAGTGAAACAATTATAGTAGAATTTTAATGTATTTGCATTTTTATTAATGAAACGACTTCTCTGTGTCAATCAAAACCTCATAGTTTGGTAGATCAGGTTGTTTGATGCTTGTCAGCAACAGGATCAAAAACAAATGTGCACCACTGAGAGCTAAGGTATCGTTAAGATGTCACTTCCTGGGAGCAGAGGCCTCACTGTTGAGGATGTGAAGCTCTGAAATACTGAGGCATTGTGGGAGCCGAGGTGTATTATAGGGAGTGGTTTACACAGTGGGAGCTTCTGTGTGTGTGTGTGTGTGTGGGTGTGTGTGTTAGGGGGTTATCTTGATGAAGGCACAAGCAGCAATGTTGTGCACACACACATAGACACAGATATACACACACACGGATATACACACAACTGATCTACTGATACACAGTAGCCCAGCAGGATCCCGTCTTTGTTGGTTCAGAATACACACTGAGAATTCGCCCTGAACAATGCAGCTATAAACACACATTTTGGAGAATGTTCTACACATACACACACACAAACACACTCGCACAGAGGGAGTAAAACTCCCCAGTGCTCCTGCTGCAAACACATGGGAGACAGAGAGATGAAAGAGCTTCAGATTCACAGTGAGCAGCAGCAGCAGCAGCAGCAGCAGCAGCAGCAGCAGCAGCAGCAGCAGTCAGTGCTGGATCTGTTAAACTTCATTCGTTGATTTCCAGCCTCACTGTGAGTACACGCCAGCGTTTACTCGTTTCCTTCAGCTTATCTACGACGTGTACTGAGGGAAAGAAAGTGCTGCAGTAGTTGAGTTCTGGACGTACTTAGCTTATTTAAACTCCAAGGCACAGGCACCTCCACCACCACCACCGTCACATCCTTCCAAACCTCCCTCTGCGATCAATGCTC
This sequence comes from Cynoglossus semilaevis, assembly GCF_000523025.1. Lineage (NCBI taxonomy): Eukaryota > Metazoa > Chordata > Actinopteri > Pleuronectiformes > Cynoglossidae > Cynoglossus > Cynoglossus semilaevis. The sequence goes on along the minus strand of NC_024319.1, from coordinate 19,972,371 downwards.
TCCTCCATCCTGGATTCACATCAAAGTCGCACACTTCCCCCCCTAACCCTCCCCTGCCTACTCCACAGCCCCCTACCCTTCTGCACTGATTTTGGCTGATCCACAGGTAACTTTTTTCCTCCTTCAGTGCTCATCTCTGCGCCTCACTCTCTCCTACCCCCCCTCCACCTGTCTCTCCCTTTTGCTGCCTTCTCTCAGAAGCGGAGAGCATCAAAGACCACTGGGCTTCACGCCAGGGGCTCCCTGCTAAAGCAACCTACCTGCTACCCCCTGCCAACATCAACCTCCTATCGCCACTACAGCTCTGCCACCACTCCTGCACCCCCCCCCACCCCCAACCCTCCCTCCCAAAACTCGCATGCAACACACCGACTCACACCCTGCTGTATTCACCTCCCACCAGGTCCCCGATCAGCAGGCGCTGCCCCACGCTGGCTGCACATACTGTAAACAACAAGCTGTCAACAGGGCTCAAGTGTGCCAGCCATCTAATGTGACCTATGGAACAGAATCCTGGCTGTGCTGCGCGGCTCCACTCGCAGTGGGGAGCTGGTCAGGGGGTCTGTGTGTGTCAAAGAAAATTGGGGTGGGTTGCAAATCTCCTGCCATTATTGGCAACTGTACTTCATGGCGAACACCATGTGTTGTTTGAAATTATTTGTTAGAGGAATTTTCCATTGATTGGAACAATAATGTTTTTTAATTAAACCAGACTTGGCTGCACTAATAGGTTACACACCAACTTGGAGTAACGAAATACATTTTTGTTTTAATTGGCAAATTCAAAACTCCTCTAACAACTGTTCACCTAAAAGAGGTGTTAAAACTTCTCAGTAATGAGTTCAAACTCAATACTGTGAAAGTCCCCAAAGGTCAACAGCACCCCCTAGAACACAGAAGCCTAAAATTAACTTTCACCGAAACATCTGTAAAAAAATGATTTCTTTTAGTAACACTGGAAAATGTGGCACACGGCCATTTGTTCCAGTGCTATTGTAGATTACAAGAGAAAGAAAAACCACAAATACTTTAATTACACAACAGAAACAATACTTGCTGTAACACTTAATTATATCATTACTAAAAATGTGGTCACTGTATACCTCAAGAGATAGTAATGAAAACCTAGGCCTGTATGATTTATTAGTTCTTTATAATAATCCTAGCGGGCCACTAATAATGCTGTACATATTAAACTCAGGGGACACATTACTACTGTTCAAGTTTGCTCCTGGGCCTGACTTTCCTGACCTGCTACTTTCTGATGCCCAAAGGAAATGGGTTTTGAACAGGTTCTAAAATGATTTAAAAGCAGAGAGAGTTCAGTTACAGTTTGCTTTGGTTTGTTTAAACAGTAAAATGAGAATTCAGCTAGTGTTACTGACTGTGGTTGCCAATTAAACATGATACGTGTGAATTTACATCTTGGAATACAAAGAATCCTGAACATTCATTCATTTTTAACTTTCATTTATGTCCAGAAACCTGAGTCGCCAGA
>NC_024319.1:19959503-19970572 GCF_000523025.1 Cynoglossus semilaevis | reverse complement strand
ACACCCCCCGGCCCCCCCCGCCCAACATCAACCCCCTATCGCCACTACAGCTCTGCCACCACTCCTGCCCCCCCCCCACCCCCAACCCTCCCTCCCAAAACTCGCATGCAACACACCGACTCACACCCTGCTGTATTCACCTCCCACCAGGTCCCCGATCAGCAGGCGCTGCCCCACGCTGGCTGCACATACTGTAAACAACAAGCTGTCAACAGGGCTCAAGTGTGCCAGCCATCTAATGTGACCTATGGAACAGAATCCTGGCTGTGCTGCGCGGCTCCACTCGCAGTGGGGAGCTGGTCAGGGGGTCTGTGTGTGTCAAAGAAAATTGGGGTGGGTTGCAAATCTCCTGCCATTATTGGCAACTGTACTTCATGGCGAACACCATGTGTTGTTTGAAATTATTTGTTAGAGGAATTTTCCATTGATTGGAACAATAATGTTTTTTAATTAAACCAGACTTGGCTGCACTAATAGGTTACACACCAACTTGGAGTAACGAAATACATTTTTGTTTTAATTGGCAAATTCAAAACTCCTCTAACAACTGTTCACCTAAAAGAGGTGTTAAAACTTCTCAGTAATGAGTTCAAACTCAATACTGTGAAAGTCCCCAAAGGTCAACAGCACCCCCTAGAACACAGAAGCCTAAAATTAACTTTCACCGAAACATCTGTAAAAAAATGATTTCTTTTAGTAACACTGGAAAATGTGGCACACGGCCATTTGTTCCAGTGCTATTGTAGATTACAAGAGAAAGAAAAACCACAAATACTTTAATTACACAACAGAAACAATACTTGCTGTAACACTTAATTATATCATTACTAAAAATGTGGTCACTGTATACCTCAAGAGATAGTAATGAAAACCTAGGCCTGTATGATTTATTAGTTCTTTATAATAATCCTAGCGGGCCACTAATAATGCTGTACATATTAAACTCAGGGGACACATTACTACTGTTCAAGTTTGCTCCTGGGCCTGACTTTCCTGACCTGCTACTTTCTGATGCCCAAAGGAAATGGGTTTTGAACAGGTTCTAAAATGATTTAAAAGCAGAGAGAGTTCAGTTACAGTTTGCTTTGGTTTGTTTAAACAGTAAAATGAGAATTCAGCTAGTGTTACTGACTGTGGTTGCCAATTAAACATGATACGTGTGAATTTACATCTTGGAATACAAAGAATCCTGAACATTCATTCATTTTTAACTTTCATTTATGTCCAGAAACCTGAGTCGCCAGATAAAAAAACCTAAACACACACGCAATAACACCAGCACAATAACACACACACACACACACACACACAGACCAGGCAAACTATTCAGAAAGACCAACATCATTTCCAGTTTCTATTTAAAATAAGGTCAGTTGACTTTATATGAAGAAAATTCACAATGACATTTGCTGTGATAAATGAAAAACAAAAACCCTTTAAAACCACTGAACTTCTTGCTGTGGAGCACTGACCACATTTTTCACCAAGTGGCGCTCACTTTAAACTCTTGATGACAGTATTGGGAGACATACCTGCTGATGTAGTACTTGTACCTTGTTTCCCTATGAAAAACACGAGGATTATACTCTATGTAGTAGGACCCTCCTGTACCTCGTCCCACAATCCTACTGCTGTGGCCACTCCAGGTATAAAAGGGACAAACCTGAAGTCCCTCTCTTCTCATCAGACTGTACTCAATGTAATACTACAGTTAAATGATTTTTTTTAATATTCTTTACACAGCAAACACAAAAGTGTAAAGGGAATTATTGGGAAAATCCATGTGAAATCACACAAGGGTGATAATATATGAGTAACAGCCAATTGGTGAGAAAGATAATTGAGCATGTAGCTAAAAAATGAAAACAAAGGAGATAGGAGATTTCCAGCTGTGTTGGAGATAAGACGTTGTCACAATAAGGTTTTCAACTCATCTCTCGGCAAACCTAGATTCACGCCTGATATTCTTTTTGTCTGCACATCCTGTCTTTTGACACGACTTGTACAACCGCACTCAATCGCTTTTGCCCTCCCTGAATATTGTCTACTTGATATTATTACTGTCACTTCCCACTCTTCCACCGCACCCTCCACACCCACCACCAACTCCCATGTCTCCTCTCAACTCACACTCAGATTTGTGGCTCTTAATATTGTATCTGTCGACCAGAAGGACAGGAGCACAGGAAATGACATGTTTCTGCCTGGGGTGAAAAGACACACAGGCAAAAGGCACAAGCACACACACACACACACACACAAACTTACTCACACAGACAGCACACACTCGAGTATTGGAGGACTGCGTAGAGCTCGCAGTGTAATTATGGGGAAACAGAGCAGTCAGTTACACACCTGAGCGCAGCTCAGATCAGAGCTGCAGTGTCACTCTGACACTGACGGGAGAGAGCCAGGAGTTAGTCTGTTAAAACACAGTGACAGACAGATACATCTGCTGTCGTGACCATGCTGACAGGCCAAATATTTGGACAAGGGAGGAAGTGGGAGCTTTCTACCTATACTATAACACAAACCTGATACTGTCATATTGTAATTTCATCAAAATATAAAGATAATGGACAGAGCATGGGATAGAACGTGCAGGAAGAGATAAACATTGAGTAATTTTATAAACAGTTTATGCTTCTTTTTTTTTTAATTATCTGAATCACAACTCTCTTTGTTTGACTTTGACTAAAAAGTCAGAGCACTTTAAAATATGCTGTTGCTCTGCTCCCTGTAACAGAGACCACGCCTCTAAACAAGCTCAAAATATCTTTACAAATGCAAGGCAACATGAATGGATTCTAACAAAACAATTCCTAAAACAAAAAACACAATTACTTAAATACTGTGGTGGCACAATTTTATCAATTAAATAAATACATCTTAAGTTTGTCCAGATATCTTTGACATTTTAACAGTTACTCTACTGCCTCCCACTGGCTTAATATGAAATTTGTAACCATTTCCACGAAGAGGCGTCTCCTCCTCTATACAAAGAAAAAGGAAAATTAGAAGAAGAAAAAAGCTGATTTTAGCCTTGCTGCATGCATTCAGGAACACGAACACATAAACACCGGTGCACATTGATATGCTTAGTATGTTATTATGGTTTTTAAGATGTAAAGGTTTACAGAAAATGTATTTTATTAATATTGGGTAAAAACAATGACAAAAATCAATGTCCAAGGAACATCAATAAAAGCAGTCATTGTCACACTGCCCGTTTTTTTTTTTTTTGTGAAAGAGGTTTTTTGTTTCCTTTTTCCAACGTAAGTACGCAGAAATTGATCCATCCTTTCACATCCTGAAGTGCTCTAGCACCCCCTTCAGGACAGGTCAGCCTAGCAAAAAAAAGAAAGCACTGATCTAATTAATCAAATGCTAAATTGCTGTAACAGGTGAATGATAGTTCTGTGTAATCATGGAGTCATGTCTCTTTTTTTCCTCTATACTTCTGTTGTTCAGTCCTTTTAATAATAAAAAAAGTCTGATCATCTTTGCAGAATGCTAGTCTCAAACAACGACACATTTATTATAACTCAAACCAACGTATTCATGCAAAGCGATCTAGTAAGAGCTTTAATAACCTGTTCAGAGGTTAAGAAATATACATAATGACATTGCACAGGACGAGGACGGCACCACCTCCCCCATAACCATGTTACCGTGCATATAGAAGCATACGGATTGAAGAGAGCATGATGTAGAGTGTGTATCAGCACTTTCTGTCTGGCTGAAATAGGCGTATAGCTCATTAAGTCCATAGTCTGCCATGTTCACACTGAACCTTATCAACCTTTACATGACACAACAGCACTGCAGAAGCAGCTCCAGTCCACAGAAATGTGGAGTTGCACGTTAAACCGTGAGGTTTCAATTCTCCAGCAAATTGTAGTTTTCTTTGTTTATTCTGTTGACTGGTTTAGTCTCCTCACTTAACCAAATAGAGGGAGAAGATTGAATTATTCTGTGCAGCGTGTACGTGTGTGTGTGCGTGCGCTCACCATATTACGCCACAAGGGAGAAAAAGGGCCGGCTTGATAAATGGCTTAAATAATGAGGAGTCCCCTGAGCTCCAAACTTAACTACAGTGTAACGGTGTACAGTTTGACTTAACTACAGCACAAAGACTGCTGTGATGAAGACACACACACATACACACACACACAGAACAGCACAGCACACAATCTAATCTTTAAACCATACAATTGTTTAGCTCCATGTGCACGTACACACTGATTATATAGTATTAAATAACACAAATAGTAATTAAATAAACAGTGGGTGCTGGTTAAACACTGTATGACTTCTTGCATTAGCAACACAATGGCTGTTGCAAAAGCGTGCACAACACAGTCAACATCTCGTGGATAATTGGAGCCTGGCACATTAATAAATGGTATATGGCTCCTTGTGTTAATGTTTTAATCATTTATTTTAACAACCCTTTCAGGACCTGTGCTAAGAAACATTGCACCTTGATTGTTTTGTTAGCCTAGCTGTTAGCAACCTAAATAATTCAATAATAACCACAGATAAACTGGGCCATGATGGGAGTCCATGTCCAAGACCAGGCCAGCTCACAGAGACAGAGGACACTCCTGCTGGTTGTTCTAAAGTAGCAGCACATATCACCATTCCCACTGTGGAAATATGTTTCAGGGGCATTTTGGATCATTTCCAAATTGTATCAACAGTTGTGAGTGTCTTATGGATATCTTCATCTAAACAGAATGTACATGCGGAGGGAGACAGGAAACGGATTGTGAAGTAGTGGGTTTTTTGACTGAGCCTTGGGCAGTATTTCCACCATCAGTCCTGCTCCAACTCTGCTCTGGTCCTGCCAAGTCCACGTGACGCAAACCAGCATCTATGAGTTGTATGGTGTAAACCAGAGAGCGGAAACATCGAGCTAGCCATAGTTATGGATAGGAAGTTGTACATTACTTAAATACATTCAACTCATCATCATTGTTGCATAAAAAAGAGACAGCAGTAAATAAAAGTAAAAATGTACGCCAAAAGATACAGTGGTAAAAACAGGGGCAGGGGTCGTCGGGTGTAACGTTCAAATTGGTATTGAAGGGGCAAAGAGCTTTTACTCTACGGTTGGAGACTTAGAATATTTGAGTAAACTGTTTATATATTTTTAATTTTCAATTAACAATTTCTTTCTATCATTTCTCACTTTCGTACATATTTACTAGATATTTTACAGGGCCTTTGAAAACCTCTGCCATGAGAAGTTTGAGGGCTAACTTTGATATTTCTGGACCATTCTGACCTAGAACCTACCTCCAAGGCTTATCGTTTCACTATAGTGAGTAAATACATAATTTTACCATATTATGTAGGTGTTTCTCTACTTTATTTCAAATGCAAATATTTAATTCTTGTGAAAGCTCATAATTATGCAGGTTAAACTGCATTTTGTACATTAAAATTGTAAATCATATGCATCTCCTGTAGATATTTAAAACTTCCATGTTCTGCCCTCTTCTCCCCAATATCCCTCCAGAAAAAAGAATTGCAAAAAAAAAAAAAAAAAACAGCTCCTGTTGCACCTTTAACATGACTCCATATGCTTTGTGTCTGTGAATATATGGAGTCAGATTCAATATTGTGCCAAAGCGTCAGAGAAAGAAAGGAAACTGTATCAGACAAACTGACCCAGTGAGCCAGAGAGAGAAAAAGCTGCTGCAGCAGCAGCATGGCGAAAGCTCCAGCAGGCGCTGGGTACAGAACCCTGCATGAATATCAAAAAGCTCCCTCCCTTTGACCTTGAGATTAATATTTAAAAGCTGGCTACGGTCTGTACACACACACACACACACAAACACACAGAGAGAGTTCACTGCGTGCCCCGTGGCCACTGGTGCACTAAAGTCTTCCTCATTAACTGACTGTTCTGTGCTGGTGCTTGAATCTATAAATACTGTATAAAGGAAAAGCAGATGATATTCTGTCTGCTTTAAAATACTGTAGATGTGGATGAGTGAGATGTGGACCTTACATTGGCATGGAAGAAAAGCTCACACACACTCACACACACACACACATAGCATTCTCTTCTGCCTTTGTTCTGTTAAGTCATTAATGGCAGTAATAATAAACCGTATTCAACAGAATACCAAGGGTAAGAGAGCAAAGTATGAAAATACAGAAATGGGACTTTTACATCCTGTTGTTGCTTGCTAAAAACAATAATTACAAAAAAAATAAAATCTTACCTTTCCTCCCCTATTAACAATCAATTTTAAAACTATGTCTTAAACACTGTAGTCCAGTCACACATAAACAGTAAAAGTAAATGAAAATATCATTTTGTTCTTTTTTTTTTTTTTTCTTCAAATGGCACAAAAACAATCATCTCTTGCCAGGAGGAGTCATTATTTCTTTTCTTTCATTGACGCCCGTCATTAAACCCTCTCCTTTTTTTTTTGCTCTTTGTTCCTTCTGTCTTCATTTCTCAGGTTAGGACAGTTAACTATAATATTAAAAAAATAAAGAGTGTTACTTTGCAGTGGTTCTCATCCTGGTGGGTGTTTAATTGACTATGACAAAATGGAGAAGCAGCCACACCTCAGCCACCGTCAAACACTGCCCTAATAGAAAAGTGTGTTCATTAAGACGTGGAATCTAATTACATTCAAACGTGAGACTCACTCACTCTGTTTACCACACTGTTATAGTGCAGCTAAATATATATTTAGGAAGTACTGCTATTGCTGAGTTGTCTGTATTTGCTAATAGTACAAAATTAAACATGAGATGATTGTCCAAACATGCTGTAAACGTTATGTTGTATTCAAATACAATACTTTATAATGTACTTTTTACTATACATATTGATAATTAGGTTTCATAGTACCCAAGCATTGCAAACTTTGTCTTCTTTATTCTAAGAATTGTTTCTGGTGCAGCTACTCTATACATCTACATGTAGATGTATGAAGAATTGTTTCTGGTGCAGCTACTCTAGATGTCACTTCTATTTTCTGGGAAGTAGCTAATGCTAAAATATATATATATTTTTCAATAAAATAATCAAAGGTAACAGTTTTTAATTTTTTTTTTCTTTTTGCACTTTAAAACAATTCATTGGAGACCAGTTATTACTATGTAAGAGCACTGAAGTGCTGAACATTATCTTCCCACACCTTCACCATCTCTGCTACTCCCAAGTCAGGCATAGGTTCTACAGCAATACTATAAACTCTGTGTGTGCATGTGTCACTTTTTTTCTCTCTCACACACACACTCACAATAATTAGAAATCCCTGGCCAGGCTCAGACACACAGGCATTGTCCCTGCTTGCAGCTCTTTCTTTCTTCCACCCACTTCTGTCCACCGCTGTGCAGGATGCAAACAAACACACAAACAAACCCAGTGATGAGCTGACATGACGTCTAAGACTTGGCTTTTGTTTCATCTTCCTTGTTTTTTTTCGTGTGTTTATCACAGTGTGTAAGGCCCAGTGCAGCACACTCCCAAGAAAAAAACATGATGGGGGGGCGACCTTGCTCACAGAACAGGTTTATTTTTGCAGAGTCTGATGATCAAAACCTCAGAGTGTGCATATAAACCTGTGCGGTGACTGTATAATATAACATGGAGAAAGACCAGAAACATGGTCTGGACAAACTCTGCTTTGCGGCCTCCTTTTCATATGGTTTTCAGTACTCTGAACAGCTTTTAAAACTCTTATAGGGCTCTGACCTAAAGTAATGTGTTATCTGACCTAAGGTAATATGTTATCATTTAATATAATGAACTTTAAATCTAAATTATTGACACTTCAAACACTCAACATGGCACTAAAAGGTGATTTCATCCTGCTTATCTCCGGCCGTCTTTGGTGTTATCTGCTCTCTGGTGCTTCTTTCAATTCTCCCACACACTCCCGTGCAACTTCTCAATGCCTTTCTGTCTAATGTGTAATATCTCCCAGTATCTCCTCCTCACTTCCTGTACCCCTCTGTCCTTCCCGTTTTCACAACATCTCCACTCCCCCTTTCATTCTGACATCCTCCACCCCTTAAATCTCCTCACAGCATCTATGAACACATCTCTCCTCTCCCCTCCCTATACAGTATTTATCTCCTTCTTATCTAGATATCCTGCCCTCCCTCTCACTCTCTTCATGCATGCATATCTGTCTGCATCTGCTCTCTCTCCAGGTTTTCATGGCAACAGCTCTGATACTACTGGGCTGCAGAGGGAGAAATGATCCTGAAATGGTAAATTGTTTACTTCTGTCAGCTCAGTGCCTGCATTAGGCTGCACCCCATTTCCACTAACGCTGGATAAAAGTAGCAAAAGAGGAGAACAGATGAGGGGAAAAAAACACAGCCAAACAACAAAATCAAGTAATATTCATCATGGTAATTGTGTGGGTGCTTTGGGTTTGCGGGCGGCTGGGTGCCGATGAGGGATGGCGCTGCTCACGGGCCTCCCTGATGTTCATGAATCACAGCCAGCGTCGCTTGCCGGCCCTCAGTTGCCATAAAACAAAAGATGGAGATGAAAAATGCAGCAATTAAGTGATTTGATTTCTGCTCTACCCTACTGTCCTCCTTTCTACCATCCCCCATCACCCCCCATCCTCACACACGCACAGTCTACAGTACAATGTGTAAACATGCATCGTATTGGTGTGCACAGAAAGGGCACAGAAAAAAAGAAACGCGATTATAATAAGTGTATATAAAACACTCAGACTCACACACGCTCACATTTCTCAGTACATACTACCCTTGAGAAGTCACCTTGAGAAACCGGATGGGGTTATTAATAAATATAAGGAATCTTTACAAAACAGATTATATGAAATTAACCCTGATAAAAACTGGCATCGGTACAGACATCCGCTCTGATTAAAGTAATACATGTAGTAACTGTTCCTCGGTTTGACTGTGGATTATGAAGATTGCATTTTGCAGAGAAAGCTGCAAGGCAATAAGGGTGATTTACTTTGATTAAAACACACAAACCCACACACTTAGCAATACAGACACATAGGCAACTATATACTGTATATATATATGAAGCATATATTTAAATATATAACTCTCAAAATTAATATTTTATGATTTTTAATTAATCAGATTAAAATTGTAAATGCATTTTATAACATATGCATACATTTACACTATATATATATCCAACAATTTCACAGCTAAATTTGGACTTGAAGTTTAAAACACAGAAATTTACAGAACTTGCTGTTGTTTTCTTATTGTTCCAGCAATTTTGATTCATCATAAATAACTATGCTTTATTCATAGCTACACCATGATTAATATCTTAATATATTTATTATATTAATATTATTTTTCCTCTTTATAACGACAGGGCCACACAATGATCATAGCTGTTGCTAGAAACGTGCAGTGTGTGGGTTGAAATCCCATTTTGTCCTAACATATACAAGGAGCCACTCAAGCCAGTCGTCACTGCCCCCAGTGTCAGGTTTACCTACAGCACCAACTGTTTGACTATCGTGACAATCATTACAAGACAATTATTGGTTTTGTTGTTGTTGCTGATATGAAACATTTTATAAAGCAACACCATCTCACCTCCCTCCCCCTGTGGAGCAAATGTATTAGAACGATCTACCTCCTACACACTGCGGTATGGAGACTACACTCTATTTAAACACTGCACCCTATGAGAAATGTGGATGCTTTAACATTGTTTAGCATGAAGGGTGGGGGCTTGCTTAATGGGACTTGGCTAAGCATGTGTAATTAAGAGCAAGGGTAAGTGGTGAGTAGCAGGGAGCATATTTTGTGTGCATGTGTGGGTATGGTATGTGTGTGTGTGTGTGTGTGTGTGTGAGTGTGAGTGTGTGCATGATATGGTTGCAGCATCGGCCTATGATGGAGTGCTTTGCAGAGCCAAACACCCATTCAGCAAGCTGTGTGCTCATTAATCCTGCCAAACTCTACTTGTTACATGCACGCACAGGAAATCATGAGCCTAGGTAAACAGGGAACTGCTGCGATCCATCACTGCGTGCCAGCGGACACCACAACACACACACAACACACACACACAGCAGAGCAAAAATGACGAGGCTAACACCCATATAAACATTCAGTGGAGAGACAGGCTACGCCCAGTACATATGACAAGTGCACAGGGATAACCAGCAGCAAACCAAATCACACGTTCAAACCTGTATTTTTTCTGCCTCACAGTCAAACAGTTTCTTGTATCATCACTTTTACACTAGTTCTACAGTGGACGATGTGAGTTCACTGGACCTGCTGAAACCCCTGCAGTTACTGTGCGTGGTATTTTAAAATAGTTTTTGATTCACTTAGCCTCTTTCTTTTTTTTTCAAGTTGTATACATTAAGCAGATTTTTTCAGATTTAGATTTTTGTAGTATAGTATAAAATATAAAAACATTTAAATTTTTCTCATTCAAATCTGAAAATGTAATATTTACATTACATTACAGCCCGACTCAACCTAGTAATAAATTACGTAAATACCTGCACCACTCTAGAGTACTGTCATTCAGTACTTCACTCTAATGCCAGTCATTCTCATCTTTTCTTCATTCAAAACTAGTGCTGTTAAAATGTCATCACAGACGTGAAAACTGACAGAATCATATCATTTCACTGACTCAATTAAAGAGGAATAAATTACTAAACAAACTTATTTAGACCTTGGTTTATTGAATATAAAATAAATAAAATGTTGTGTCATTTTCTGATTTTTTTTTACTTTTGTGGAAGAGAGTTTATGATTTAGTTATAAAACAAGGCACTATCTTAATCTTAGTCCAAAAATAACTCTCTCCTTCACAGCAGACAGATTCCATCCAGCTCTGGCAAAGGTCTGCAGCTTGCTATTAGTAGAAAGAAATACTGCCACAACGCCTGAAAAGAAATCAATAGAGCTTGACCCCAACTTGATCTCTCGTTGAATGGAGAAGTTATGGGACCACACTGGCCTTGACATTAGCTTATTTGACGTATATGTTCCCAACAACAACCCCTCCCCCCCATGCTCTCCCCCCCCCCCCCTTCTATTTATCCTTAAGT
>NC_024319.1:19956024-19959408 GCF_000523025.1 Cynoglossus semilaevis | reverse complement strand
CAAACACACCCCCCCCCCCCCAGCCCCCCCCCCCCCCCCCCTTCTATTTATCCTTAAGTCACTTTGTTTCCTCTGTCCTAACTGCTTGTGAGTGTGTACGCATACCTACATGGAACCTCCAGCACAACACGACCACATGACAAATGCTGTGCAGTGCCAGTTACACAGCCCAGTGGTTTGATGCAGTGCTGGAGCAAATCTGTTATATCTCTATGCCTGCCTGGCTGGAGTATTTACTGAAGCCATCAGCCAAATGCTGCTCCATATATCTTTGACAGAGAGGGGAACAATACTATTTACACCAATTTAGCCCAGGGAGGGGGAATTTCCAGTTAATGGACTTTTTTTTTTTCTTCTCCCGTGTCTTGTTTTAACACCCAGTTTTAAAATTGGCCACCCTTCAGGAGGACAGATGAGACACACTCCCAGACTGCCATTCAGTGCTAATAAAGTCTTATTACAGCAACAAAATATAAAAGGACCGGTGCTGTGACAAACAAGTCTGGTCTGGATTTTACTACACCCCTCCATCACAGCTAAATAAGATCTTGAATATACAAGTCGATGGGCTGCTTGGTGCAGAAAATCTTTTTTAAAAAATTAGCATTTAAAGAATATCAGCTTTTTTTTTTAGGTATACACAGTCTTTTATAAAATTCATTTCTTGAATTTGAACATTCTTGAAAATGTATAGCTCAAGTTGAGCTGCTCACAATATTTACTCAGCAAACCTCTGCTCCACTGGGGTTGTTGCTGGATGCAAGCACTCACAAGGTTAAAGGGCAGGTGGTCACCCAGGGGCCAATCAAGGGTTAGTGGTGTAGCAGGTTCAGGTCAGTGGGGTCAGGTCACAGTACAGGAGGGGCTTATGGTCCACAGGGTTTACTAAACATGGAAGGGAAATTAGTGGATGTGTTCCTACAGATACAAACAGCAGGTAGCAAAATACAGAGGTTGTCGGTTAGAATTAAGCTGTATCAGTAACAGATTCAGCAATATTTCCGCCTTTTTTTACAATTTCCAAACAGACAAATAGCAAATCATCTACAAATAAAGATTTGTTGAAAGTCTTTTTAAGCAAAAATGTTCAAGCTATTAAAAAAAACTGAATTGTTTAATAGCTATTCAGTTCATTTGAATTTTTATTACAATATAAAATGGTCACTAAATTCATCTTGCTCTAAATTAAAAGGAATCTACAAAAAAAATTTGAACATTTTAATTTAAATTGTTTTTTTTCTAAGAAAAACAGAAGCATAATCAGTTAACCATAACTATAGCATGAAAACAATAGCGTGAAGCAAATATACATTAACCATATAAGGTATATGTGACTCTTTTTCCACACAGTCATTTTATACAAGGTTACCATTCAAAAGTACTGACCGACTGGCTATATTTCAAGAAAAGCATAAACTAAACAAAATAATGAGTAACAGCATCAAAGGTCTTTTCCTTCGTAGTTTGCTGTCTTATAAAAACAAGAAATGACCCAAAGAACTCTGCAAAATGCACCATCACTGCCTGAATGACAAAAATAGAGCTATGGCTCCCTGATACACAACACAGTCTAACAATGAAGACTGTATGAATGCAGAGCTGTCAGTCAAAGGAGACCTATCCATCAACAGGGCAACGTACAAATGATCATCTCCTAGAATCAGAGTCTGGCGCGCGCACGCACACATACTTTCAGATACAGTAGTTAAATGGGGACACACACATACGCAGAGAGTATAACTAAAGGCAAAGGCAGAAATACGCACATTTATGTACAAAACGCACGTAAACACACACAGAGCCAATTCAGTGAGTTGGTGCCCAGACTGTAGAAGTCATCAGGGACCTGTAAAGCATTACCCTCTGTGTGACTCGAACCACTCCAGAAATAGCCCCTGTAATGTATTCTTACCGCCATCGTCTCTTTTGCACAATAGTGCCCTTAATAACACACTCCATTTCTGTTGGCATAAATAAGGGCTCCATTTCCATCTTATTTCATGCAAATGAGCGTGCCGGCGCCCAAACAGGTAGTGGGAGTAGTGTGTGTGTGAGTGGAGTGTGCTAGTGTGTGTAGTCGCACAGTGTAGTGGCATGATTGGGGACGAGCGAATTCAAATGAGCGTTGGAGAGACCCCACAATGTGCCAATGACTCCCACGCCAGCCTGCCAACGGCGTGACAGACAACGTCACTTACAGGCTCCGCCGCCTGCACAGGGTGCCATTACAGGGGCCAACGCAAAACCAATATTTATCCAGGCAAATGGTTCTCAGGAGAGAGATTATTGATGCAGACACAAGAGTTGCACTCTGGTAGTAGGTGCTGCTCCAGCTTATTACCATGGTATTTGCAAACTCCACTGATTCAGTGTGTTTGGGAACGTAGAGATGGGAGAGACTACTTTTAGTTACAGAGTACATAAAATCTCAACAGGAAGTGACTGTGCTGACAAGAGGAGCTAAATGTGTTTCCTGTGACAGCGACAGGCTTACGGAAAACATTTCTGCACAAAGATCATGACATTTCAATAGAAAAATGCTGGAAAGGAAAAGCCAAACAGATACTCCAGACCTCTTATGCCACATGTTCATCATTCAAGGAAAACATGCCAGATTTTCTGCTGTGTTGCCGGTGGTTCATAACTCCAAAACCAAATACATAAGTTTCACACATTTTACTACAGGACTTCTAGATAGACATACATCCAGATAAGTCAGTCATACGGCTGTTTCTTTTTTGTTGTTGTTTGTTGTGAAGGTAATGCAGTTTCTAAATACAACATTTTCAGACTTTATTCAACACTTGGACCACTCTCTTGCTGTGTGTCAAGGACTCATACAGATTGCAGTATGATTTCAGCAGCACTCACACGAACCAAACAACCTCTGCCTGACCTTCAATTTTAATGCAACCATGTCTGCACTAATGTCTAACTAGGAAGAATCACTGAGGCAGCAGGTTATTTAACAAACTCTTTCATCGAGTCATTAGTATTTACCTTACGGTCTCAACCACTAGTTTCACTGTAGGACATCTTCTGTAACAATGCCGGCTTTGACAGGAGATATTTTGATCTCACCAATAACCTGGTGTAATATTAGAAAATAATGTTTTGTCACAGTTAAGACCAACAACTTTGTAATGTGGCCATATCAAAATCAGCAATAGCTAAAATAACATGGCTGAGAACCAACAAAAAAAAAAATTAAAAAGTTAGCTAAAGAATAACTAACTAATAAAAGAAAATGTTGACATTTCTGGTGTCTAAAGACAATTGCAAACGTGTATGTTTTTCTTTAGTTTTTTATGCAAACACTGGATTTTTGTTGTTTTTGATGTTGTTTTAACACAAAAAAAGTAAAAATGCAGATTTTGATAATAA
>NC_024319.1:19955027-19955924 GCF_000523025.1 Cynoglossus semilaevis | reverse complement strand
CTTCCTGCAGTTTTTGGTACAGCCTTTCGTTCCTGATTTGGCTCTGCTGCTCCGCTATCCAGAGGGAATCCGCCGCGGTGACGTCACTACCGCGGGATTCCCTATCAAGAAGCAGTAGCCGCTTCAGCCATTGGATCTCTAAATTTGTCTGACTGTTTGACTTTTTGCTCCAAGCGGAGACTCCCTTTGTTCAAGGACTTTTCCATTACCAATTTGAGAGACTTCCTTTTATTAGGTGGCGATTTCGGAGTAAGTATATTTTTTTATGTTGGAACATTTGTGAATGATTAAAGAAGTGATACTATGCTTGTCTTGCAAAAATCTAGCATATATGAGCACATGTTAGCTCATGCTAACTAGCTGATGAGCTAGCCAATCAACAAAATGCCAAATGACAGATGTACATTAAAATAACAATTTAACTCTGGAATTGTAGTTTAGCATCTCACCAAATGAAACATTACCTTAGTTCAGTTTTAATGGCATTTTCTTTTGTTAACCATTCATTGTGTGGGCAGTACAGCTTCTGGTAGCAAGGTAAGATGACCTTAAAAATTGGGTCATCAAGTTAGGGACTGAAAGTTGTTTTTTTTTTTTTTTTAAATGACTTGGTTAAAAAATGTCACTAATTGGCACATCCATCATAGCATCTCCCCTTGTCTGTTGACCACTCTCGTTCACTTCGATCTGTATCGCCATTATATAACTCTACTGTGCATATAATTGTGTGGGGAAGGGTAATACAGTCTAGGTAGGGTTAATAACAATGTGAGGGAGGTTTGAAAATATATACGTTAAAATTATAACTAACGCGCCACTACTTAGCAATGTCCTGTCTTGAGGTGGATCTTGCAATGCACCTATGACGAGGAGGGATAATTGTATAGCTTTATGTGT